>NC_073260.2:73717500-74024375 GCF_029289425.2 Pan paniscus
TTCTATAGGTCTCAAGGAGTGAAGCTTCGACTAAAGGGTGGAGGTAGCTGGGAGAAATTTGGGGTCAGAAAAGGGAGAATTTCTTATCAGAGCTTTCACTGTAAGAAATGGGCTGATTCTAAGGTAATGGGAATCTCATCAGTGGAAGTGATCAAGTGTTATTGGGTAATCATTTGGCAAGGATATGTTTTGTGGGGAGGATTTTCAGAATTTCATCTTATCATCTATAACATAATGATTAAGAACACAGGCTCTGAAAACAGACAACCTGAGTTTGAATCCTGGCCATGTACTTCCTGGCTTTCTGACTTTGAGCAAGTCAATAACTTCTCTCCACTTCCATTTCCTCCTTTGTGAAATGTGGAATATGATGATGGGACTACATCTTAAGAGTGTTATGAGAGTTAAATATTAATATATTAATAAATAGAGCACTTTAAAAATGGCTAGCATGTAATATGCACAACATAAGTGTTTAGCTATCAATAGTTCAACGTAGGGTCATGTTTCTATACTGAGCAAAAGGGCTTCTTTTGCTCAGTATAGAAAATGATATCATGTTTATAATATCATTTATTTATTCACTCATTCATTCCATAAACTAATATATTGAGCACATATCATGCACGGTGCACCCTTCTAGGCTCTCAGTATAAGTCGGTCAATGCAGAGAAGATTTCTGCCCTCACAGAGAGACAGACAATAAAGATATAAAGACACAAAATAATAATAATAATAAGTGCTATGCCGTTAAAATAGGGCAATATGATGGAGAAAGACTGGCAGTCATGGAAGAACCGTCTGAAGATCTGAATCAAAGCAGGGACCTAAGTGAGAGAGCATTTCAGACAGGTGTTTTTGGTGGAAAGACCATGAGGAAGAAATAAACTTGGAATGTTCAAGTATCAGAAAGAAGGTCACTGTGGAGTTTAGGAAGCCATGGGAAGCTGACTTAGGGTGGATGCATTCGGAGAGGGGAAGGAGCCTTGATATAGAGTTTGGATTTTATTCTGAGAGCAGGGAGAAGCTGTTGGAGGATCTTACACAGAAGGGCACGGAGCAGGAGTGGAAGCAGGAAGACCAATTTTCGGTAGTCCTGGCGGGAGCAGATGGGTTTTAACAATTATTTTTCTTCCTGAATCTGGAGCCACCAGATGAGACTTACATAGTTTGCCTCTTTTTTCATTTACATTTTGGTTCTGTTTCAGGAACCAAACATTTCATCTACTTACATATTTGAAAATTCAGAATCATAAATAAATATTAAGAATTCCGTGTAAGAATGCTCTTTTTACCAATAAGAATTTTGAGACCCGGAGTAGTAAAATTACTTCTCAAAGGCCATATTTTATCAGTAACAGAACTATAACCAGAATTGGCATCACATAACTTACCAGTGACTAACAGATTACCACTTATGTATCAAGCACTAAGGGTAGTATTCAACAGTGAGGTGAAATTTATGTCAAAAATGTGATTTTTAAATGCAAGGAGTAAATGGATTCAAAGAGAAAGCACAAGTTCTATAAGCATGAACTTAAATGAATCACCCACTCTATCTTTGCAGGCCAATTTGTACAACCACTAATTGATAGACCGTGTACCTGTTTGAAAAAATTATTTTGCACTTTCAATTATTTTACACCCTCTGTTTTAAGTATCAAGCAAATGACTTCAAAGAAAATTGGGATCTTATGATTTCCTACAAAAACCAGAGTAGGCTGAGCTATGGAGCCAGTTTTAGTTTTCTTGACCCAGGCGTAAACAATATGCAACCATCTAGAACTGACATGAAATGATCTGTAGCACTTTAGAACTTGAAGATCTCTTGGAAATCATCTAATTCAACAGTTCTCAATGAGTGACTCCCTGACCCACAGCGTCAGCATCACCTGGGAAATTGTTAATTTCCAATTAACAGTTGGAGATCGCGAATTCTCAGGCCCCACCTGCTGAATCAGACCTTAGAGATGGAGTCCAACAATTGGTGCTTTAACAAGCCCTTTCGTTAGGAGATCTCAGTCCACACTTAAGTTTGACAACCACTGATTTACTCCAAACTCTTGATTGCACAGGTGAGATAAATGAGAACCAGAAAAGTAAAGTGATTTGCTTGGGGCGATCCAGCTTAGCATCAAAATCAGGACCAGAACCTGGGCCTCCTGACTCCTAGTGCCATGTATTTGCATCTTGAACTGGACTTCCTTCCTTTCTCTGCAATTGCAACCTCAGAAGCCCAGGTTAGGTCCAATCATCATTGCTTTTTGTCTGTGCCCTCCTATCCTACATCAGGGAAAGGTATGCTTCACTGAAGCACCTGGGCTCTTTCATTTCATTTTGGACAGTTGCAGGAGTTTGTTATTTAAAAGCTGCATAAATAATGAGCAGACACAGTCAGCCCTGTTTAGCCATGGCTAAACCTTAGAAGGGAGTGTAGAACAACCCAAAGTCCAGCCTCTTCCAGATGCAATTTGAATAACTTAAAAAAAAAAAGAATAGAAGGTCACTATCTATCTTCACAAGCATTTATCTGATCATAGCTTCAATACAAGCTTTCTGTTTGTTTGTTTGTTGAGGACTGAATTAATACAAAGGTCTCAGTTAAAGTAGAAAGATAGTTGAAATACTAGCCTGAAAATTCAGATGACCAATGAATATTTGGTAGCGCCAGGCCACAGCAGTGTGCCCCCTGCTTTCTCTGCTAGTAAGATGGCATTAAGAATTCAGTCCCCACTAAAAAGATATCTTGTCATCCTAGAACATGACCCAGCATCTCCTTTCTATAGTTGTAAATATAGCCAAATACGATACAGTTACCCCAGTGGTTGGGTGGTGTTTCTCTCAATCAGAATGTGTCTGTGTACAGAAGAGGAGAGCAAAAAAAAGACCTAGAGAGAAACGTGGGCACAGAAGCAAAATCAACACTGGGAATTGGCTATCTGAGGAGATCAGTCATTAAAACTAGGCACATGCTAATTGCATGGCCTGGCCCCCATTTTTCTCCTTCACAGCCCCCTCTCAATTCAGTTTATTCTCCTAAGCACTGAGGCTACAGCCTGGCTGGCCTCTTATGTAAGTCTGAAATCAGATCTGGCATGCGGTTTGTTTTAGCCTGTCACAGATGCAGGGCACTGTGTTGCCCTCGACAAGGCTGTTCAGCATAGCATATGACTGTAAATCTTCTTTTTCATGTACCACAGTGGGGACCTTTGTCCTAGCAGTGATTTAGCAGCTTTTATTAGCCTGAGAAGCAGCCAGTAATCAGGAGACATTTAAAGTGGAAGCTTGCTCATTTCGATGGAGAAGAATCCAGAAACCAACGGCTCTTTGAAAATTACTTTTGATGGGAGAGAAATAAAACCTTAATACATATAAGTATATGGTATGTTTCCATTTTAAATTTATTATTGCTCAAACAAATCTATACATAATTCAGCAAAGACTCAAAGTCACATATCTTTAAAACTCTGCATTCATCAAGTCATGAAGCTCAAGGGTTTATTTAACTCTGAGTTTTCAGAAGTATGCATTTTGAAAGAACGTAGGTCTTGGATGGCAGCTCCCTGTATGTTATTCAGATCCTGGAGTGTCCACTGCTTTTAAATTCACTGTAATTCCAATTAGAGCTTGGGCTCAGGGGTTGGCAGCAGCTGCAAATAAGAACTAATAATGTTTCATTCCACTGCTTATGTATTCTGCAAATGCGTTCTTGACATGGTAGTTTGCATATGATGTCAGCGTGGGAAAATAAGAAGGTATTAGCATCTGTAAGCCCAGCAGAAATTTCTCAGAGAAGTCACTTCTCAAGTTCATACAGCTGATTCCACAATTTAGGCAGTGTTCACATTTTTAAAATATATTTTGGTGATTTTTTAAAATTAATTGAGTCATAAAATATCGATGGTTCTTTATTTGCATGTATTTGCAAAGTTTAAATTCACTTTTTCTGAGATCAAGTTTTCTATTGCAAATTGTTGACGTCGTTACTTTCTGCCTTTGTAATTTTGATGCTGATATAACATAATTATTGTTAGAAATTTAAACATTTATGTATAGCCATCAATGTGAAGGCTAGTGGTTGAAATAACTTCTGTAAGTCCTTGGAACTATTTGTGGGAAGACGGAAGCATTATATGAATCCAGTTCATTTATATATTATACTTATTACTGAGATACGTTATTGTAGAAACACAAGGGCCTCTGCTGTAGGTCGTAGGACCCTCTGGGATGGCGAAAGAGTGTCATATGACACTAAAAGAGTAAAATGAGCCTTTCAAAAGGAACTCTTGCTTTTAAAATGTGGCATAAATGATCTTATCTCTACAGCAAGGAGTTTGATCCTGATTCACAAAGAGCTGGAGTTATGCAGTCAAAGAAAAGTGGAGCCCTGTCCATTTATCTTAGGATTTGGGGACCATCCACAGCGACCAGGCAGATTGTTCAGGAAACAAAGCCCACCCTTCCCTGCATTATCTGATGGCATAGATGGTCTTATATTTCCCAGATAATTGCACCACACACTGTTTTACTTTGCTGGGTCATAGCAATTGGCTGATCTGCCATGAGATAAATGGCAACAACAACAAAAAAAATTCACCAGGAAAGTCATTCCGTTAAAAGTATTTACCTATATGCTGTAGTGGGTGCTTTGTGTGCTGGGGAGCAGGCAGCCAGGATGGGGGCGGTAGGAAATGAGTAATGATCTGATAATGGAGCTGAATGGGGCCATAGAAATATTTTCACACCATCCTGCTATTGCTACAATAGCTGAAACCCAGAAATTTTGTGGCTTTCTTCACAGTCAAATGATGTGTTAATGTCAATAGATTCTGGATGTCTTGACTCATTTCTTGATAATTTTTTTTTTCTGCTCTGACTATACTATCGTATGGTAGATATGTCCTTGCCTATTTCGTATTCATTTCCCCCTTTTTTCTACCCACTAGTACCTCCCCCCCCAGCTGTTCTTCCAGGAGCAAACTCTTTCCCCATGTAGCTCATAAGACACGGGTGAAGTTGATCCTATTCTCATCCCCATTATCAGATTGAATCAGTCTAAATGAATCAAGGTAACCTCTTCCCCTTTGCCTGGGATTGCTCTGGGAAACAGGCTTAAGCCAGTCATCACATGGCATTCTCTAACATCGTTGTTGGCTCAAATAAATAGATGAGAAAACTACTATTCTATGCTTGAGACAGAGCTACTCCTGCCCCTCCACAGACATGAATGAGGAGGCAGGTAACCCCAGTTGCTGCTGGCAAACATCTGGAACCATGCAGAAAGCCAGCATGAGGAGCAAGCCTTACACACAGAGGAGAATAGTGCCAAGAGAACAATCTGAACCTTAATGGTATTGAACCTTGAGCTTTTCCTATCTCTGGATATTTTAAGGGAATTAATAAATTCTTTAATTGTTTCAGCCAATTTGAGTCAGGAGTTCTGTGACTTGTGGTTGGAACATCCGACCTCATGCACACTAATATAATCAGGTATGCAAATATACCAATACTTATGATTTGGACTAAGGAAATGGTTTTGCTTTTACAGAAGATCCCACTATCATTGTTAACATGGCTTTCTGCAACTTTGGCCTTAATTATGTAACGGCCAAGGACTCTTTATAATATCCCTCACAACTCAAGTAACCAGGACAAACTTACTAGGGCCTCAGCACACAAATTGCAACAAGCAGAAGCATAGAGACTAAAGTTCTGTCTTGTTCCTTTTTTTTGGTTTTGCTTTTGATTTCCTAACAAGGAGGAAACATTATGTTTGATTTCTTTCTGGTTGCTCTTATGAGGCACATTTATTGGTTCATGTTGTATTTTTCTCTAAGTTTTAAGTTTATACAACTTAAGATACAACAACCAATTACTGTATAAAATTTAGAAAATATTTAAACAACAAGAAAATAAGAATGGCCTGTCATAGTCCTACCCTCCAGAGCAAACAATTATTAGCAGATACTTACATATGCTTCATTATGTATATATTTTCATTAATATTTACTTTATGTAAATATTGCTATTTTTTAAACTACTGTATTTTTCCCATACTGTGAACATCTTGATTAATGTTATATTCCATTTGAATTCTCACAGCCCTCAGAGCTACCCTTCCTTTTGCAGCTGCTCCTCAAATAGCTGCATCCAGCCTGTGTGCCTACGGTTTGAAAGGATATTCAGTTGAGCTCGAGCAGGATGGGTGACTGTCAGAGCTGGAGACTGTTATTATTAATCATTCAGAATCTGTCGTCCTTGTGTGGGCACTTCTTTGAGATAGGCCTATTACTTCTGCCAGTTTTCCCTCTTTCACTACCTTTTTAACTTAGTTCTCCTTCCCATTTTAAGCCTATATTAAACAGACACATATGTTGACTTTAGAACTTAAATGAATGGAAGATTCACTTGTTATCATAAACTGCATCCATTCATTTGCCCGTTCATCTAACTCATATTTATTGAACACCCTTGCATGGGTTGAGTGGATCACAGTACCTGACTTTCAGAATTTCCAGTGTATTTAGAGAGACAGAACTTTAAAAATATCACAGCAATGCAATGTAAGAAGAATAAGGACAAAGTGCTGAGAAGAGATAGAGGGAGAAACAATGAGAATCTGCAAGCCCCGCTTGTGTTCAGGAGCTTTGCAATCTGTATAATGTCATTTTACATAAGCCTTAAGACTGGTTATTTGCCAGTTATCCTGGGACTTTAGCTGTAGAAAGGATCTGAGTACTTGAGTGCTATATTAAATATCCCCCTTGAAGAGAGTCTATTAAAAGCAGACACATGTAAGTGGTCATTGCTAGCAACAATTATGAAAAGAAAATGCTAGGGAGAGTGTAACTGACCCATTTAATTAAGACTTTAGTCTCTTGGATTGGAGCATGGTTGTCCACTTTAAAATGTTGTATTTGGTGGCCGTATTTTCCAAACTCCATGCATACGATTTGATAACCACCATGGGCCCAGGGCAAGAGGCAAAATATATAAAATTACTACTGTTTCGAAAAATCCAAGGCACCAGATCTCTGTAAACAATATTTCCCAATATTTCCTTGTAGATTTGTGTCTTTTTAACAAATCATTTTATTTACCATATATACCAGAATGCCAGGCTTCTAAAACCCTGGAAGAGGTAGAGTGAATCGTTATACCTTGCCTCCCAAGCTCCAAGGTACAGAAATTAATGGAAGGCAGACACGTTTGACCTAGCTGCTCCTGCCAGAATATGAAAATGAGACTGGTATTGCGTGGAGTTACTGGATGACAACTCCCTCGACCCAGACCCATGAAACCCATTTCATATAACCTTAGCTACCATGATTCCTTGCATGTTTTTAAGTCTTGGTAAGCTGTTTTTCTTTTTAATATAGCTATGGTTTCACCTTTGACTTTGCACATTATTGATAGAGCTAAAAACCTGATGAAATTTAAAAACAAATCCAGATATTTCAGACTGGATTTTTATACACAAAGACAGGACCTTTGGACTTTAAAGATCACTCAGGCTAGACAGGATAATAATAGTAATATTCTGGTTTTCTGTGACATTTTCCTACCAAAGAGATGAATGCACCTTGATAGCAATATTGAAATATTCATAACCTTCTCATACAGTAGATGTAATACTGTTATCCTCCCTTGTTTATGAAAAAAACAAGGCCTGCTTCTTTTGAAGGCATTGTTCAAGGTCATATAGAAGGTAGTTGAGTTAGGACTCTCAGGATCTTTCAAGCAAGGACAGTAAGGAAAGATCTAAGAATTCCACATAAATGTCATATGACCACATTGCAAACCATTTGCAAAATGTCATTTGAATGTATTAATATTGAATAGTCATATGGAATGAATCCTGCTTGAAATTCATGTCTCAAAAAACTAAAGCAAAGCTATTCAGAAAATGCCAAGAGAATTGGAGCATTTGTTTCCTCTACGGTTTACCCATTTCTATTCACTGTTCTTCAGTGACGTGTGAGAACCTTAAGGTTCTCATACAATATGTCGTTTAGGAGTAAGAATCCATCTCTAGAAGCATCCTTTGGGTGTTTACCTTACAGCTTAGTCTACAGAGTTCATGTTGCAAGTCACGACTTGAAGTGCAAAATGTTTTTAATTTATTGTGTGCTTGTCAGTGTGGCTTAATGAAAGTACTCAGAATTCGAAGTAGGGTGGCGGAAGGTCAATATGCAACATCCCTTAAATTCTCTAGCAATGTAAGAACACATCCACATAAAGTGTGTTAAAGAGCACTGTATCTCCATCTACGAACAATCATCTCCAACTCTAATCCAGGTTATTGAACTGAAAACATCAGGGAAAATGGCATGAGCAGGGTTGCTTTTTCATAGATCTAAGAAAATACATATATTCTCAGAAGTTTTTAGATTTGGTAGAAACATTTGATATCTTTCCAAAGAGAGACCAAAAGTGGTTGGGTTAAATTTTAAGGCAGATTCCAAAGATCTTAGTCATTCTTTTGAAATTTTTCTGATAAATTTGTCTAATAATAATTTATATAATAAAATAATAAATTTATATAATAATAAACCTAAACCTATTTCAGTATTGATAAATGGTACGTGATTATCACAGTTTATTTGTAGTTTCATAATTACTTGCCCTCACTAAAAATCAAAAGTAAAACACATAAATGGTTCTTTCCTACAACGACGTGGGTTTCTGTTTCTCTTACATAGTCCAGTTACAGCCTGGGAATGTACACTGTTTGCCTTCATTCTATCTGAAAATACATTGGTTATCAGGATTAAGCCTTGAAATCCAGTATGAGACTGTAGTCTTAGCTTTCATTCTATAGTGTGGGTAAGAAGCAGTTATTCCTCCCAGCTCCTGAGTCAAATGAAAGATGATGTTGCTGCCAATAGATTCAACTTCCCTTCCATTATTCTTTAAGAGAGTAAGCCACCCTCTTCTACATACTCCCAGTGAATTTAATGAGAAGAAGAAATATTAGAATCAAATTATAGGAGTGGAAATCTCCAACTTCCTGAGAGGCCTTCATTGAGTCTCTCCCCGAGATGTGAGGAATAGACTATTTCAGCTCATTAAATAATCATCGCTGCATTCTATGTTTCTCTGGTTCTTGTTCTAAATGTCAATCAAAAAGAGGAGTGAAATATCAGGAGAAATAGTTAATAAAGAAATACATTCCCCTGAAAGGTACTAAAGTAAATATCTTATTTTTTAATAAATAACATAAGCCTATACAATCATCTTTTGACATCTGTCTCTAAGTACCAACTAAATGAAGATGAGTTTAAGATTTCAAATCTTGTATTTCTAGTATAAAATAACATTTTAGGACTTAATGTGCCATGTTCATCCACAAAATTGGAAACATTCAAACTAGAATTGTGATAGTTTTATTGGGATGAATGAGTCCTCAGTAATATTTTACTTTTTATTTTGAAATACCATAATTTTAGACTTATAGGAAGGTGCAAAAATAGTACAGAGAGTTCACACACAGCCTTTACCCAACTTTCCCTAATGTTAAAAATTTACATAACCAGAATACTGTGATCAAAACCAGGAAATTAACATTGGTACAATAGTACTAATTAAATAAAAAACATTTTCCAAATTTCACCAGTTTTTGCTCTAATGTCATTTTTCTCTTCCAGGATCCAATCCAGAATTCCATGTGCATTTAGTTGATGATGTGTTTCTCTAATCTATAAGAATCTCTCAGTCTTTCTTGTCTCTCATGACCTTAGCACTTTTGATGAGTACTGGCCAGGTATTATGTAGAATGTCACTCCACTCAATTTGGGTTTGTCTGATATCTTCATGAGTAGATTGTTTATCTGCATTTTTGGCCAGAATATCATAAAAACATTGTATCCCTTTCACTGTGCTATATCAGAGGATGGTGCATGTTGTCAGTACGTCATATTGCTGATGGTGTTTAATTAGATCATTTGCTTAAGGTGGGGTCTTGCAAATCACTAGTAATCTTGACTTTGCTACCCTTGAACCCTTGAAAACTTCTATACTCAAATGCTCTATGTATTTCAGTCTACTTTCTTATTGTACACTCAATTATATGTCAGATGTAACTCTGTATCTAACCTATAAGGATATGCTCAAATATTATTCTTGGTATCTCAAAGTTAGATCCAATGGAGTAGGAATTCAAGTAAAATACTTTATAATGTACTGTGATTCCTGCAATCTTCTCTGTGTGTATGTATGAATAAATTGTTGTATCTATAATATATATTACTGCAATGCATTTTATACCAAGGATACCAAGAAATTTATACATTTTCATTTGTTTGGGAATCTCATCTGAGACCAGAGGTGGAGCTCTGAATGCTTTGGGAGGCACTCCAATCACTGTCTTGCTAGTTTGCCTCTTCTTAGACCTGATGTACTAGGAAGCTGACATTTTTTTCTCCCTACTCCTTCACCATGACCCAGTGTTGGCTCATGTATCTCTGAAGCAATAAAGGAGTTGAATGGTGGGATCATCATTTCTTAACAAATATCAGTCAACATGGACATTGGAATCCATGTCAGTGAGGAACTTAGCAAGAATGACAGCACACAACTAGGAATTTTGAAAACTCTTTTTAAATGTTTCTTATTTTGAAATGCTGTCAAACTTACAGAAAAGTTGCAAGAACAGCAAAAATACTCCCATGTATACCTCACCCAGATTTCCCATTTATTAACACTTTATCACTGTTGCTGTTTCATTCTTGTTCCCTTTCTCCCTCTCCCCCATCTAAAAATCATTTTAAGTGGAAACATGTTCTTTTACTTCTCTAAATACTTCAATGTGCATTTCTTAAAATAAAAACATTATCTCATATAATCACAGTACACTCATCAAAATCAAGAAATTAACAATGATATGTTGCCACTACCTAATGAACAGACCTTATTTATATTTCACCTACTTTCCCAATAATGTTGTTTTTAGCAACAACTAAAAATCTTAACTGGAGCCCGATCCAGGATCATGCACGCCTTCAGTTGTCATGTCTCTTCAGTCTTTTTTTTTTTTTTTTGATGGAGTCTCGCTCTATCGCCCAGGCTGGAGTACAGTAGCAAAATCTCGGCTCACTGCAACCTCCAACTCCCAGATTCAAGCAATTCTTCTGCCTCAGCCTCCCGAGTAGCTGGGACTACAGGCACCTGCCACCACGCCTGACTAATTTTTGTATTTTTAGAAGAGACGGGGTTTCACCATATTGGCCAGGCTAGTCTCAAACTCCTGACCTTGTGATCCACCTGCCTTGGCCTCCCAAAGTCCTAGGATTACAGACGTGAGCCATCATGCCTGGCCCTCAGTATCTTTTAATCAGAACTATTTCCTCAGTTCATTTTCTTCCTTTATGATATTAACATTTTAAAATGTAAAGGCCAGTTATTTAACTGATGTTTCCTCCATATGGATTTGTCCAACATTCCTTTGTGATTAGATTGAAGTTGTACATTTTTGACAGTGATGTGTCTCGAAGAGACTTGTAATGAAGGGACTATCTACACAGGTATGGGCAGGGTTAAGGGATGCTGAGGCACGCAGAACTAACAACAAAGGAAGTGGCTACAACTCTAGGGGAGGCTATTTCCAGCTAGAACCTTGGAGTGAGTGGGTTAGGGACTGAGGAAAGCAAGTCTTAGAGGGATGCAGACACTGCCAGAGCTGTGCCAAAGGCAGGAGTGGAAATAGATGCCTTCCAATGGTGACTATAACAAGAAGCCAGAAGGCAGGAAAGACCAGTGATGTGCTTCATAAGTGCCAGCCTTCTGAGGCCCAAAACAAGACAAACAATGGCAAGAGAATGCAGCTGTAGGCAAATGGAGAATAGCCACTGCAAAATTTAATATGCCTGTTTCTCATTTCTCTTCTTCGACACATATCATCAAGCTGTCATGTGCAACGTCGTACACAATAACATATATAAAGAATTCTAATCTATGAATTAGAAAACCTGGTCTCAGTTGCTGGTGTCACCTGCTTTGGGCCATGTTACCTTAGAGGAGACACTTAGCCCCTCTGAGTCTCTGTAAAGATGGTGTTCTAACATCTGTCCATCTCCCCCATGATGTGTCTGCAAAGATCATTATCATTGCTATATAATAGGCATAGAACTATGAAGTTAATCACAATTCATTAACTTACAGAAAAGGCAAATGAAGCATAAGCATTTGTGTTTATGCCTCATGTTCAAAGTAATAATGCCTATGCCTCTGTATTTGAATTGTTTTCCAAGAAAACCATTTTCCAGTGTAGTTTTCCCTTCTTGCATCTACTTCCTTGTGAGTTATGTAACCTGCAAATTACTGTAACTCGCAAGCCCACCATTTTCTCCCATTTGGGTAGATTGCTGAAAAGAATTGTACTTGTTTTGGCTGCTGTATCTCTTGGTTGCTCTGTTTTTCTTCCCCATTTGCATTTCTGCAGTCATTATTTTGTATAGCCGACTATGGTTCTTTGAATAGTCAATAAATATGCAGCTGGTGAAAGGTAGGTAGAGTTAATGTAAACATGGTTTTTATTTAAGTCTCCTTTTAAAAAAAATATAGCATTCACTAGGATTCAAAAAAACTTAGAAATGAAAAAGAAGATTTTTAAAAAGAAAGACTAGAAGAAAGCACTGACAGGTTGAGATTTAATGGGATCTCAATTTCTCAGTTCTGGTATTTTTTTAAAAGGTGTAAAGAGGCCAGAAGCTTAGGCTTGGGTTGGTGACATTGAGAAAGTGTGGCTTTCTGATTGGCAGCAAACATTCAGAACATCTTTCTGCTTACAACTTCTCAGCATGAGTTGAGTAAATATTGGTTCACTGGCATTTTTGAGCAGTGGCAACTATCACAAAGAAGATCTCTTTACTGTAATGGGCACTTGTCAGACACAGAAAAAGAAAACAAGCATCTCTTTAAATTTCCTATTGTGTTGTTACATCTCTGTCAGTGGTGGTTCCTATTATGTGTTACTTGAATCTGGTATTCAGTAACTAATGACATGAATACCAGATATCAGAATAACTCTGAGCTAAAAACACCCAATCTTTGCAAAGACACACCACTCAGCAGAAAGGGTCCTGTGCAAAATTCCACTTATTCACAAATTTATACAAATAAAATTACTGTTTGAGAATTGCTAGAGAGAACCAACAGGTGGATTTCTAACTGTTTCTTCTTTGGTTTAACATCTCGTAACTTTGAGTAGGAGAACAATGAATCTTTGAGACATATTCACATCAAAATCAATATGTTGAGTAACATCACATAAATGATGAGTTTCGTCACTGTTCATTGCCACCTCTCATTTTTGCTGGCAAATATCAGCATCAAAATTTTCATAAGCATTCTGTACCTTAGAGATCAAAGTGGTTTTGTTTACTCTTAATTTGATAAGTAGACGCGTGACCCCTAAGTAGTTAAATTTATCAATTGTGAAGTTAAGATGAAAATTATTTATCTTTACATTTATTCAAAAAGTGAAATGTAAAAACTTGTCTTAATATGTTAGACCATGCCTTTCCCTAAAAAGCATCTTCTTTTTCATACATTTTTATTTAAGCTTTTCTGCTTGTGTGTTGGCAAAATAAATCTTTTTCAGGTTATATGTGATTATCCTACGGATATGCTGTTGAGTGAGATCTCCTAGTTTCATCATCTATACTTAGACTTAAGTCAGAGTCCCCTTCATGTCTCTTACATGAATATCAGAATTGCCTAATTCGAATTAAAACTTCCCTGATTAATGACAAGTGCTCTTTGAACAAGATGTTCTGATGATCTCCAATCCTAAAATTCCTCATTCAATGGGTTGTGTAAAAATACTTCATACATTTCAGTGTTGCTCTCAGGCACTGATGAAGTATTAATATGGGTGAAAAAGACCATAGTCATCAATGTATGTGCTACTTATTGAGGGCAATGGTAAATCTGCTTCCTTCCTCTGCTGTCTTTTACCAACCCCTGTCACCTCAAACGATGAAAGGAAGAGTGAGGAAATGATAAAATCCAAGACCAGGGAAATCCATTAGCCCAAATATGCTCTCCATTAATGCCTTTCATCAAAAGCTTTTACAGCAATTCATTTTTTTCCGGCTCTATGAAATCTAAACTTTTTAAGTTAGAATCTCAAAGTCATTCTGCTTCATAGAGTTGTTGGGAAGATACTAGATAATGCATATACATTTCTTCTCATGTTTTGAGAACATATTATTTATGTTATTTTCTATTATTTTGTTAGTTGTATTAGTTGTATTATTCTGTCTCTACTACTATCAACAGTTTTGTGTTTCCACAGTGGTTCTTTATATCTTCTTCTCCAAATCTTCATCTTTTATAAAATAAGCCCTTCCGGCCAGGCACAGTGGCTCACACCTGTAATCCCAAGACTTTGGGAAGCCGAGGCGGGTGGATCACCTGTGGTCAGGAGTTCAAGACTAGCCTGGCCAACATGGTGAAACCCCGTCTCTACTAAAAACACAAAAATTAGCTGGGCGTGGTGGCACGCACCTGTAGTCCCAGGTACTCGCAAGAGTGAGGCAAGAGAATCTCTTGAATCCAGGAGGTGGAGGTTGCAGTGAGCTGAGATGGTGCCACTGCGCTCCAACCTGGAGACAGGGCGAGATTCCGTCTCAAAAAAATAAATAAATAAAATAAAGAAGGGGGGTAAGATATAAGGCTGATAGCCCCAAATAAATCAGAGATGTCATTAGTATTTCAGTTATTCAGCCATACTGATGTTGTCATTTGTTTATGTGACTGTTCTTTCTGTGTAGGAACCTAAAATAACCCAGAAGTTTCTGTGGGTTTTGGTTTTCCAAAAGCTGTTGCTTGCCTACCTCATTTGGGGCAACAAATGCCCACCCCACCTTTTTTTTTTTTTTCTGAGACAGAGGCTCGCTCTGTCGCCCAGGCTGGAGTGCAACGGCGTGATCTCGGCTCACTACAACCTCTGCCTCCCGGGTTCAAGGGATTCCCGTCTCAACCTCCCGACTACCTGGAAATACACGCACACACCACCACACCCGGCTAATTTTTTGTATTTTTAGTAGAGACGAGGTTTCACCATGTTGCCCAGGCTGGTCTTGAACTCCTGTTCTCAAGTGATCCACCCGCCTTGGCCTCCCAAAGTGCTGGAATTATGGGTGTGAGCCACCGCGTCTGGTCGGAATGCCCTCTACTTGAGAGGACCCTCTCTAGTCCCAGGAAAGCTGCATGGATTCCAAAGGAAGGAAACAGAGATTGACACAAGACAACATTGAATTGAACCTTCACATTTTCTTCTTGGTTGCTGAGCTCACATAACCAAGATAGGGAAAGGGATAGGAATTCAGAGTAGGTAATGGCAAGGACAGAAAAGTCAAGTTCCCCAATGTCACAGCTCTCAGGAACAGGAACATGATAAATGTGGGGGGAAATGAGGGTCTCCACTGAAACCATAGTTGTAATAGATCCTATGGTTTAATAGAAACCATAGTTTTAACAGGATCTATTAAATTGAATTTAATTCAGCACCACAGTCTCCCCTCATTCCGAGACTTTGTTCCCACTCGTAAGGAAAATGGTACCACTTATGAAAGGTAAAGACTCAGCAGTCCCATTTTCAAAACTCTGAAGTATTCCTCTCTCTGAGCGAGTGGTTCCTTTCATTCGAAGGCATTGCATGTATGTGTGCTTTCTTTGGAATGGAAGTGCCATGAAAGAAAACACATTTTGACGAATTCCAGAGAAAGCATCAAGAACTGCCAGGTGACTTGTCATAGAGCTTTCAAGCCTAGTGTCATTTTATTTTTACAACCCAGGGTTTTAGCAACTCAAGAGGCTTTATATGTGTTCATTAACCGCAAATCTGTAATTTAAATGAACAAATTATCCTGGTTAATAATCTAACACATCATTCCCAATTCTTCCTGCTGTCAATATTCGAAACAGAGCTCAATATTCCAAATTTTTATAACACCTTTCACATGTTAAGTGGGTACAGTTTTGACACACAAGACAAAATAAAATAAAATTCCGTACTGGACAACACTCCCAAAAGCTGCTTGATTCAGGTGAAAAGTATTTTGCTTCCATATTGGCCTAGAGCATCTATTTATGTATTTTTTTTTTTTTTTGAAAATAGAAACTCAACAAAATTATTGTGATTTTTTTAGGTCATTATATAAGGGATAGACAGAGGTCACCTAAAATGATGAAAATTAGCACAATAAATATGACTGTGAGAGCAGCAATCAATTCTTTTCTTAAGAAAATTAAACCGGAGCCGGGCACGGTGGCTCACGCCTGTAATCCCAGCACTTTGGGAGGCCGAGGTGGGTGGATAATGAGGTCAGGAGTTCAAGACCAGCCTGGCCAAGATGGTGAAACCCCGTCTCTACTAAAAATACAAAAATTAGCCAGGTGTGGTGGTGGGCGCCTATAATCCCAGCTACTCGGGAGGCTGAGGCAGGAGAATCACTTGAACCCGGGAAGCAGAGGTTGAAGTGAGCCAAGGTCGCGCCATTGCACTCCAGCCTGGGCAACAAAGAAAGACTCCATCTCAAAAAAAAAAAAAGAAAAAAAGAAAATTAACTGGAAGTTTGTCTTTAAAAATATTACAATAGTTTGAACTAGCATTATCACCTAGAGTGAAATGAACATTTAAAATCTAAACCTAAAATCATATTTATAAGTATAAATGTATATTAAAATATTTGCAGTTTCCTCAAGATATTTACAGTGTCACAGTTCTAAAGTTATGAAAATCTTTCATCTTTTATCAAATATTAAAAATCATACACTCAAAAAAGCCCTTATTAGAAGAACTCTTCTTCTAAGAAAACATAATGTGTTTAGCTAGAAACGTTAGTGTGAATGTACCAATGTTAAGGGTTTTGTTAGCTGAACAGGTTGTTGCTAGGATAAATATAAACCATTTATATATTATAGTGTAAATAACCATATATGAATGTACTTCAGTCACCAGACACAAATGGAAAAAATTCTTAATAGATCATTATAAAATGGAATTGTTATTATTGTTATGCAAGTCCAAATTGGGAGGTCATTAATTAATACAATGGTATATCTGTCATTATTTCAAGCTTTATCTTATAAAGCTTGTGTTTATTTTTCTTAGTTTTTATGAATACATGAGATGCTTTTTTTAACTCTGCTGTTAAGAAGACTGTACTCAAAGACATTGGGAATGTAAATATATATTAAAGTATATAGTGTATAGTGTAGCCATAGGCAGGTTTATTTATAAATGTCAATGCTATTTTGTTGTGAAAGTTCATGATGATGACAGTTTTAAAAGTAGGGCCAATTCAAGAGTGTTTATTACATACCAAAAAAAGGAAAAAATATTTACCTTGTATTTTTTGATGTCTGGGGATAAGATTAATTTATAAATCGATGTGTTGCGTTGAAATAGCAAATGTAAAAACCAGTCACAAATACTAGCCTTAAAGGTAGAATGTGTGCTGTTTTTATAAGGCCCTGCTCATCATTGAAACCAGGTGACTTTAAAAATAATCTACAAAATTAAAAAATTTGAAATTTGGTTTAAAATTTTAAAATACCTCAGAAAAACAATAAAAAGGAAATTATATACTGCATTTGTCACAAATCTGACAACTCTAATACAAATATACATTTCTCTTCCTTTGACTGTATATAAATAAGGCCAAATATCTGGCTTGTTAAATTAAAGATTCACCTGTATATTTTCTCCACCAAATATTTGGAAACTCTTGAAATTTTTATTCGATTTTTTTAGATCTCATTAAGGTTTTTGACTAAGATCTTTTTTATTTTCTCCTCCCCTCCTATGTTCCTTTAAAAATAACAGCATATCCATTTTAACAATATAAAACTTCAGTTGATATTTTTTAGAGCTAGTAAAATTGTCAATCTTATAATACTAAAATTCTTCCTTCTTCAGAAATCTTCTTTGGAGTGAATAGAGAATAATCCACAAAATAAATTTAATTCCTTAGAAGTTTGTTATTTTTAATGGAAAGATGTTTTCCATAAGCATTCTTCAAATAGCTTTGCTCCATACCTTCTCACTTTTTAATATTTGTATCATTACGTGTATCAATTTATTTATAAATTAATTGAATTCTGCATACAGGCATATATGTGCTGAATGTGTAAATGAATATGTATTTGTCATCTTTAATGTATTTGAATTTGGCTGATGCACCCATAAAAAAAGCCTCCAGCATATTTGCATAATTAAGCATAATATTATGATAAACCATTTCAAGGGAAAAAGTTGGTCTTACAATCACAATATGTTTTTTTTTTAACCTTGTAAATTCAGAATACATTTGTGGGAAGAATTGGAGATAGAAAAGATCGGCTTTACCTTCATGAAAAGAGGTCAAATGTTACTTTAATTAATCTTGTGTTATGCCAAAAAGAGTATTTATATAACACATAAATATTAAGCATCGCTGGTACAATTTTAGGGGAGCAAGAGTATTCTATTCTTTCTAGCTTTCACATAAGAAAAGAATTCTAGAAGAATTCTTGATTAAGACTCAAGTGTGCTACAGCTTATGAATTTGTGTGTGCAGACACGTGTGTGTATGAATGTGTCTCACCACAGAGCCTGAAAAATAGTGTTCAATACATGCCGTTTGATTAATTCTTACTATACCTCCGAGTTATATCATCAGAACATATGTGAAGGTGACTAAGCAAATGGATCTTTTAAAAGGATATTACTTTTACATTTTATTATTAATATTTTTAAAAGTAAACCTCAAAAATTGTAAATTCTGGGAATCACACTATTGTTGTAAATTAATAATAAATAATATAATTAATTATATTATAATTAAATGATTGTTAGTTTTATAGATAGAAAATTCATGAACAAAATAGAAAATAATTTAACCTATGGAGAAATGTGTGCATTAAAGTTTCGTCCCAAGGCTAAGTCAGTACTGTAGTTATTGGTGACATCGTGTGGTTGATGCTGGTATCGACAGCAGAGTCAGAGCATTTCCTTAAAAATGGTTAAATTACTATAAGCAAAATTAAAGTCTTAAAATGCATATTGTCTCGATTAAATTTGAAACAAAGAATTTCACCTAAACCATGACTAAATCATTCATCCCTCAAATTCTAGACCTCTTTTAGAATATTGTGGTATGCAGACACATGAAAATTGATGCATTACAATAGTACACAGCAGAGAGTACTCCGGAGCAGTATTTTTCACTACAGCACTTGCTACTTTCCTTTAAAAAAAAAAAAAAAAAAAACACAGTTTTAATTACTAGAGTTGGGGAACAGTTGTTGTCTCCAAAAAAAGGGTAGAATTCTCTATTCACTATCTCACGTTTTTACTTGAAAAAGTTATCGTTGTTAAAAGAATTTTAAAAACTAAATTTGCATCCTATTTTTATTTAAATTACCTCTGATATTTTAACCAAATATTATCACTGCTGGAGAGCACCTAATATTACTCAATATTATTTTTTTCATAATAGTAAAAGGTGAACTAATTTTGTTTTAAACTTTGAGGTTAATTTTTTAAATGAGAGTTCTGGTTTTTAATATGGTAACTTTGACCTCCACAATGTCATGCTCCTATAGTTTGACAAAATAGGAGGTTGCAGACGTTAAATATAGCCCTGTTCTCGTAGAGGAAAGGCAAGGTTGCAAGGCAGGATTTCCAGCACAGATTGTAGTAAATGCTTTCTGAGCCATCTTCCTCACACAAAGAAGCGGTGATAATTCCTTCCGTGGACATTCCCAGTCGGTGCACATCTCTGCACCTCCCCCGCCCTCCTGAGGCTCTTACCTGGTTTCTGCATAACATCATATTGCATAGTGCAGAGACCTCTGGGGAACTTTCTTTCTCTACCTGGGGAAGGCCTTCTAAACTCTAACATAGCACCACCTGAGATATTAATTTGCGACTCTTGCTAGGGTTTAGTGAAAGCTAATTCCCTAGAGTAACTATTATTGTACCATGCGATACTGAATGAAAAGCTCCATCGTTCTGTCTCTTTTTAAAATTCAGACTGCTAAATTCAACGGGATAGGGAAGCATAGATAACATTTATTAATATAGACAATTTTCACTGGTTTTAAAGGAAGATGGTTATGATGGGTACTGATATGAAAAAAAATTATGGTCAGTTATGTCTCAAGACCAAAGTCACAGGAAATATAATCCTTATTTGACTATGAACATGTCCCAAAGAAAGCACAGGTGTGAAGTCTTTTTCCTGAGCTTAGATGACTGAGGAAATCTGGGGTTACCTGGCACTGCATGCAAGCTATTTTTGGAGAGAGCCAAGATCTGTCTCTCATCAAGAAAGATGCCCCACCATGATAGCTGGTTATTGAACTGGTAGCATTGACAATTGATGAGGTGATGTTATCACCTTTGAAGTGCGGGTCACAGGAGGGAAAAAGGGTGCTCTTGAGGGTAATGAGATACAAAACCAGCAGAATCACACTGCCATTGCCCAGAGCTAAATTAAAACCGGTAAGGAAAACCCCTTGGAATATTTTTTCTTTCTACACTTGGGGCCAGTCTTGGGATTAATTAGCTAAATTCAGCTGAAATCCCTGTTTTCCTCAGTAGGTTTCACTTAATTACTTTATATGTTTCCTCATCCAGGTGTAACATGACAATATAAGTTAAAACAATTCCCAGTAGTGCCACCTTGTGAAAGATATTCCCAATTTTCCCTTCGTGTGTGGCACAAAGGGTAAGAATGTGAGGAAATTGCATATCGAACAACTGTTCCAAAATTAGCAAATTGTAGCTGAATTTGAGACGGTAATTTTCACTCTTCAGAATCTTTTAATTGTAGATCACAAAAATCTTATCTTCTTTGTATTAAACTATTTTGGTAATTCGGTCAGGTGCCCATTTTCCCAATCTACTAAGTATATAACTTGAGGTAAAAGTAACAAAAGTTTCACACATACTTCAATTACTGAAGACTAGAGAGTTTTCAAATGTGTTTTTTTCCACATCTTAACTCCATGGACCTCACTTTTTTGAACAAAGTATGTGGTGTCATTTTGGACATTTAATTAACTGGCGCATCTTGTAAAGAATTCACACATGATCTGTAGCTGTTTTGAGGGGGTTGCACATCAGATATCAATGAGGGGCCAATCAGCCACTTGTGCATGTCATTTGTACAAGTGTGTTTTCCCATTCAATTTTGGCTCCACTCTAAATGACAACGTCAGTGCTTGAATTTTTTCCACGGAAGGCCAGGAAGCACTGCATTCCCTAAGCTTGATGTGACAACCTTCAACCAAAGGCTGAGCTTTTGTTATTAAAAAAAACAAAAAACAAAAAACTGGGCCTAATGATTGCAGCAAACAGCGTTGGGATTTTATTGATGTACTCTGTGTGACTGTGACAGTGTTGACATGAAATCAAATTCAATTAGCAGGGGCTTGCTAATGACTTACACTGCTTCAAAAACTCACAAGGACAAAGCACTTGGCCAGAAATCTCCCGGTTACTGTCTGGTTTCCAACTCCTTGTGGTTGCTTTTCAGAGCAATAACCAACTGCCAGATTGTCTCCATAGATTAATGTTAAAGAACTTCACTAATGAAACTCTTGACAACATCTGTGTGTGATGAGAGGGAAAGGGTAGGGAAGGGAGACGGAATTTCTGTCCTCAGGTGCTCTTGAAGCAATTTCTAAAACCACTGTGGAGCACATCGAAAGAAACAGCAACTGTGTCTCTGGAGGATAACTTGGCTGGACAGGGTATCAAAGCTGCAAGGGGAAATAAGGTCTGTGGTCAGGATAGGGTTTCAGTAAGGCTAGAGGCACCCTCTCGGAATGCGTGGGAGGCCAGGCCATTATCTGAGCAGCATTTTAAAGGAACAGAGGCGCCATTATGATGCCTGCATCAACCCAGCAAGATGAAGATGATGTCCGTTCTAGATTTCCACAGCTTTTATTGACGGCCTCCTCATTGTGTCTTTCCTGATCGTCTGGCAGTCTCATTATCATACCCACTCCTTCCCCTGAAAAGGAGCAGGAACAGCTTTGACTCACACATACAACTCCCACTACCTGATTAGCAAACAGATCCAGCCCTGAGTCAGTTTCAGGGGTCCTCCGTAAATACAATATCAAGTAAATAAAGTATGATCTTAATTGACAGAAAGTTTACGAGGGGAAATAAGCCAGTATTCTGCTGTGTTGTTATATCACTTTAACACTTCAAGATGGTTTACTTCAATGTTTATCCTCAAATTATCTTCTCCATTTTACCTCATAGATATTTTCCCTTAATATTTCTTTCTTTATTAATTTAAATATGCTGTTAACAACAATTGCATAAATAGTAGCATTAAGGAGCTCTAAAAAATAAATAAATAAAGCATGGAATCTGGTAAAAATATGGCTATTTGTGTGTCTTTAGGCCTTCACCACCATCCACATTATAGTGCAACCAGATTATTGTAAAACAACAAAACCTCAGAGTCAGAATTGGGCACAGACTCCAACCTTTTGGGATCTCCCGTAACTTGTAGGTAAATTTACCATGTAAACCTGCAACCTGAAAACATCATTAAAAAGCCATAAACTAGTCATACGATTGAGAATCCAAGCCACTAGTGATATGATTTTCACAAGCAAGAAGAAATATTAAAATTCTAGTGACTTCTGAGATTATAAAGAAAGAGGAAAAGACAGAAAGCAACACCTCAGGAAGGAGTTTTAACACGAAGGAGAGCCTCCTCCTATCGTCAGTCCCAATCACACTGCTCAGTGCTAAGCTAAGCTTATATGGGACTGAAACTTAGCACTGATGGGGGCCAAAAGAGTATTGCATACCAGGAATATAGAAGTAAATAACTATAAGAAATTGAAGTTACATAAAGTGTGTCCTAAACCCTTGAAAAACTGCTTGAGTCATGTTAACAATGAGTACGGACACCTTAAATACCTGGACTGATACAAAAAAGGTAGACTGTGCCTCTCTCAGTAACAACTGCAAGACTATCGTTTTATGCCCAGACGTGTAACAAATCACATTGTTTACTCTTTAAAATTACCCGGTATTACTCTTCTCATTTTACAAACAAGGAAACTGAGTCTCAACCTCCTTGATGGCTCCAGAATTGCTCAGGAAAATGTCCACTCGTTGGAGACAGTCCCAGGACAAAGGGAAGATGGAGGACCTGCAGGGCTTTGCATTTGCTTAGCAGTCACCCTCTTTTCACCCAAGTCGATTGTTTATTTGACATGACTTAACACTGCCATTCTCTTCACCTGAGCACTTCAGAAACTTTTCTGAAGCCCCCCGAGCAGTACAGGAAGTGGTAGAGCGAGATTGATTTGTATTCACCTGCCTGACAGGAAAGCCTGTGTTTTTATGGATCGCCTGCAAAACTTTCTAACTTTCATTTACTATTATTATCTTCCAGGAGAAATGGATATGCCTGGACACTCACCAAGGAATAGGCTAATTATTTCAAAAGGCCCAATTGTTAAAAAAAAATCTGACTACTAGAGCTCACAAGGCAGTTGACACAGAAAAATGTTGTTCAGTTTCCTGTATAAGTTAGAGATCTGCCTCCTAAAATCTTGCATAGATTAAAATCAGAAGAGGGAGGGATAAAAAGCAGTCTCCTTATACAGTGGTACAGGGAATATTAGACTCCACAGAGTAGGAAGGACAAATCAGACACAATATTATGAAGATCAAATGAGATAATGCATGTAAAAGCACTTTGTAAATGAAAAAGCCCTGTGAAATGTGAGCTGGTGTTATTATTAATATTATCACGCAGGATTTCTTTGCCTCCTTCTTAATAAAATAATGGTCTTCTTCAAGGTCCCTCGAAGCCAAACCAAAGGAGTGTGTTTCCAGAGAAATGAAATGTAAAGGTAATTGTGGATGTTCAATAAATATTAAACAGCCTCGCTGTTTGTGGGAAGCTTCAAGTACATGATTAAGTTGCAGGTGATAGTAAAGGAAACCAGCATGATCTTTAATTATAAAATACTTGTTAGGTTTGATTCCAGTAAAATGCAATTACCTTGAGACTTCTGGTAATATCTCACAAGAGGCTATGTTCTCAAGATGAAAGCTTTTGTGGATGCTTGTTAGACTCCATTGTTTGGCACCATGTACACCCATCCTGGCTCCTGTCTGTAACAGCTAATCACCATTAACTGGACGAGCCTTGCAGGAATTCCCAGTTGTATGCCAGCCATTCTGTGGCCTGCCTTGAAGTATGGAAACATCACAGAAGTGGGGATAAGGGCAACAGTGGCAGACCACAGCATTAGCTAGGCTTAGGGAGAAAGAGATTTGAAGGGAATTCAAGATTTCATAGGGGACAAAAGAGGGCTCAGTAGGAGGGAGAAAATGGAATTGTCCTTGTACATGTCACGATGATTATAATGCAAACAATTTTTTTTAAGACTAGCAGGGAAACCTCTGAATTTCATTTTGGAAAAGTATCCATCAATCTGTATAGCTTCATTTTAAAATGAAATTTTTAATCAGTGTATATTTTTTGAACCTGCCTGGGAAAGCAATTGGTGGGCTTAGAAAATGTTATTTTGAAAGCCTTTTTTAGTTTCGTGCTGGTAGGGTTCCAAAAGCCTTTTTTAAAGAACATTCTTATATAATAATAATAGCTAACACTTAACTAGTGGGTACTACATGCCATGTACCGGCAAGTGCTTTATGTATGTTAACTCTGTCAATACTCATAATAAACCCATGGGGAAACCGTGGCAGTAATGCTCATTCGTTTGTCTACAGTCACACAGCCTGTAAGAGGAGAATCCAGTTTTCACGTCCAGGCAGTCTGGATGCAGAAATAATGCTCTACCCCGTCAACATTGCCTCCAAGGCCAGTGCTCTAGAGGTTTCAAGTGTATGTAGGTTACAAGAAAGACTGCATGTGTGTGTCTATGTATTCTGCTGAAGGGAGATGCTTAAGATGAAAATGTTTACCCATTAAAAACTATGTTACTTATCTTCTTACACACTGAAGCAATTGAATTTTGCTGGGTTTTTTTTTTCTCTCTATGTTCATCAGTTTCTTCTTGTACAATCAGTTCTATGAATTGGACTTAGTTTCTTCACTAATGTCAAAATCGTTCTGTAAAAGAGTCCTATCCTCCTTTTAAGAATGATCTTGGTGTCTTTCTTTTGTCTTCCAAATTATTACTACCTTAAATTATAGTCAAGGGCTTTAATGCAGGGTTACCATGAGTCTACTTTTAGGAATCTACTTAGTTTCCTTTGCTCTTCCTCACCCTGAATTTGCTCTAGGGAGCACTGTCAGGCATCACAGTACATGACTCTTCAAATGGAAAGTACCTGTCAGTAGGCAAAGTAGTGTGTATATTTCTATTTGGAAGAAACTGTGAGCTATGGGCATGAAATTGCAAGGTGAATGATAGATGGCTCCAAAACCAAGAGCAAAACACTTCCTGAGAGAAAGTTAGCAGAAGGTGACACCCATTATGGATGCAAAGTGAAATGGGGCAGAGACACCAAAACCAAATAAGCGGGTTTGCCCCAGCTCTTTTACTTTCCAGTTATTTAGCCTCACTGATCCTCAGATTCCCACCCTATAAAATGGAGGCAAAAACATTGGCTCTGTAGGTTTATTATGAGAAATAAATGAAAACCTGTATAAAATGCCTGACACACTGACAGATGAGTTATGGTGCCAAGTAGTAATTGCTTTTGTTCAATTTGGTTTCTTAACTAAAAGGAACCTTGTGACCCTCCTTGAGACTGTCTCCACAGCTCTCGGGCCCCAACTCAAAGAATCCTAAGTATTAGCAGAACTGAAAGAAATCTCAAAATATTATGTAGCCTAACTGGATAAAGTATTAATCCCTACCCACCCTCCCATTTTACAGATCAGGAAACTGAGGACCTGAGAAGGTAAGTGGCTTGCTCAAGGTCATACAGGAGCAAATGAGGAAGATAAACTTGGGACTAAACACTGCCTCCTTATTGGGCATTTTTCACTATGCTTGCTGTTTTTCTTTGTACTAAAAGTCTTAGGACAGTAGGGGTCATCCAAGAGCAATCCTCTCTAAATTTTTAGTGTTTCCAGTCACCAAGATCATATGATAAAAACAAGGGTCTAGAAAGGGGACAAGATACTAATTATATTAGGTCATTAATGGCTCATGTGAGAAAGAAAGTAGTAAATGTTTATTGAGAGCATTATGAAGATCCAAACTGAATATCTTTCTAGAGATGGTCCTATTGCCACATTATTTGGTTGAGTAAAGTATGTTTAGGTTTAGGGAATGAAGGACTTTGGGAAGTCAAAGACAACCGTGTAAAAACACCAATGACAGCAATTTACCCATGTAACAAACATGCACATGTACCTTCTGAACCTAAAATTAAAAATGGAAGACAAAAAATTGATAAAATTAAAAAAGACGACCAAGTGATACAGTTGCCTTATCAAATGAATTCTTTAAATTGTGACATGAAATGCTGTAAAAGATATTTTATTTTGAATTGTAAAGGTTTATTTGGAGTAGAAGATTCTTTTAAGGATACCTTATTAATACCATATACCACAAGTGTAGTTAAAATGGTACAAGCCTTTAGTCTTCGGCACTGTTTCTATATGAAGTATATTCTGGTTAACTCACTACTGGGGTTCTATCTTTCCTCCCAAGGCCACCCAAGTCATTTGCACAAGTTCTGATTGCCAATCAGGTACTCTGCTGGTTGGTATGTTTCAGCATGTCCTCATCCTTTGTCCTCTGCCTGTCCTGCTGTACTCTAGCTCGCCAATCAGCAATTATCTGCAAGTGAAAAGAGAGCACTCACTGACCTTGATTTTATATATATGAGTAGATGAATGTCTCTTCCCAACGAACCAGTGTTTATACTGTATTAATCCTATGTATGAAGATTTTTAGTTGATCATTAAATTATATTTTTGAGATTTTCTAATGTTTATTCCATTGTTTCTTCATCTAGACTAATAAGCAACAATTTATATTTAGTAAATAATATTTAGTCTTATAAGAAGCATCCCATTTCATAGGATTTTCAGCAAGTCAAGCAAATGAACATAGAATTTTAAACTAAATAGATATTAAGTGCTGGACAGTAGCAAAACTACTGTTTTATTACTTATTAAACACAATTAATTAATTAAACACATTAATTAATGATTTACACATTGCAAAGTGTACTTTCACAGTTTTATATTTCTTTCTTTTTTTTCGATTTGTCTATTTTAAGTTGCTGGCAGCAGCTTTGAGCATTTTAAACAGGCTGAATTCCCAAAGGCTTTCCTCCTGGACAACAGAATTAAATGAATTCTGAGGGGTGGGTCACTTTTTTTTCTCCTGGTTTTGTTAAAAGCTACAATGTTGCAATACACAAAAGTTGGGTTGACACAAGATTAAAATATTGATGGTTAACAAAGCTTCTGGATAACGAGCTTATTTGCCTAAGAATGTAAATTGCAAACCTGAACTTGAGAAACCCTTTCATTGACTTTTCCTATCATATCACACTCACCACAATACAAGGGAGTAACATATAAAGCCCCAGCAATACGAAATGGAAAATACCAGATTTGTATTTCAACTGGTACCACTCAGCCTTGGCTCTCATCTGTCAGTGGACAGAGTTTCTTTCTGGGAAGCCTTATCTGACCACAGAACATTGCGAGAGCAAGAGCGGTGTTTCAGAGCTTAAAGGGTTTTACAGTAGTTCCTCTTATCCACGGTTTCGCCTTCAGCAATTTCAATTATATGCAGTTAACTATAGTCTGAAAATATTAAGATATTTTGAGAGAGAGATAAACCACATTCATATAACTTTTTACAGTATGTTGTTATAATTGTTCTATTTTATTATTGTTGTTTATTATTATTGTGCCTAATTTTTAAATTAAACTATCATAGGTATGTATGTATAGGAAAAAACATGGCATTTAGAAGGTTTGGTGCTATCTGTGGTTTCAGGCATCCACTAGGGGTTTAAGACCATATCCCGTTTGAATAAGTGGTGACGACCGTATTTAGCAGGAGTAAAATTTGGAAATGGCACCGACATAATATACCTCAACAAGAGTGTAAGTGGAGGGATGAGGAAGTCATCAGCCAGTGTAAAATAAACTTCCCTGTGACACAAAGAATCTCCAAAATATGTATAAAATACAGTTGAATGTTTTTCTATGGTAATTTGCTAACCCAATGTTACCTTTTGCCAAGATTTGCATGGATACTCAAGAAAGTGAAATTATTCTAATAGATCTTGTTCCTTGATTGGGATCCAGAATCATCTTTCCACGAGATACTGCCTAGCAAACCGTGTAAGACCAAGACAAGAGTAAAGTCTCATTGGTACACTAATTGATGGTGGCTAATGGGAAGATTAGAGAGACTACCACTTCTCATTTGTCACTGCAGTGCCCCAAAAATAATTCTATAATGATTTTTTTAGGAATATACTTTTTTTCTGAAAGGAATTAAGGCCATCAAAATATGTTCATCAGGGATAGTAAATCAGTTAGTTGCATTTTCCTTAAACTGCTGATCCCAACCAATTCACAGAAATCAGCCCAAACAGGTGATAAGAAAACTCGCTAGCCAATGTTTTATAGTGATGTCATCTTACCTTGGGGTAGCCACTGAAATAAACTGTGCCCCAGTTACTTTGACTGTATAATGGGAATGTTTATAACAGCAAAAGTAGTAAGACAAAAATTTCTCTAGAAAGTCCACAAATAAATAAAGGGAAGTCATAGCTCTTTCAGAATCAAATACTCCATTGAATCTCCAGACGTGAATGAAGTTTTGCCCCATCCAGCTGTGGGGAGGAGCCAGAATTTCAGATGGGGATGCAGTCCAATTTCTTCCCTCTACATTAAGGGCTTATTCCTGAGTAGTCTCTGAACTTGGTAGCACAGAATCACAGACATCTTACATAATTTCTCTGTGTCCCTAAGTTGAAATAAGAATGTATTTACTGGCTTCTTCCCTCACGAAAATTCACCAGGCCCTTAAGAACCTCAACCCTTTAAACCTTCTTAAAGGTCCTAAGCCCCAGAGAAAAGGCTCCGTGCAATCTCAGAGACCAAAAAAATGCACCTATGACATATAAAACAGATAGTGGTAAAAGGTTAGGAAAAGATCTACTCTTTCTTGAGCTGTAAACAAACATTCTCCATGTGCTCTACTGCTACATCAGCTGACTAATAAACTAAGACCAGTTTCAGGGGGAAAATGGGGAAGAGATCATTTACTAAGGAAACCAGGTTTGTTTTGTTTTTCATCTCTTATCCCAGGAACTTAGGACCAAAGGAAGTCTTCTATTAACAAGTGAGCTTTGCCAGAAATGAATTGATTGCCTTCACAACCTCACCACACTTTTGGAAGGTGTCTCCACCTGCTTGAGCAGGAAAAGTTTGCAGACCTCAAACCAAAATACAAAGGTGCAAGAGACATTAGCCATAAAATGTGAGCCTAAATCTTCCTCTTTAAATCTTCTACTCTTCCTACAAAAGTCGGGAGATCTGCATCAATCTATTCAGAGGTTCTGGTCTGCAATGAAATTCTCTCTTTATAAACTGATTCCCCCCTGAGAACCAAGCATCATTTGATATTGAATTCATGAGTGCAAGTAGGCATGAGAACACAGGGCATTCCTCTGATGGATTATTACATTATATATTTTATGCCACAATTTCTATAGGGCTTCAGAAACTCAAAGGTGCCTGCTATGTACTTTATACATGTGTAGATGATTATTTTACATTCTAAAAAATAGCATTGCTATTTTAGCTCTTAAAGTCTATACTCATGAAGTGAAATGAAGAATTTTCATCTGTATCAATCAGTTCAAAGAAAAATCAGATTCCTTGGGTTTGTGGTGACAGTATAAATATTCTATCATCTATTCAGTGTCTATTTATATCTCTTCTTGAAGTTAACAGCATGGATGAAATAGTGCATTCTGTCAGGAGAAGTAACACTCAAAATGGCGTTGTGCTTTAAGTGGAGTGGAAAAATTATAAGACTACACAAGTTTATAACCATACTTAGTTGTTTAGGCCATGATATTAATAAGACCAAGATTTAGGATTGAAATTATGAGCCAGTAAACCATTCTAGGGTAACTGATTTCCTACCTTTCTTGATTATGAATTTCCAGCTGGCTTTTCCTATGTGTACAATAAAGAATAGTCAAGAGGGCAAATGGGCCAGTGGAAGATTTCTCCCATATTAGAAAAATGGCTCAGAGCCCATGCCCTAGGAATGGCAGATAAGGAATGTGATTGTTACTCAAAAATGTGAGCAAATTATTAAATTGAAGAGAAACTTACAGAGGTTACAAACTGGCAGACTGCATGCCAAATACCCTTCACAGTGTTGTTTTGTTTGGCCCTTACAGTATCCTTAAAACACTAGGATTAGTTACCAACATTACAAGATTGGAAGATGTCACACAAAAATCTGGGTGGCCCTCTGAGTCTGCATTCTTGCTTAGCAACAATCAGCTGGATCTGAGCAGCCACTGCTCCTCTGGACAGAGCAGGTACTTACTAGTTCACCTCAGCCCCCTCACCCTGCCGTCTTGTGCCCATCTCCCTTCAACTGTGTCTATTACCTACCCAAGCCTCAGAAGGCATTTTAGCTTGCAACTTCCTAAAGATCCTGTATGCATGAGATAAACAGTAGTAGGATCTGAGTAGTGTATCTTGCAAAATAAAAAAGATTCACTTTTTGGTAGGTGTCAAAATTTTCTTTGTAGGAGGGATAGAAAAGTGAGAGCTGCTAAACGTTCAAGAGATGACCCAAGAGCTTGAACCTTCTCAGGTGTCTATATGGGATCATATGTCCTACAGGCCCTACTCATGAATAAGGCAACAATGTGGCGCATGGACTGGGCCCCCATGTACACAAGTGGAAGGTTGGGGAATGCATATGTTGCTCCCTCTACCCACCCTCTTTCCCCAAAAGTCTGCAAGGCATACCACTTCAAGGACTGACACAAACCTACTTTTTAATCTAGGGCTCATGTAAGTGTTTCTTTTTACCAACTTACTATTGCCTCAGTAGATGGTTATAAAGCAGCAGCTAGACTAAAGAGGAACTGCCACATACCCAGGCAGACAATTCCCAAAGCTGCGCATGCCCCCAAGCACCTTCTCCGAACACCCAAACATTTCCCACAGAAACAATGGATCCATTTTCTGTACACAGTCATGGTAATTCTGCAAAACAGATACTGCTTTACATCTCTTTTAAGGATGGTTTATATTTCCAAGTATTTATTATATCCTGAATTTGGGTTACTAATTCTACAGGTAACCCAAATTAGGTTACTAATTTGTAACCCAAATTAGGTTACTAATTTGTAACCCAAATTAGGTTACTAATTCTACAGGTATTTGTTTGCCAAATGATTGTTTTGTCCAGGGAGCATTTTCAATCAAACAGATTTCCAAAAGTTACCCCCAGGTTGATGTTCTGTCAGTTGTAGAAGATGAACAGTTCAGACCACAAACCAGCTCTATCCATCCTTAGAACTCAGGCTGTAGTGAGGATATTGGCATATGGCTGAAGTATAGCATCTAAGGAGTAAATATTATTTAGCACTAACCCTCTCAACTTTTTTGAGATTCTCAAAGCTGAATCCAAATATGCTCAGTGTTAGTTCTGGTGGGCCGTCTCCTAGTAAAAGATGTCTCTTCCCTCTATAAAGCAGAATTCAGCATTTGCCAGCCAGAAAATAAGCTCACTAGCAGACAGACTGAGCACTTTGATGGTGTTGCTCAAGCTTATGCAAATGTTGTCTTTGTGTAGAACTGCTACAAAAATGCAACTTTTTCTGTGAGATAACATTTCAGAGGACTTAGCTTGTGCTATCTCTCTGTGTGCCAGTCTTGACAGCCATAAACACTTTCTCTAACCTTGAGACTTTGGCTGGAGAAGCTGAGAATTAAAAAATATTAATATCATGAAATAGGCTATTACTGGTAGGCTCAGTGCAGCAAATCATGCAGAATTTTATTGCTATTCCCTGTGCGGTCTTACCAATTATGTGGGTTTTGTTGTAGCTTTTTTAAATACTGCTGTGTCATTACTGCAGCATGTATAGATAGTATGATGGAGTGGTAGAGAGTTCCTTGGGAGCCAGTCTGTCTGGAGTTGTACTCGCTGCATAACCTTGGGCAAAATATTTATCCTCTCTATGCCTCTCAGTTTTCTTATGCAAAATGGGTATTATGATAGCATAATTACTTATAGGGTTGTTGTGAAGATTAAATGAGATAATAGATAAAACAGGACTTACTACAATGTTCAGCTTATAGTCAGTACTCATTTAAATGTTAGTTTCTTATTATTTCTGCAGGAAGTGTGGTATGCTTGGTTCTAAAGAGCAGTCTGGGACTTTCACCCTGCCGTTTATTGCATCAGAAAGGTTATCTGTTGGTTCTCAGAGCCCAGAGTCTACTGATCTTCATTTCAGCCCAGTATCACAGAGGACAGAAAGCCATTAATGGAACACACCCAGCAAGACTTTAGTTTATTCTATTTGAAGTCATTGTTTGTTGGTATTGGAAATACATCATTGGTAATGGAGATAGTGGCTACTGTCATAGACCCTTAGACTCATGGAGCTGTAGGAAAAAGGGAGGCAGGAGCCACAGAATGAGTCTGGGAGCTGCCTTTAGAGTGGATAGCCAGTTATGCTAATGAAAGCTTCTGGCACTAGGACTGGCTATCAATGGATGGGAAGTTGTGTTGTTGGATACAAAACAACGATGCAAAAACAAATGCTATGGAATGTGTTGAAAGTGATGATACACCCAGGGCTCAGGTGGACTGGGTCCCCATCCCCCGTCCAATCTCAGCCCTAATGCAGTTGTCCAGCCAGAGATCTTCAGGGTAGTGGCAGAGCCACCCAACCTATACCCACACTAAGTATTGCCTTCAGACTAAATAACTATTATCTCAAATAGATAAATGCAGCCATTTTTCAAATGTGATGTTTTACTGAGTGCATCGATAGCATTTTATAATTGTTAATCCTCCCCATCAACAGCTTCCAAAAGTATGACTCAGGATGGGTCTGAAAACTTACCTATTCCAAAGCAGGCCTTTTTATTCCAAATTTTGGGAACTACTCTCCCTAGCATAATCTCAAAATATATCAAGGACTGAAAGAGTAAAAATATATGAAAATACAAAAGCAAATGGAGTTCTCCAAAGGTTGAGTAACATATTCTATATAAAACTCCACACTTTTATTTTCTTTTAATGTAAGCAGGTGTCTGCTATCAGATTTTTCAACCAGGTCACAAATTATTCCGAAGTTGTCAAACTGAAAATGTAGTGCCTTTTGGTAATCTTGGTAAAGTCCTCTCCTCTTTCTGAATTCTGTGTTAGACAGAAGGCAGCTGATAGCTATAGTCTACCTTTTGCCTTGTCCTGACCATTAGATTATGAAGAACAGCCTCATTGGTACTATACCGTCAACTAGTCCCTTTTTTCTCCGCTATAAAAAGCTATTCACATGGTTTGTGCATATTACCACTCAATTCTAACCCTATGTAAGCTCATGAGCATTTAGATATTTTTTAAAAATCTACACAGCACTCTTTTCACAGGGGATATTTATTTATTTATTTATTTATTTATTTATTTATTTATTGAGACGGAGTCTCGCTCTGTCGCCCAGACTGGAGTGCAGTGGCGCGATCTCGGCTCACTGCAAGCTCCGCCTCCCGGGTTCACGCCATTCTCCTGCCTCAGCCCCCCGAGTAGCTGGGACTACAGGCGCGTGCCACCATGCCCGGCTAATTTTTTGTATTTTTAGTAGAGACAGGGTTTCACCGTGTTAGCCAGGATGGTCTCAATCTCCTGACCTCGTGATCCGCCCGCCTCGACCTCCCAAAGTGCTGGGATTACAGGCATGAGCCACTGCGCCCAGCCTCACAGGACATATTTAAAGAGCATAAGATACTTATAAATTTACCAAAGTGTTAATGACCTACAGATGTTAATGGCATATAAAATCTAGAGTTAACAGATATATTGTAGAGAAGTGTATTTTGGGCCAGGTGCAGTCGCTCATGCCTGTAAACCCAGCACTTTGGGAGGCCAAAGCAGGTGGATCACTTGAGTCAAGGAGTTCAAGACCAGCCTGGGCAACATGGCAAAACCCTATCTCTACAAAATATACAAAAATTAGCCAGGCATGGTGGCACATCCCTGTAGTCCCAACAACTTGGGAGGCTGAGGCAGGAGAATCATTTGAGCCTGGGACATGGAGGTTGCAGTAAGCCTAGATGGTACCACTGCACTCCAGCCTGGGTGACAGAACGAGAACCTGTCTGAAAAGAAAGGAAAAAAGAGAGAAATATATTTTATTTATTTGTATTTGTACGGTTGTTTTGAAAACAATAAAATTGTATGCAAATGAGTACATATGTAATGTCCGTGTGTGTGTGTGTGTGTGTGTGTGTGTGTGTGTGTGTGTGTGTATTTTCAGAATATTTTATTCTGGGAATCATTGTTCCTACTTCTTATGCTACTCCACATGGACAAAGTTGGAATATTTTCTCTAAATGTGGCACATGTTTTTATTTGTGTTTTGCTCTGTATTTGAATGTAGAGTAGAACAGGGATTACCAGAGCATGTGCCAGTATCACTCAGGAGGTCAATGAGATTGAACAAAGTTTTTAACTTTAGTTTAATCATACAATTAACAATGTAGCCTTCTCCTGTCCATGTCAATGTAGATGCATTGTTCAGTTTTTTTAACCTCATGCTCCATACTAAATGTCATATCTGATACCCAGTGTGCTCCTAACCAATCTGTCCACTCCCTTGGTACAGACATTAGCTGGTACTGCCTTACAGATCAGATTGTTTAACTTTGGATTTTAACTTTCTCCATCAACAAATTAAACAACTTCATCTAAACTGAGAGTAATACTATGAATGATATAAATACTTATGAATTAATAATGATCAAATAATTAAGGAGGTCCAGCCTAGTCAATCCACGGTGGTCTGAATCAATGGTTTCAGGATTTGAGCTTCCATTGGTCAGAGCTTTATTGCTCCCATCAGATAAGATTCATATTTTGTCTTTTCCTAACCGTCTCCCAGTGGAATATGCGAAATTCTTTATCAGAAGTTACTGTTATATGCAAACTTCTATCACCTCTAAAGATAAGAGGCATTGGATGGTTTTTATTTTTGGAACTATTTAAGGATTGCCAGACTCCACAGATTAACCTGGAATTGCCCTCTTGCCTATTTTATATATTGTTCTCTATGTTTTTCAGTCATAGCCTTACTGTCTCTTAAACTACCCCAAAACTTAGGAACCTGTAAAAACAAACATGTATTATTAATTGTGAGTCTGTGGGTCAACTGGGTGGTTCTTCTTGTCTGAGTCAGTTTAGCTGATCTCTGAGGTCAGCTGAGGACTCAGCTAGGGACGGATGATCCAGGATGGCCTTACCCACATGTTTGGGGTTGGGAGGATGGTTGGTCAAGGGAAGGGGGCCTCAGCTGGCATGACTTATCCTCCAGTAGGCTAGCCTGGGCTTTTTCACATGTGATCTTAGCATTCCAAAGAGCAACAAGTGATGGCAAGGCCCAATGTGTGCACACATGTCAATCTCTGCTACTCTCAGGATTGCTATTGTCCCATTAGCCAAAGTAAATCACATGGCCAATTTTAAAGGCAGAGTGGGAGGCACTACCGGAAAGTGTGGACATAGAGAAATGTGCAACATAGGGAGCCATTACTGCAATAATCTACCAGACTAAACTGGCATGAGTTTCGTCTGAAAAATCGTTCAAATATAAATGTGCCTAATTTGTCACTACATTTTGGTTATTGTTCCCCTTTCACACATGGCTCTTAGGTTATAGAATTCTATATTGCTCATAGGAGTTTTTTTAAACAGTAAGTTTTCTCTGCATTTAGAAGACAATTTTCAAAATATTTAATAAGGCAGGGAAATGGTGGCGAGAAGAGTAGACTAAATTTAAACAAGCATGCTTTTCCACCAGCATGATAGTGGGGCAAGCGTAATAATTAAGGCAAGTCTCTCACTCTCAGTGAGACTCAATTTCCTCGCCTGGAAATTGAAGGATTTGGGCTAAGCTTCCTTCTGACTCTAATATTCTTTAACTATAAGACATCTGGAATATGTAGAACAGTACAAAAAGTGAGGTTGTGGTTCAGTAAACATATGGATATACTGTCTTATGAGGAAAATATTGACTTTGACAAAGTCAGGTCAATGAATTTTGATGTTTGCCTTAAAAGAAGTCAATACCTATGTTTTTAATCTACACATAAAATAATGATTTTAAGAGCCAAAGCTATTGATGGAAATAAGTCTACCTCTCATCCTAATAAATGCCAATATATATGGTGTAACATTATTGTAGATCACCATTTATTATGGTTGAGAATTCTTTGATTTAGAACAAGGTATTATACTCTTAATTCATCATCCGGTTAACTTTTCTTCTGAAAGTAAGATAAAAACATTTCTCATTCTTTTCGGGCCATTAGTACATGAAATAGTATATTCATTACATAAGAACTGGAGCTTTTAAGCTATCAATGGAATCTTGTTTAGTCAGCTAAAGCACATGTATTACCTTTTTGTATGGGTACAAAGTGATTCAAAGCAAGATATCTTTTAATCCTCTGAGGAAAACAGTTGTATATTTTTCTCTGGCCTGCTTTCCATGTTAACATTTCTTATTTCATTTTGTTTTCCTGTGGACTTGGCTCTGACCATTAAGTGATGATTTAAAAAAAAAATAAGAGACCCAAAAAGAAGTGAAGGCTTCATGTTCATGCTTAGGAAAATAATTATTGTAACCATAATTTTCCTTTAAAATGAAACATGATGTTAACATTCACAGCATAGTACAGGGAGGACTTATTGGATGTCCAATTACAGAGCACCTCAGAAACATCACTTGAAAATAATTGTCCATGTTTTAGGTCAGAATATTCCTTGGAATCATTTGTCCACAGTTAGAGTCAATCTAAGGATTTAGTAATTTTGCAAATAGACAGGAAAGACAGAAAGTGGAATTAAGGAAGCAGAGAGTTTCAATGTTTAAATGAAAGAATTTGTGGCCCTAAAAGAACAAAAAACTTTAAGTGTGTTCCTGTGTCTTTCTATTTCTTCCATTCCCGAAATATGACTACACAGGTTCCCACCTCTCTCCCCCAACACTCAAACCATGGACCCAAATTTTCTCCTCTAACAGGGTCCCCATGAGTCAATGTTAAGAGCCCAGACCAGAACTGGATACAAATCCTGGCTTCAACCTATGAGACAGTGGGCAAGTCACTTTGTAAACCTCATTCTTAAAATGATACCAAGACTTATCTCATAGGACATTTATGAGAATTTAAAATAATTTATTGTACAGATGCGGCTAGTAAAGTGCCTAAGACTCAATAAATATTAGTTTTCTTTTTCACACTTAGATGCTTCATTTCCACATTCATGTAAACAAAATTTAAAAAGAAAAGAAAAAAGCACAGGATGAGTGTCACTGGGGGTTCCTCATGTGCCCTCGCATGAACCCCACGCTCGCCTCCCCCAGGGACTTTCTGGCCTCGCTTGTTCTGTACTCCACCCAAACCACAAGCATCAGGTCTTCCTCAGGGAAGTCCTTTCTAACCACAGACACCAGGTTGGGTCTCCAGTTATACATGCCCTACTCTTTGCCACAATTTGCACACTGCTATTAATTAATTTATTATAGTTAGTGTCTTTCTGTGGTGGATAAGAACATAGACTTTGGTGTCAGACTACTTAAAATCAAATTCCACCTCCTCCATTCACTACCTGTGTGACCTTGGGTAAGTTACTTAATATTTACCTGCACTTCAGTTTTCTCATCTGTAACATGTGGATAACAGTATTACCTACCTCAATGAGGCAATGTACAGAAAGTATTTAAAATCCTGCTGGGCACATAGTAAGCTCTCAGTAGTAACAGTAGTAGTAGTAGTAATAGTAGTAGTAGCAGCAGCAGTGCTGGGAGTACTAAGACCTCTAGGAGTAGCAGTAATGTCTACTGGACTGAAATGCAGTCTTTTATTTACCACTCTATTCTCAGTGCCTAGGTTTGTGCCTGGTGCACAGTAAGCTCTCAGATACATTTGGTGACAGACTGATTGCTTTCAGATCAATTATGAGTCTTTGTAAAGTGTAATAGAAATACTTTATTACTTATATAATCATCTGGGTTATAATCTAAGAGTTGTAGTGGTTAAAATGCTGTACCACGGTCTCAGTGTAAGTCCTGTTTCTGCCATGTACATATTGTGTGGCTTGAAGAAATTTACTAAGCCTCTCTAATCTTCTGTTTCCTCACCTGTACATGAAATCATCATGAGGATTGAATAAGATAATCCATATAAAATGCCAAGCAGGTTGAGTTGCACACAGCGAGCTCTTTCCACGATGTGCTGTCATGTCAAGTGAGACCTCTGGTCCAGCCAGCTAGGGGTTCTGTCTGGACCTCACAAGGCCCCAAGGGGGATTTTAGATTTTGCAGACATACATCGTTGCCCTTTAGGAGATATTTGTATTTTCACTTCAAAAATCTTCCTAATCTGTTTTTTTGTTTTGTTTTGTTTTTGAGACAGAGTCTCGTTCTGTCACCTTGGCTGGAGTGCAGTGCAGTGGTGCAATCTTGGCTCACTGCAACCTCTGCCTCCGGATTCAAGCAATTCCTCTCCCTCAGCCTCCCACATAGCTGGGACTACAGGCGCATGCCACCAGGCCCAGCTAACTTTTTGTATTTTTAGTACAGGCGGGGTTTCACCATGTTAACCAGGATAGTCCCGATCTCCTGACCTCGTGATCCACCCACATCAGCCTCCCAAAGTGCTGGGATTACAGGCGTGAGCCACCGTGTCCAGCCAAATTGGTTATTTTAAAAGAAATTTCAGAGCCAGCTGAATAGAATGAAAAGAGGTAACGATGAAGATCCCTTCTTCCAAGCATTAGAAAGCACTAAAATTTCTAGTTGAGTTTTTGTAAAAAGGACCTTAGTGTAGACTGAACTTCTAAAATTCAACTAGCTTTACGTCACCTTTTAAAAATGGCCCCGATCTAGAATTGGGACCATGATATCCTATGCATGTGAATGAACCGCTTTCCACTGTGTGAATCAGTGTCTATTCAGCAGGCAAAACATCATGGTCTCCTCATTAACTCCCTTTTTAAGATGCAGTCCCTTAGCTTTAAAAACATTTTAGGAGAACACAAAAGTTACACACACTGTAGTTACAAAGAAAAGAAAACTCCAGATTTATGGCAAGTAATCTAAATAAAACAAAGCCATAAACACTCTAATTTAATGTGGATAGCTGATACTACGTGGACATAGATCATAAAATCCTGGAGACTAGTCTGATTATTTATTTTACTGCCCTAGTGTGATATGATTGAGATAATAAGTAGATGCTTTCATGGAATTTGAAATTGTTTTTCCCATAAAACATGTTTTTCTTAAAGCTGGATTTACCTAAATTCACTGACAGCTGGAAGCCAAATGTATTCACACTAAATTGTTTATATCACAGGGATTCCAGTAGATAGATTAAATATGTTTTATTTATTAATGTACAACAAGTAGAAGAGACCCTGGCTTTCATATTTTACCAAACATTTTTCACATTATTTCTAAAGTTTAGAATGCTACTGAAATGTTATATGGGGAGTGTGTGCGTGTGCATGTGCCTGTGTGTGCATGTTCATGTGTGAGAGTGAGAGAGAGAGAGACAGAGAGAGAGAGAGAGGATGATTGCTTGTTTTGACAATGTGCCATTTTTATGGACTGCTTTTTCTTTTTGGTTTCGCAAAATAGGAAGTAGATGACTGTTTACAATGGCCCAAATTTTGATAGTTCAGAAACTGACCATAGCCATCCATACTCACTTGGATCTTCTTGGAACCCTCAATCCCCTGCTTCAGGATTCTCACATCCCTAGAAAATAAACAATGGGAATGCAGGACTTCAGGAATGATAAGACAAGAGTTTACTTTCTTGCTAGAGAAAGTGTAGTACCTAGAGTGGAAGGATTTATTAAAAATTCAAATTATCAGGCCCCATCTCATACCTACTGAACCAGAATCTTATAAAAATCACTTATAAAAGTGATTTTTACATACATTAAGTGGGGAAGCACTGCCCTGGGAGATTTCTCACATGGTTGACCACCAAGTACTTTGGAATATCGCCATGGCGTGGCTATAGAACTGGATAATAAGAAAGAACCAAGGGCATAGAGAAACTCTTCTTTTACCACCCATTGCCTCGAAATAGATGACTTACATGCTGATGGGGAGAAGAGAACTTCAGAGAGAAAAACAAGTACTACCTGTACATGATCTGAAGAGCCAGACCCAAATGGCTAGTAATGGTCAGCAACATGTCTCAAAACCTGCAGTGGGTGATGAGGAGGTACTGGGACTGTATCAAGAACATTCCAAAAGCTGATGAGAATCACAGGTACTATCAAAATTTGGGCCATTGTAAACAGTCATCTTCTTCCTATTTTGCAAAACCAAAAAGAAAAAACAGTCCATAGAAATGGCACATTGTCAAAACAAGCAATTATCCTCTCTTTCAATCTCTCTCTCTCTCTCACTCTCACACACACACATGAACATGCACACACATGCACACGCACACACACGCACTATTCAGGGGTGAGGAGAGCTAGGGGAAGCTGTCAGAAGGCCTGCGAGGAGCTTTCTGAACCTTAGGAAAGTCTTCCTTGTATCCATAGACCGTTTCTTGGGCTGATGAGAATCACAGCAGCTTTCTACTCAAGGTATCTTCAGGTACAGCCCTTTGTCCATCCATTACTGAAACATCTAGTGATGTCTTCCCCAGATACATACCATAAGTTTTGCTTAATTCAACTCAACAAATTGTTACTGATTGCAAGTCAGGCACCATAACCATGACTTGATTAAAACAGAAGAGGAAGAGGCCGGGCGCGGTGGCACACACCTATAATCCCAGCACTTTGGGAGGCCAAGGCGGGTGGATCACTTGAAGTCAGGAGTTCGAGACCATCCTGACCAACATGGTGAAACCCTGTCTCTACTAAAAATACAAAATTAGCCAGGCACAGTGGTGCACGCCTATAATCCCAGCTACTTGGGAGGCTGAGGAATGAGAATCTCTTGAACCTGAGAGGTGGAGGTTGCAGTAAGCCGAGATCACACTGTTGCACTCCAGCCTGGGCAACAAGAGCTCAAACTCCATCTAAAAAAAAAAAAAAAAAAAAAAAGAGGAAGAAGAACTTCTAAATAACCAAAATAGGTAGCAAAGTTCATTCCTAAAGCTTATCACTCTTCCATGATGTAAAATCAGGCTGGGCCTATGCTGAGTCTATTTTTATTTTTCCATTTTATTCTACATTACACATAATTCCAGCAAGCTTGGTTATCTGCTTTCCAAGTCCTCCATAAGAAGGGGTGAATTGGAGTCAATGGAAAAGAAGGGACAGGACAGTGAACAATGTTGCTGCAGGAAAATGCACTAATCCAGCCAGAAGAGCAATAGATTCTCAGCAAACAGAGGAACAGAGACCTACAAATAGAAGACACAAGAGCTTATAAAGCATGGCCATCTGGTGCCATTTTTGTGTAAACACCAACATTTCTACATACCTCAAAAGACCTAGGTCTTGTTATAGTACATCAGTGCAATGGGTTCTGAAAACGGAGCTGAGTCTTCACAAAAAGTTAACTCATATTCAGAATACTATAATCAGAAAAAATAAAAATTATGTAATATATTTTAGAAAGCACTCCATGCAAAGAGCCTCCAGTAGAAAAATAATGGTGCTTGAAATAGCAACCACAGTATTTTTGGGGAATTTGCAAAGGCTCCATCTATAAAATTCTGGATGGCTGAGACTTCAGTATGTTTTTATAAGAATAAAACTTACTTAGCATAATGTCAATTGACTGAAATAAGGAACATTTACCCTGATGAGCCCTGAGTTATCCATATGCCTTTTGCACGAGTGAGACCTTTGCATTATCTGCATCAGCTGTGCATGTATGAACACTGCATAGCACTGCCCATGATGCATCCAAGGACTCACAGCTGTCAGCACACCCCTCTCATACTTCAACCCAAATTTCCAGGTCCTCGATGGTTATTTCAATCAAACCTCATGGAAGCTCCAAACAAAAGATCCACAATCCTTATTTGCCTACTCCTTAAGACATATTCAAAACTGGGGCTATCTGCATACAAAATATCATGAAAATCATATATAAAATCTATATGTAGTATATATGTTGATGTAGTATACTTAATACAATTTTTATATCATCACATTCATATATATGAGACAGAGAGAGAAAAAAGCAGAAAGTTGGGAATATGCATAGGGAAAGTTCATAAAAATATATTCTAAACTCTTAACAGTGATTGTTTTCTGGGAAATAGTATTACTTGCAGTTTTACTTTCTTCTTTACATCTCTGGCTGCAGTCTATAAAGTTTTTGTAAAGAACACACACATGCACACAAACACACACATATAAAATTCCACTATTTTCATTTGAGAGGAAAAGAAGAAAGAAAAAGAGAAAAAGGAAGGAAAGAGGGAGGGAGGGAAGCTGCTTCATTGATATCCCAATTTTCATCTATCCTGTAAGTTCCCATTCATCTTCTCTACACCAGGATATCCTCCCCTTTTTATGTGTATGTGACCTCCCTGTCCGTGCCATTGATTATTCTACACATCCAGTCCCTGAGGGTGTCCCTTTTTAGTGGATGATAAAACCCAGGCCCTAAGGATGAAAACCATCCTGAAGCCATAAATCCAGCCCTGGACACAGCCAAAAACTGGGGACCCTTCACCAGTTGAGTCACTGTCCCAGAAACATAAGGTATGCTGTGACCCTCTGCTTCAGTTCCATAATGCAGTCAGGTTATCTTCCTATTCAGAAACATGCCTACAAACCGAGACCAATCCTTGGCTCAGAATGATGATCATCCTGTCAATGGTTAGTACACATTAGGACAGGCAGTAGAAAGTGACAACTTTGGAGATAGGCTTGCTGTCATTCAAGAAGCCTTCCTTGAAGCTCATGGCTCACCAAAAGTAAGCAGAGCTTAAGTAACCTAACAAAGCAGTCTTACTTTATTCACTCCTGACCATGCCCTTTCTTTGTATGCTGTTTAAGACTAAACAGTATAAAACAAGATTGACATTATGTAATTACTTGCCTTTTACACTGTGCTAACTTAATTTGCTTTTCATTCTCAAGTATTTAAGAAACCATTACTTTCCCATCAGACTTTACTGTCTGCCAATTAAAGCATTAGATCGATGAGGTGGAGAGAGCACAGTGTTTGGCAAGATTTCAGGTGGAGCAATTGAAAACAACAGCTTTGTATCCCTTTCCTTTTGTCAAAGACAGAATTGTTTTGCCGGTTTACCACTTTCTGTGTCACCCTCTGTTCATCCTATGTTGTTTTTTGGTTCCATTTGCAAGTAAGGATGGTCTAGCCATCGTCTAAGATTTACAACTAAATACAAACTAAATTTCCTCTCTATGGGAAGAGTAGGTGGGTGAGGATCAGGTTGAGGAGCTGGAGTTTTTTGGGGTCACGTTTACTCTATTGGGGGCACCTAAATTACCAAGCATGTTGCGTTGGGCTCCTCAGACGTCCCACAGAACTGTGCGGTCCCTCTGTCTTAGCTAGTAAATTTCCGCAGGAGCTACATCCCAGCTCTATAGAGCCCACTTCAATCTCATGATCAAATATGATTTGTGTCCAGGGAAACTCAGAGTTTGAGTTGGTTTAAGTAAGGCATGATGACCTGAACAAAAAATGCAAGTCACTTTTCTTCTAATTCACTCTTATTTTGAGTAATAAGAGCTGTAGCACTGAGGGCTTTCTATCTCATCCTCATCCCTTGAAATCCAGTCATTTTCTTTTTCTCTATGTCATTATGGAAAACACCTGTACTTTAGAAGTACAGGAAATCATGGTAATTGCCCCCAAGAACAGCAGAGGGAAGAAGAGTCCAGGGCAAAGGTAGAGACATTCGTCAGCTCCAGAAAGCATTTTTTAGAAAAGAGAATTAACGAATAAAAAGGGTCACCATCAGCACAGTCAGATAGCCTGTGTCATTAAAAAATTAATAGACTTCCAGTTCTGATAACTCAGGGACCAGAGGATGAGAACACCTTGTGAAATCTCTAAATACAAAATATGATTATTGTGTGTTGTGGCCTCCTTGTGAGACTTCATGGTTCTATTGCTGACCTAGAAAAAGTAACTCCATGGGTCTTGATCAAACAATGGGCTACAGGTTGTTTTGGTTACCCTAATCCTGCATTTAGAACACACACTGATTCAGTGAGTCCATTTTTTTCTCCATTCTAAGAGAGTATTCCTGGAGAAGACAGCTGTTGCCTCACAGATTCTGCCTCAGACTTAACCCTGAGCTCACTCCAAGTTTGGATTGATGATTCCTCACTACAATTACTGAACCCATGCTTCCCCTGCTTATTGGTAAAAGAGGTTAATTAGATAGCCATTAACCACATGCAGCTCTCTAAATTTATATTTAAGCTAATTAAAATGAAAGAGAATTTACAACTTAGTTCCTCATTTGCACTAGCCACATTTCAAATGGTCAATGGTCATGTGGCTAGTGGCTACCATATTAGAGAGTGCAGATATAAAACATTTCCACTATCACAGAAAATTCTATCAGACAGCACTGCAGAATGAGAAGCTCTTGCTCTCTCAGCATCCCTTCATTCCCAGGGAAAGCCCTAGGGAAAATAAGACTTTTTTAGACCTACAGTAGTAGTTCTCAAAGATCACTGGGACCTACCCCAAGAGTTTCTAGCTCAGTCGGTCTGAAATTAGGTCCCAAGGATTTGCATTTCCTACAAGCTCCCAGGTGATGCAGCTGTTTCCATAGGAGACTACGTTTTGAGAATCACTGCTCTATAGGAAGTAGGAGCAATACCAGATCATTGGTAACTGGTACATCTGAAAAATGAATTAGAATACCCAAGTTTTAGTCTCAATTCAGTCAAAACTCATTTGTTGAGTTTCTCCTTTAAGCCAAGCACCAGGCTGCAAATATCAAGTCTTGGCTCTATAACTGAAAAGGAACATTATGTAGAGAGGCACTGGCCAATACAGCAGCCACAGGGCCTCATGGGGCAAGTGAGCACTTGAAACATGCACAGAATAAATGAAATTTTTAACATTATTAAATTTAAATATCAAAGTGATTTAAAATATTTTCCATTAAGCATAACTATATCCTTTTGGCAGAACTATGTTTCACTTGAATCTTTGAAAATTTAATGTTAAAAGAAATTGAGAAAATTCAAATGAAAACAAATTGAGATGTGGTCCAAATGTAAAACACATATTGGAAATATAGTATAAAAAAAGAAGGTAAAATATCTCAATAATTTTATATTGGTGGCTGGGCATGGTGGCTCATGCCTGTAATCCCAGCACTTTGGGAGGCCGAGGCGGGTGGATCACCTGAGATCGGGAGTTTGAGACCAGCCTGACCAACATGGAGAAATCCCGTCTCTACTAAAAATACAAAATTAGCTGGGCATGGGGGCAGGCGCCTGTAATCCCAGCTACTTGGGAGGCTGAGGCAGGAGAATCGCTTGAACCCGGGAGGCAGAGGTTGCGGTGAGCCGAGATCGCGCCATTGCACTCCAGCCTGGGTGACAACAGTGAAACTCTGTCTCAAAAAAAAAAAAAATATTATATTGGTTACATGCTGAAATGATAATATTTGATATACATTAGGTTAAATAAAATATATTAATGAAATTATTTTCAGCTGTTTTTGCTACATTTTTAATGTGGCTACTAGAAAAATTTGAATTCCATATATATTTTGCATTATATTTGTATTGGACTGTGCTGATCTGCAACTCGAACTCACTCTCTTGGCGTGTCAATTGCCCATCAACCGATTGGGGCCTGGGGTGTTGGAGGTGAAGAGCAATAGATTAATGACCTCTAAGGCCACTTACATCTCTGAAAGTCTGTGATTCCTAGACAATCTACTAGGAGATCATCTTTTTTAGGTTCTGTTTTTCCTCCAAACACTGGGCAAAATCTACCATTTATTCCCCTCTGAAGATCCTAACAGCCCACTCTCGATCTGCAGTTCAGAGAAAAAGAGCAATCATAATTGAATCTCCTTAAGCTACAGAGCAGGTCAGCATGTTGGACCCACACACGCTTTTCCAACTGAGCTGTACTTTTTTAAATTTTTTTTTAAATTATATATTGACAAAGTATAGTTTATATTTGTATATATTTGTGGGTACAAAGTTGTGTTATGATTTCTAAATACAATGTGGAATATGATACTAATTCATAGTTTTGTGTTGAAAACATTAGAAATTTCCTCTTAGCAATATTGAAGTATACAGTACTCATTTATTAACCGTATTCAGCATGCTGTGCAATTGGTATAATAATAATCAGACTCATTCCTCCTATCTAATTGACTGTCCTGTTTAGTGTCACTACAACAGAATACCTGAGGCTGGGTGATTTATAAAGAAAAGAGGTTTATTTATTTCATGCCTCTGCAGGCTAGGAAATTCAAAGGTATGACCCTGGCTTCTGATGAGAGCTTTAATGATGTATCATAACAGCAGAGAAGGTCAAAGGAGGAGCAGACACATGCAAAGAGAGGACCAAACCAGAAGAGGAACCTCACTTTACAACAATCCTTTCCCTCATGAATACTCTATTCCCTCAATACCTTGTGAAATCTCTCTCATGACCATGAGAACAGCACCAAGACATGCATGAGGGAGCCACCTGCATAACCCAAACACCTCCCGCTAGACCACACCTCCTGACACTGCCACAGTGGAGATAAAATTTCAGCAAGAATTTTGGTGGGGACAAACGCAAACCATAGCACAGAGGCTTTGTATCCTTTGACTAATATTTCCCCATTCTCCTCACACTTCACCCTTTGAACCGTACTTCTTAAACACATACCTATGGAATTAAGTAAAAATGGGCTTGTTTTTCTTGTGTATAGCAAGACATTGGACTCCCAACTCCAGTCTTTCCACCAGAAAAAAAAAAATGCCACGAATTGAAATGCTAACTATTATTCAATGGCCTCTAAGGTCAAAAATATGGAAGCTACTTCAATCAGAATGAGTAATATAGACACATTTAAAGAAATTAAAACAAGCCCACAGATTTTCTGACATTATGAGTGCTATCTACTATCTCCTTTCCTCTGCTGTCCCGGAAAAGCACTCAATCCCAGAGAATCCTAACTAATAGTAATACTAACAATAACATTCATTCTAGAGTTGAGTTGTATTTAGCATGGTCTTTTAAAAGGCTTTGTGAATGCTAAAATGTTTACAAAACTTTTAAAAATATAATATTTCAATATTCCAACCACATTGTAACCATGTAGCAATACATAATTAGCTACATTGAGGAGTAAGGTTCAATGACGTGCCCAAGGTCATAAGGCTGAGTCGTGGCAGGGCCAGAACTCTTACTCCATGCCCTGGCTGTTTTACTTGCCCCATACCTGGCCTTCTTCTGGGGTGCTAATGGCTGCCCCAGAATGGTGACTGAGCCAGATCATAGGACGAACTTTAAACATTTCAGAAATTCCAGTTATTTTAGAAACTACTAGCTGTGGAGCCACTAAGAACCAGGTAAGAAACTTGAGGACTAGCACTAGGCAAATTATGAAGTTGAGATTTTTCTCTAGTGAATTTCTACCTTTCCTTTTTATGCTGCCATCTCCTGCCCAGACTTATATCTACCTCTCAGATAATGAACACTTTACCAGACTTATAAGGACTAGTTTCCAATAATGACACTTAGGGCAGCTCTGGACATGTCCCTCTCCCCAGCTACATTAAAACTTACCCATCCTGTGTCTTCTTCACTTAGAGCTTAGCAATAAGCTCCAGACTTGTAAAAGACTAATTCACATTCAAGATTGCAGTATTTCTCCTAGAGGTGGTTTTATTCTTGAAAGTAATTCCTGGGCGAAGGCAATGTCTTAAAGGAATAAATGATCAAAAAATCTTGGACACTAGACAGACCAAAAATATTTTCAGACGTGATAGTGTCTTTAATCACATTATGAAAACATTTATTTATAGGTGAAGGTCATGTTCAAAGTGAATTAAATTAAACCTCTCCGTTCATCACTGAGGTGCTTTGGCCATCTTGCTGAAAGTTAATGAAGATGTAGAAAACTTCATGAAGTCCTTCTGAGGCAATTGGTGTTTCTGGGATCACTGATGGGCTGCACAGTCCATCACCCACAATTGTCATTTCAGATCTTCCTCTGAGCCACAGCTGGTCCCAACTTAAACTACTGAACTGAGTTTAGGGTCTCATGCTAGATTTGGTATAGTTTTCTTACTGAGATAGACTCAGATATCAAGATATTAAAATATTTCAAAGGCTTTAGAGTTAACAACACTAATATATTGAAATTTTTTCTTGAAGTATAAGTCCTATTTTATCAGTACATCTTCTACATTGATAATTAACTCTATCCTTTACCCAGTGAATATCTAAAATAATGCATAGTTTACCAAAATTATGGGAAATCTACAGACTACTTCTATCTAGGGTTGAGCAGATTTCCCTTTAAAATTATAATTCTGTTAGACTAATGCTTGATACAAAACACATAAGAGTCAAAAATTCATGTTAAGTGGCAGGTAAAAGGCAATCTGAGGTAAAATATGTTATTGTATTATAATATGAAGTTTTCAAGAGGCCATTGTTCACCTATTACATTAGCAATTACTATTTTTTAAAAATAATAACACTCAGTGTCAGTAAGAGGCATGAGATAGGCATGCTCATGCAATGTTCAATGTTTCAAAGAACTTTTGAAATAATTATACTCTTTTTCTTAGCTATTCCTCTTCTAGGAATAAGAGAAGTAAACAGACATGTGCAATTTATAGTAGGAAAAAGAAGCTTAGAAACAACGTAAACATTCACTTATGAAAAAATTTGAATACATTAAGGCACATCACATCAAGAAATATTACATATCCACTAAAAGTAATCTTTTAACAATTGTGGTTTTGATTTTAAATTTTAATTTAATTTAATTTTGCATAGAGAATATTTGAATTATCTATATATTATATATATATAAAATATTTTAGTTGCAGAGAAGGTTTTCAATGATATGTTCCCCTCACATGCCTAACCATCTCCCCAAGGCAATCAGTTTTACCAGTTTCTTGTTTATCATGTCAGAGATATTTTATGCATAAACAACTTCTAACGTGTGAATAAAAGTTTGTCTTCCCTCAAGGACATCACATTAAATTTGGAAGTTTAAAAAAGATTACTACTCAATTCTCTACGATTTCTCACTACAAAGCTTCCTGTGAGATTTCCAAAATTTTCAATATGGAAGGACTTCCTACCGTGGGACATGGCTAGAAATCCTATTTTCCCACCTGTCTGATTAGTAGAGACCTTCTGATTAAGAGCAAAAGAAATAAGGAGTTGTAGTCATGTGGGCACTTTCCCTCCAAATTCCTAATCACTGGTTGTATTTTAGGGGGTGAATGGAAGTGAATGAGTTTTCCTTTTTCTCAGCCTAGATGATATTCACTCACCCACTAGAAGAGATGAGTTGAACAAGCAAAGCAACTTCTTAATTTTGACATTGGCTACAGTGACAAGGAAACACCTTAAAAGCAAAAGTAGACCTTGAACTTAGCTTCTCACACGGTCAGCAGAACGGTGTGCTGGCCAGTCCCACACCGACACTTCCTGCCCTCCATCATGCTGAGCCAGGGGCCCCACTATGTCATCATGGCACATTTAACTTCCATCCAGGTCCCCATCAACATCATTGCCCTCATTGTGCTTAGAGGAAACATCACAAACCTTAGAAGGCAACCCTCACGCACTGTCTCCCCAAGCCAAATAAAATGTCTTCCACGATGACCTTTTTGCTGGGACTTTGTGCTTTTTTCCTCAGATAAAAATCGCAAGATGTAAAATTTGTTATAGAAACTGTTTAATGAGTTTCTGGACCTGAAGCATCATAAGCACTTAATAATTTTCCAAGCAATGACTAAATGAATGAATCCTATATTGTTGTTTTAAAGAATAAATGTTAAAGATGCATGCATGATACCTTTTGGCACTGTGTTTGGTACTAAATGAAAAGAGCAGAGGTGGACATTTTGATAGTGAGGAAAGGACTTCTGGATTTGTATTTGAGAAATGTTTAATGCAGTGTTTGATTCCGAAGCCCTAATGATAACAGGATACACATGATGACAAGTGACGATCCGTCCTTGGCAGCTGACCTTACTAACAGACTGTTATGACCCTAAGCTATTTTGTTGGAACTGAGCTATGGCTCAGAGGGGGAGACAGTTAACAATTCTTGAGTTATGTAGCACCTTTCTCCCCCAAAAGAAATCCCACACTTAGTTGGCAAATCCTTTCCCTGTATCTGGCTATTTAATGCTTTTTCTTCTGCTCTGTAGAGAAATTTTTCACTGTATAAATTGGTTTCATTTATAAATGGTGAAAATTTTTAAATTAAAAATGTACAGTGCCATTTAAATATAAAGTATTATTATTTATGGTAACTATTATTGCTGTTATAATTACCATAAGAATGATAATGTTTATAATGCTCTCCCAAAATAACAAGCAATTTGTTAGCTGGATAACTAGCTCGTGTAACTAGCTAGTGTAAACGAGTATAAGCCCAGGCATTTAGTATGCATTTGGTAAGAATTTATTGCCGAATTAATCGGTAGGTGTAATTTTCCTTGTCTTGGAATTGTAGGGAATAAGAACTAGCTCCTAGGGGAAGGAATGCATGATCTGTAGGAGCAGCTCTATTTGATACATGATCTGCCAAGTCAGAAGAGTTTCAGGTACTCAACCCCAAAACATGCATATGCCCAGTCGTGGCTCTCAGAGAGGATACCCAACCTTCAGTGATGAAGAAAAGACAGGCATTCATCATGTCTGGGCTTTTGCAGCTCTTTTTGGTGCAATGGCAGTGAGCTCAGCTACAGGACGGGCAGTTTTCATGCTCAGTAGCGACCACCATCTTCTGACCGCTTTCTATTTGCCAAGCACAAGGAAGGAATCATGGCACCAGTTTGATAAATGGGGAAAGTTGGACACAGAGAGGTTGATTCTGTTGACTAAGGATGCATCTCTTAAGTGGACTAGTCATAATATGAGCACAAGTCCAAAGCCCATGCCACAAACTGGTGTTTCCCAAAGATTCAGTCTCAGTCCACTGGGAGGATCATGAATTCCTCTAGGCAAGACTCTAATTAACTATCACAAGTCCTTATCTCAGGTCTTATAATACACAAATAATTACTCCACTGAGTTTCATTTTTATGTAAGAATAAGGACCAATTCACCAGTAACTTACTTAGTCGATTACTAGGAGTTATTAAAATGTTGGTATTCACAAACTAAAATGAACATGTTATTAGATAGTTTATAGATGGCTCTAATACATCACTCTACCAAGGGTTCAGGCTGACATAACACATTGTAAAGTTGCTATTTTGCCTGTGTGACACACAGAGAGCTGGAAATCCACTAGAAAGTGATAATGGGTGGGCTAAGCGGACTGTGAGGTCTTTGCCTTGCTTAAGTGTGCTGTAATAATATATTAAAAGGTTGAGTGCCATCGTCCTAACTATTATGCTAAAAGGAAAGAGGAGAGAGTTTATTCCCTTCCACGTGAACGGATCAGTGCAAGCTGGTACTATGTTCTTGTATATGGAAAGGTAGCTTAAGCACTAAATATTATTTTATTTTTCTCACATCCCTATAATTTACATAGAACACAATTCTTTTAAAAATGTCCTATTATTTTCTAAACTAATGATCTAGAATCTCAAATAAGGCAGGACATATCCAATGCTGATGAGGTCTTAATTCACAGGTTGATTCATTTTTTGAATAAATATTATTTGAATCCTTGCCTGTTTTGAGGGATGCTAACGAGCCTGCCTTTTTCATACCCTAAGCAATATAAACTCCTTGGCAAGGCCATTTAATCTCTCTTCAGAAAATCAGAATAAGCACTTTTCTAAAACATACCTAAGGCAGCTGTGCATTCAACACATCACCCATCAACTGCCTTTAGCAAACAGAAGATCATTATTAGATTCCCAGTATTAACTATTCTTGGACCCATTAGTTGCAAGGGCATGGGCAAATTGGGTTATCCATTCTATGAGTGTTTTTATCACAGAGTTGACAATATATATTGTTCTTTAGTAAAATGTTCCTACTCATCTGAAAAATTCTTTAGCCGTTGGGATACAGCTCTTAATTTTCAACCATAAGATAATAATTCAACATTTATTTATCTAGATCACCCAATTATTATTTGTTAGTAAGTGTAGTGGTGTTAAATAGCAATTATTTCTACTTGGCAATTTTTATCTCAGCCCAGGAAAAGATAAATTGTTTAAATAAGGTAGAAGAAGAAGTCTTTTAAGTCTTTGATATGACATTTATCACTGAAGATTCCCCAGGCTTTGTTGACCCCCAAAGCAGCTATATTTTAATAATGCTTTTCAAGCAGTTTGAAAACAATTTTCATTTACCACTTAATAGTACTTAGGACAGCAACTTGAACAACTAGTAAGTGTTAAGGTTAAGAAACAAAAAGTAAATAAAATGGAAATGCAAATGCTACTACATTCGCTAAATTGTATTCACATTCAGTACTTTTTCATTTGTTCTGATAAAGTATGGTAAGCCCCCAAGCTTTATGTAGTAACCCTTCATCCTAGAAAGAAAAGGAGAGAGATCACTGTGCACATGTATTTCTCTTTGTACTTTTTTCTTTCTTTAGGGAAATGAGAGTTTAATATGTTTTCATTCAGTCCCGAAATAACATTCAACATTAAGTATAGCATATGTATTAATGATGATAAGTAAAAATGGTAATGATGAAAATGTCGACCCAGCCTAATGTCTATGATTAAAAGGTAGAAAGAAAAAACAAGTGACAATTCTCATTCGGAAACAGATTTACGGCAGGTAGTCAAATTTCACGAGGGTTAGGAGGATTGTAGATAGCCTTTCAAACCAAAAACTCATGGTATTGTTGGTCAGTAACCTCCTATGGACCAGCAGTATCCCAACAGGGGCCTTTTGGGGAATTTAAACTTCAACAACAGTGACATACTGTATTGTCCACAGTATAGGCGGTGTGTCCACCATGGTAGCCACCAAATTGCTCCTAGCAAGGAAGTGACCCGGTGTCTGTCTGCTCCTTAGATTAAAGAGGAAAAGGCTTCTGTAATATGTAGTTTGTCTTTGCTGGCAAAGATCACCTAGCCCTACTGAAAGTATGGGGGTTGGAAGCACAATTCTTCAAGACTTCTTCAAATAGAAGAAATATCAATATTTAGTACTTAAACATTAAAAAGTATGTCTTTCTTGAAATGCTCTAAATATCACTCACCTTTGTAAACAAGTCTATATATTGTGTACGTGATTTAGAGAATGGGCTTAAATGCTCAAACAGACATGGATCCACATTATTAATTATGTAATATAAGGTGTTGTTCGCAGATGTTAGCAAGCATTAGAATCAGGCTGGAGAGCGTTTTCAGACACAGATTGCTATCATGTTCATTCCTAGGGTTCCTGGACCACATCTCAGTAGACTCGAGGTGGGTCAGGGAATTTGTATCTCTAACAAGTACACAGGAGCAGGAGGTGGTACTGATGCTACTCATTGGAGGAACACATGTGGAGAATCGCCAATCTAAAGTTCCATTCCTAGCCCTGCTGTGCCTCAGTTTCTTCACCAGTTACTTGAGAGTACTAACACCTACCACCCAGAGTTGTTGTGATTAAATAAATGAGATAATGCATTTAAATCTCTTAACACAATGCCTGGCACCTACTGTAATATGCTCTCAATCCATGCTAGCTATTACTACTGTTTAATTCTATGGACCCTGGAGAGATCAGAAAATGAAGACAATGAATGGCATGATATATTTGCCTTTGGTTGCCTCTCTGAATTTTCTGCTTTTACCTTTAAGTAGACTAAACTCCTGTTTTCACTTCTGAGTTAGAAAGATGTAGTTCTTCAATGACGCTAAATCCACATTTAGTTTGGCAATGTGAATTGTTCATGTGGTTTTATATTCCTCATTTGTTTCTCATTCTGTTCAGTAAAATATTCATGATTTTGGTTGGCTGTAAGATGTCCCAGGATGAGCGAGGGAAAAGAACCGTGCACAGTTCTACCTTGTAAGATACTTCAGGGACAAATTTCCTTCTACAAACGCAAACTTGGGCTGCACACAGAGATAATGCTACCATTCTTGGACTTTTCTACATTTTTAAGTAAATTTACTGTAGTTGGTTGTTAAGCTGTCTCCTGGTGAATATGTTCCTTAGAAGACATAAGATGAGAAACTCAAACTCTTTCACTGGTTTTGGAACAGAGCTAAGTTGGTTTAACACTAATGACTGTACCTGTATTCTTTCTGACAGGATTGTCGGGTTCTTATGTAAATGAGTATATGTTGTTGGTGCCTTTGTACAGAAAGAAAAGAAACAGACTGAGATCTAAAAAATAGCAATAAATGAACCAAACCTACACATCTAGGGTTAAAAAGCACTAATGTTTATAAAGAAGCAGGTATTCTATTTGTTGTTGTTCTTGTTTTTGTGATAACCACAATGGAAGACCAGACTCATGAGAGATAGGAATGCTTTTGGTAGAAAATTCTGAGCTAGCATGGATGAAACCCATGCACTAATATATAATAATATAGGTCCCAGGTGCAGCAGCTTATAGCCACGTCTCCTGGATTAAAGCAATCAAAGCTCATCCTGCAATGTTGCATATTCAGCAACATGCAAAATTACTACCATCACCCATGACACCAAATAATAGAAGTCTTCATCATATATGGGCTTCTGAAGGGACTTATCTGAAGTCAACTTCCAAGTTAAGATCCCTTGGGGAAGATTCTTATGTTATCAATTTCTTTGTCTATTTTTTTGAATGGTGTCTCCTCCACTCAGGGAAATGACTTCAGACTGCAAGGAGGTAGAACAAACATCATTAAGGCAGGATTGAAGTTCACCACTGAGTTGAGGGTTGTAACGGTGAGGCTTGCCACTTTACATAAGCCTAAGTGTCCAGATGAAAGCTATGTTGGGGGACTACAGATGTGTTTCTTCTTTGATGGCAATCTTTGTGATTCCTGGATAAATGAAAACGTTTCAGAAGTTAGAAATAAGTGAAATGTCCTACATTCAAAAGCAGACAGGGAAAGACACATTTCATATAGACACATGTTTATACTGTATATATATTTATTTATATATATACACACACACATAAGTGTATTCATAAGTACACATGCACTGCAGACACTATAGATACTCTACACCATGGCTGTAGGACAAATTACTGACTAGAGCCTTACGACTTGGGAAGTAAAGTGGTATCATTGGTAGTCATCTTGGGCATACCAGAAATTAAGTAATGACAAACTAATCTCATAGCATTTCTGATACTATACTGTTAAGATCAGTGAAGCAACACAGAATTGTGTTTTTATTTTAGCGAGATTTCTAGGCATACTACAGACATATGGGCTGGAGGGAATCATAATTGGTTGCAGGAGAATGCGACAGGGGTACTTGTTTTGCAACGTGCTGAACTCCCCATTGTTGAATACATGCTGAATGAGAACCAGGAAAGTCTATTTCTCTTCCTGCACAATGAGCTTATGGGCTGAAAGTTCCATGAAGTAAGGTTCTTAACTCAGGTACTAGAGTATCCACTCAACAAAGAGGTATTTGATAAATGAACAAATGTCAAAATTTAAGAAGTGATTGTTACAGCCATTTTCTAACATCCAGATCTCTATTCTTAAATAGCTTCGATTTCTACTGAGTTAGGACGTGTTTGCTTAAGAAACACGTCCTAACAATAAGAAAATTGCTAGTTTCTGGGCCGGGAGCGGTGGCTCACGCCTGTAATCCCAGCACTTTGGGAGGCCGAGGCGGGCGGATCATGAGGTCAGAAGATCGAGACCATCCTGGCTAACACGCTGAAACCCCGTCTCTACTAAAAAGAAAAAAATAAGCCGGGCGTGGTGGCGGGCACCTGTAGTCCCAGCTACTCGGGAGGCTGAGGCAGGAGAATGGCGTGAACCCGGGAGGCGGAGCTTGCAGTGAGCCGAGATCGTGCCACTGCACTCCAGCCTGGGCAACAGAGTGAGACTCCGTCTCAAAAAAAAAAAAAAAAAAACTGCTAGTTCCTTTGTTTTCTATTCTGTTATCTGTGTTATCTGTATAACTTTCCCTCTGATGAAAAATAAATAGAAGTACTGTTGGGAAAATACTTAAAACTGTGAATGGTTTTTTATAACATGGATTTGAATCAAAGTTAAGATATTTGCAACCCAGTCACCAGAATAATTTTACTACTAATTAAAGCAATAATCCCTATTCTACGTTGCACAAAAATTAAACTGCACAAGTTTCTTCTTGCATTTGCCAAACTGTAAATAGATTAACCCATTCTTTTAGCCTTCTAAAGAATTGACTAAATTAAAATAATATTGAATTTTAGTAAGTACCCTTCAGATACCTCATTTTGCCAATACAGATTTGACAGAACAAAATGCTGTCATGATTGAAGAAATATTTTTCACTGCTTATTCATCAATTCAGATAAAATGATGTCATACAAAGTCAAAGTTCAGAAAGACACAGATATACCCCCATTATTCCCATACTGTTTCCTTCTATGCTCTCATCTATAATTTTAACGGAATTAAATGTTTAATTAGTGCCTACTACATACCAGAATATTGGCTTAAGCGCATTCACATATATTATCTGATTCAATTCTCGTAACAAATACGCAAAATAGTAATTATTTTTCCTAATTTACAAATGAGGAAACAAAGGTTCTGAGAGGCTGTAACTTCCCAACATTGCATAGCTAGAGAAGTGTAGAAACAGAACCCTCTTCTAATTCTGACACATCCTTTCACCATTGCTTTTTTCTCCATCATCTACCAACTGTTGACCCTAGGAGGTAATGAGTAGTTGGTCATTCTGATTCTCAATTCAAAGGATAAATTAATGAATGGACACACAATTTCTTTTTTTTCTTTTTAATATGACCCATACTGCCTCCAGAAGGATACGTGAGTTCAATGTAAAGACTTCAGGAGAATTTTTTCAGTGATTTGGAATCAAAATAAGACTATCAATAAACATACAATTGATAGCTGATATTTACTGAATATTTACCATGTTTCAGACACCGTCACCTGTGCTTCATATGCATTTTCTCTTTTATTTCTCAAACAGCAAAACTGAACTTTATCAGCTGGGTATAATTTTCATCTCTACTTCACAGAAGAAATTGAGGCACAGAGGGATTAAGTAACTTGCACTAATCATACTGTTACATAGTAAAGCCTGGGTTTGTGTCCAGGCACTGAAACTCTAGAACAGTGGTTGTCAACTGGGCCTATTTTGTCCCCAGGGGGTATTTGGCAATATTTGGAAACCTGTTTGGTTGTCATAAGTGAGGGGCAACACTGGCATCTAGTGGATAGAGGCCAAGGATGTTTAAAATACACAGAACAGCTCCAGAGAAAAAAAGAATTATCCAGCCCAAAATATCAATGACAAGCATAAGAAACCCTGCTCTAGAACCTGCCTTTTGGCATTTCTCTGTACTTCTGTACTACTGAATTTGGGCAAAATCATGGAAATAATGTATACAACGTCTCACATTACTGATGATTAATTCTCAGCTGCTTTTAATCTCACGACACTTTCTCATGACAATATTGATTATAATACATTGCAACAGCAGATTTTACTGTACCTCATAAAGATCTTGGTATCTTCTGTAAAATAAAAATGCCTGGTTTCACTTCCCAAAATTTCTTGCTAAATTAGTCTGATGTAAATCTCTTGGGAATCAGATATTTTTTAAAAATCTCCCCAAGTGATTTTAACATGCAGCCAACTTTTGAGAAACGTGTAGAGAAAAATAACAGAGATTTTTGTAGAGAAAAATAACAGAGATTTTTAAAGTATGGAACACTTTCTATTCTCCACTAAAATAGTATCCTAGTAATGGTTCAAAGTTATTGAATGTTTATTATGTGCCCAGGGCTGGACTGAATGCTTTGCAGGAATTATCTCACTTTAAATTCTTCAAATATTCTCTATGCAAAATTAAATTAAATTAATACCTAAATTCCTAATACCATCATCTTGAGGGTAAGAATTTGAACGTATTAATTTGGGGGAGATGCACACGTTCAGACCATAGCATCACCATTTTACAGATGATGAAACTGAAACATCTGAAAATTAACTTATCCAGACTACACAGTTAGTGAGTAACAGAGCTGTTTATTAAATCCAGCTCTTTCTGACTAGAAAACCCATGGTGTAAACCAGCAGTTCTGAAACATGAGCATGCCTCAGAACCTTCCAGAAAGCTAGTGAACACATAGATTGTTGAGCTCAGTCCCCAGAGTCTCTGATTCAGTAGGTCTGGAATGGTATCTAAGAATCTACATGTTTAACAAGTTCCCAGTGATGCCGCTGACTTTGCTGGTCTGGGGACTACACTTTTCAAGAACCTCCGTGGGATGGTTTCTATAAAATCAAGCTATTTTTTATGACATTTCTTCTATTTAAGGGGATTTATCCCTCATTTCCCCCTGAATCTTGGCAGCTGTGGGTGGTTGGAGAACTTTTCTGTCCCCCTAGCATAATGTCTTCTGATACTAGGGACAGTTGTAAGCACTACGTTAGTGTGAAAAGGGCATAATAGCTGCTGCCTACTGTGAGATGGGGTCAAGGGAGAGCTACCCAGGGGAGAAATCAACTCCCCCTTGCCTCTAAAGCTAAGCTCCCTTAACCAGAGAAAACGAAATCTACCAACAGGACAGAAACAGACCTAAACCATTGGGACAACAATTCAAAGTGACAATTAAATGCCAGATCAAGGGGATGAAGGGACAGGTTGTATATTAAGGGAAAACAGGAAATGAAGAGAAGATTTTTGTTTCAACTTCCTTGTTCCTACACTTAGAACCAACTATGATTAAATAAAGAACAAAAAGAGGCAAGTGTTTTTCTTTTTAAACTATCTCTCATCCCCACTAAACATCAGCAAGCAAGGAAGCAAACATATCCCAAAGATGAGCCATCGATGTAAAACACAAGTTAGGGGAAATCATGAGAGTAGGCGGTGAGACTCCTATATGGTCCCCCAGTGTTGAGTCAAGCAACTAGTGTGTATTCACCCATTGATCAACTCCATTCTTGGTTTGTTTGTTTGTTTGTTTGTTTTTGAGATGGAGTTTCGCTATTGTTGCCCAGGCTGAAGTGCAATGGCAATCTTGGCTCACCGCAACCTCCACCTCCCAGGCTCAAGCGATTCTCCTCCCTGAGCCTCCTGAGGAGCTGAGATTATAGGCACCCACCACCATGGCTGGCTAACTTTTTTGTATTTTTAGTAGAGACAATGTTTCACCATATTGGCCAGGCTGGTCTTGAACTCCTGACCTCAGGTGATCAGCCCACCTCGGCCTCCCAAAGTGCTGGGATTGCAGGCATGAGCCATCATGCCCAGGCAACTCCATTCATTTTACTGAATCCTTATGTTAGACACTGGGAGACACACAAAGAGAGGGTTTTATGCCTAAGGAGCTTATAGTCAAGGTGAAAGAGAAGCATATAAACAGGATTATTGAAGAGTACCAGGACCAAATGAGTGGTGGGGACATAGGATCCCAGGGTAAGCAGAAATTACTATGGGTAAATGGTCAGGGGACACTTTGCAAACGTGGTGAGAGTTGAGCTGGGTCTTCAGAATTAGGGTAGGTGTGGGTAATTGGAGCAGAGTGGAGGGAGGCTGTCAGGAAGTTCAAGGAGGAGATAGAGGTGGCATGAAAAGGCAGAGAAGTGAGGCATTCGGGATGGCTCAGGTGAATGGATGGCTTTGACCTAGGATCACAGGTGAGTGCCTGAAGACAGAGCTGGCCCGGGTTGTAGAAAGGTAGGCCAAGGAGGAGCTTGGGTTTGTTTTGTGGAACCTAGAGGGCTGAAAATTTTTGATAAGGAAGGTGATGTGATAAAACTGAAACTTTATAGACATACTAGCCATCCTCCTTCTTTCCTGAACACACGCTAGATCCACCCCTCCTATCTGAGCTCCTATCTCCAACTCTGCCCTTTGTTTCTAGGCGACAAGCATACTCTGTGCTATTAATTCTCCTTTGATTCTCTTTTGTACCCATTTCCTGGTTGCGAGAGCGGGAGCTGGATTTTTATCAAGGCTCAGTAGACATAAAGATGTATAAGTTTCTACCCCTAATACTTGGCTTTTAGCACCCTATGAATGGTGCCTATTAATTTCATTTACTCAAGTTAATATTTAATAACCTTGAAGTAGTTCACAGGGAACAATTCTGTCTACAATTTGAACTATAACACATCAGATATTTGGTATCCCCCAGATCGATTTGCTTTCTGACAAAAAAAAGAAGTTCTTAAATGGTTTTCTTACTTATCCTCATTACCTACAGATCTTCTAAGTTAGAATTTTATTTCTTGTAAAATACAGAAAAATAACAATTACAATGAAAACAATCAAATAGGATTAAATCCACAGGATTTAAATACACACTGGACTGTGAGCTTCATCACATTTATTTCCAAGTACAAATGGTAGTAATTACTTATGAATTAATTAATAAATATTGAAAGAATGAATGATAACCAGAGTCAACAGCCAAAATGCATATCTCCACGATGAACAAAGGCATGAAGATTCATATTGAACTATGTTTACTGAATTCCCAGTGTGTTTCAGACACAATATTAAGCACTTTCACATTTACTCCTTTTATGACTTAATGAGTGTTACAATCTGATTTCAGACATGAGTAGCCTGAGGTACAAATAGTTAAGTAATTTACCCAAGAAGTGACAACCAGATGTGTTAACTTAAAGCCCAAGGTTCTTTGCTAAAGTTTTTACCAAATGTATCTAATCGTAACAAATACCTAAGTGCTTATGACTATAGGTTCCCAGACCCCTCCTCAGATTCTGACTCAGTAGTTGCTGGGGTTAGGAATCTACGCCATATGTCTCCGGTGATTCTGAGGACCATTCCAAGGGTCTTCAGTCCCTGCTGCCCATTAGAATTACTTTAGAAGTGTTTAAAATTCCAGATGCCTTGGCCCCCCACCAAACAAATCAATGAAAGTAAGAAGGAAATCCCTGGACATCAATATTTTTAAGCTCTCTGGGTTATTCCAATGGGCATCCACAGCTGAGAACCACTAAGTTCAGCTCTACCATGCCGAAAATAATCTTGAATGGATTTCCCAGCCTCCTCTCCACCCCTTGCCTTTCTCCCCATCAAAAAGCAGTTCTACTACAATGTAAGCCAGGGAAAAGTGGAGATGTTTAAGAGAAAACAGGAATAAAAGGAGGATTAACAAACCATTTGCTTTCTGTTCCTGTGTTAATTCACTTCAGATAATGGCATCCAGCTGCATCTATGTTGCTTTAAAGGCCATGATTTTATTATTTTTATGGCTGTGTAGTATTTCATGGTGTATGTGTACCATATTTTATTTATTCAAGCCACCATTGATGGGCATCTGGGCTGATTGCATGTTTTTGCTATTGTGAATAAAGCTGTGATGAACACATGGGTGCATGTGTCTTTGGTAGAATGATTTGTTTTCCTTTGGGTATATACCCAATAATGGGATTGCTGGGTTGAATGACAGTACTGTTTGAAGTTGAGAAATATCCACCTGCTTTCCACAGTGGCTGAACTAATTTACACTCCACCAACTTATATGGTTGCGTGTGCATAGACTTGTTCTGAAAAAAAAGCAAGGAAATATCAGTGGGTAACTCAGTGGGGTAGTACGGAGGGCTGAGGGTTGGGCTAACACAAAGAGATTAAAATTTCCCCTTTATACCTTTGTGTATGTTATGATTTGTTTAATATTCAAATATCACTTTTTTAAATTAAAAGACAACCTCTTTTTTTAAAAAAAAACCCATTTGTCATAATAGTGTATTGTATTTTCTACTAAATGAGTAGATTATAGTTGCTCTTGGCACAAGGAGGAATGGGTAATTATGTGAGATGATGGATATGTTAATTTATTCCACTATAGTAACCATTTTACTATGTACAATACATGTGTCCTAGAACATCATGTTGTATATTTTAAATATACATAATAAAATTTATTTTTAAAAAAATAAGAAAAGGTTTGTGATAGGTGATTAGTGGAAAGAAATCAAGAGCTGTCAAAGGTGGTAGGGGATGAGAAGAGCAAAGAGAAAGATCTGAGATTCATCATGCAAGCAACTGAGCAACTCTAAGTAAAGTTAAATAAAGCTAATACATATGTAGGCATTTTGCTTTCATATAAAGAACATATTTTGTTCCCATGGAAGTTAACGCAATTTTTACCTATTCATATATTTATCCTTCCTAGCAAGGATCAGAAATTTCTGTCTTTGTTTCTTCATCATTCTTACAAGTGGGAGCACCAGGGCACACTGGGGAAATGAAGTCACTTTAGACTTCAGGTGTGGGGCCCGGTGAGGTCACCTGGTGTTAAGTCTCTACACTGGTGCTCAGGCTCTCTTGCTGCTGCTGCTCCTGTTAGGTGTGCATATTTTCTTAGACTATAAACTGCTCCTATGCTGTATTAACTACTTCATAGACAACTGTAATCCAATATTTGACAGAATAGGAACATGGTAATACCTTGATGCGATCCTTCATCCAAAATAATTTGAGACAAACTAATTCTGAAGAAAATTTATGTTGTACTTTTATAGTCACAGGGATAACTTTTGTTACATGCCATATGCATATCGAATCTGTTTCCAAAAGGATGAAAACAAAGGGGAATTTAAGCACAGAAATTATATGTATCTATATAATTTGGGGGTGGGAACATCTTGAAGTTGCTGATTGCTATTAAGCAAATGCTGCATTCTTTAGCAAATAAGTAGCATCAAAAAGAAAAACCAATATTCTCCCTCCCACCTTCTGCGCCTGAGCCAGCCTTTCACCCTTACTTAATGAAATGGAGCCGTTGGTGCCTTTAACTCCTCTTTCATTTAATCTCATTAATGCAGCCTGTTGGGATTGAAGTTGTGGGTTAACGCAGGGGCAGTCTTCAGACCTCCCCAGTGAAAAGTGTCATATTTTTCAGTTAGACTTTTAATTGCTACGTCAAAATGTGTGAGAACCAGCTCAAAACTAAAGCTGACGCCACTGGTGAGTTTTACATTTTCTTCTCTCTTCTGACATTTAGCTGTATGGACCATCCTCCAGGCAAGGAAGTAAGCATTTATAAGCTCTCAGCAAAATAAATTGATAGCTAGGTGTGGGGACAACAAAATATTTTCTGACTCAGGAATGTATATAATAAAACAAGTCACTCAGGCTTAATTTTACACTGGAGAAGATATTTATATATAAATACTGTCATATCCTGGAGTGAACTACCAAATGCATAAGTTTCAAGATTAAATTCAAGTCGTTATCCACCACATTATACTAACATTAGGTTAATCGTATGAACATCCTTCTCACAGTTTTGTAGCTTTGATTTTGGTCATCAGCATTGCTATCATGTTGATTTTATTTTTCTAAGTTTAAAAAAAACTATTTGATTTATATATATGATACCAGATGCTTTATCATATGTAAGAAATATATTTTCAAACATAATAGCTATTTGGTTGAATGATTATTAACTATGAGGTGAATTACATTTGAGTTTTTCTCCTAAATTTTTTACAAGTTAGTGCATAATTCTCTAGACACACATTATCTCATAATATAGGCAAATTTGGAGCACTTGTTTTAAGAATATTTCAGGGTAAAATGATTTATTGTAATTTCCTTGCTAGTACTAGATAGCAATGCACAACAGTTGGAAATATTAAAATGAAAATTGATATAATTGTTTCAAATAATATAAACACTGCATTGTTCAAAAAAGTTCCTGATCAAACTAAACTCCTTTAAATATATAAACTCAGAATCACATCTTTCCACAATGCTTATAGCTTCCTGGTGCTTGTATTTGTAGGAAAAAAAGTAGATACTGTTTCTGTGCAATTACCAATTTCAAAATATATGCATTTAAAGATTTTATTGGTGAAATAAGCTATTACCAGCAGATTGCATTTCTGACATCAATGGAGTCTTTAAGTAACTATTTATCCTTGCTACTGACAGATTTACTCAGGATATTGTTGCTGCTGTTGTTCAGAAATTAATAACACTAGACATACTAACGTCTATGTACTTAATCCTCTTTGGGTCTGAATCACAATAAGCAGGGGCTCACAGGTGAACAGAAATGTTTCTTTCTCCTCTGATTTTGTGTTTAAAAAACATGAAGTTACCTTCTACTGTAAAATTACATAAAACATAGTGGCCGATTTTAGGGGTTTATGTGCACACACACACACACACACAATTCACTTTTTAAATGAACTATATGAACAAATGTGTTTTTACATTTTGCAAAGAGAACCAGATATTTCTCTTTCTCCACTTAAATTTTAGTGGAATTAAAATGAATATCCCAAATTAAAGCTGTAGCTTTAAAAAAAAAAAAAAGTTCCTACGGTAGAATACCTGGTGCTAGGCTTAGTAATTCCTAGTTTTCAGTAATCTCTTTCTCGTCTAATATTCCCACCACCCGCCCCCCCGCAAAAAAAACTCTGCCTCTTTAGAAGTAATTCAAATGTCTAAAAAATGGAAAAGAAATTTTTTGTACCAATTCAATTTACATGGTAGCATCAAAATGCCCTTGCTACAAATTAACGTATAAGAAACACAGCTAACAAATGGAACAACCGTAAGTATCTCCATTCAAATATTAGTATAGATCTCCAAAAGATCATTAGATTGTTCTACTTGTTAAAAAAGCAATTTGAAAGATGGAAATTTGTTAAAGTGAAATTTGAAAATTATAATGTTATTTCTCACTACTTTTTGTGGCAATTATACAGAGTGATGTTGTCTCTGGGAATAAGGGACAGTCGACATGTTCATACAACAACTTCACCAGCTTACATAAACACCGAATAAAGCTGTTAGGGATTAGGTGCAGCATGCTGGATCTGATGCGCTCAAATATAAGATATCTCGGGTCCCATAATATTTAGGATTATGCTGGTAATCTCTTTAGAGAAAGTGTGCAGTATCAGCAGAACAGGCGCTTCAGTCTTTGAGGGAGCTATTCACTAATTCTACATTTGTTGGGTGACTAAGCCTCCACCTCAGTCCCACACTGACACCGGGCCTTTGTGACATTTCGCGTAGGGTGAAATTATAAGAGGGAGCTTCTACAGTGACGTTCTAAATTATCATTTTGCTCCTGAAGCAATTTCTGGTGTGGTGTGCAAATGAGAATACTTTCCTTTAAATTCTGTATGTCTCCTTTTCAAAAAGGCCACCTGGGTAAAGACAAACTAAACTCAAACATGCCTTTCTCTAACCTCTGAAGTCATTCTTATCTCTAGAGATGAAATAAGAACTAAAATTATCTCTTTAATTCTATAATTTCCTTTTATTTCAAGATTCAATTCTGAAGCAATGGAGGCTAAATTGCAAATTTGCTGGAACATAAATTATATAACAACGTAATTTTCAGTGCAGAAATTGACAATATATTTAGTCATTGTAGCATCATCTATGTTCAAAAAAATCAAAGCTCTTGTAGATAATCCAAACAATCACACACACATGCACACACACACGCACACACACACGCATGCCTATAAATACCTCACCTATATTCTATAGTTTGTGTATGTAAGTATTTGGGGCATCAGTGGCTAAAGGCACATTAAAAATCAAAAGTGTCTGCAAACGTGAAAAAGGGACAAATAACAATACAGGCAAATTGTTAAGATGTTATGAACCAGTTAAATAAAGTTACTATTAGATTAGGAAGAGAAATGTTAGTAGAATACTAACATTCTAATCTTACATGGACATTGTCCCAGTGTGGGGTGATAGTCCACTCACATACCTCATGAGAAGATATGATGTCACTTTTATTTTACCAGGTTTCTTTTTTCTAAAACAAAGACATTGAAATTGGTTCTGATCACTATATTTTAGAACATAGCCTCCTTCTTTTCTCTGCCGTCCTGGCTCGTCTCTTTTTTTAACACACTCAAGAGATTTAGTCTTTCTTTGCCACCAACCAGAAAAAGACATGTTTTACTTATTTTCAAACTCTCTGAACAAGTGCTGAGAACTTCAGGAATAGTCTCTACTGCATCTATCAATGAACACAATGAGAAACAGCGTGTATGCTTTCTACACCAAACTTTAGTTACTTGACTTTTGCTCGTGTGTGTGTGTATATGTGTGTGTGTGTATATTGTGGGGGGTGGAAGGCCAAAGGTTATTGTCCCAACCTTTGAATTGTCTGACTCCAAGTAGATAATTTAATGGCTTTATATTTATATTTAACAAGCATGCATTGAATCCTTGGTCTTTTCAATTATTCTGGAAAATAATGCAATATAGGAATTGCATCTCAGAATACAGTGAATAATACTTGGTTGAACTATATGAAATTGGCAATATTAACATTTTTTGCACAAAAAGGTGGCAATTTCATATGATTCGACTTGATATATGGTTAGTGACTACAGATTAAGGCATGATTGATAATTCTGGAAGCATTCTGCTACTAGTTACTTTTCATTTAACCCCATTAACTAAGTCTCCAAAATAAACAAGTAATCTGAAATTATGTTCTTGTTATTAGATTTTCCTTTTTCACTCTTCAACCACCAACTTTAAGATTGCCCTTTCCCATTGCTATTTACTACTTGAAACTTGCTCACTTTCCAAGACCTGGCTCAAAAGCCACCTCAGCACCAAACCTTCCCAGCTTCCCCCAGTTCATATTAACATCGTCTTCTTCCAGGTTTATTTAGCAGTCACCTGTCTGCCCTGCATTCAGGTGATGTAAACATGTGTGGCTGTAGAATTATAGTATTCATTGTGAAGACAGAAACTTAGTTTTGCACATAACTGTGACCTAAAATAAGTAGATGTTGGCTGAGTTGTTTTTCTTATTTTTTGAGTTGGAGTCTTACTCTGTCGCCCAGGCTGGAGTGCAGTGGCGCGATCTTGGCTCACTGCAACCTCTGCCTCCCAGGTTCAAGCGATTCTCCTGCCTCAGCCTCCTGAGTAGCTGGGATTACAGGTGTGCACCACCATGCCCGGCTAATTTTTGTATTTTTAGTAGAGACAGGGTTTCACCATGTTGGTCAGGCTGGTTTCATACTCCTGACCTCATGATCCGCCCACCTCAGCCTCCCAAAGTGCTGGAATTACAGGAGTTGGTTGTTCTTAGGATGAAGGGCTGTTGAATTTTGTCGAAGACCTTTTCTGGATCTATTGAGATAATCATGTGGTTTTTGTCTTTGGTTCTGTTTATATACTGGATTACATTTATTGATTTGTGTATGCTGAACCAGCCTTGCATCCCAGGGATGCAGCCAACTTGATCATGGTGGATAAGCTTTTTGATGTGCTGCTGGATTCGGTTTGCCAGTATTTTATTGAGGATTTTTGCATCGATGTTCGTCAGGGATATTGGTCTAAAATTCTCTTTTTTTTGCTGTGTCTCTGCCAGGCTTTGGTATCAGGATGATGCTGGCCTCATAAAATGAGTTAGGGAGGATTTCCTCTTTTTCTATTGATTGAAGTAGTTTCAGAAGGAATGGTACCAGCTCCTTTTTGTACCTCTGGTAGAATTCAGCTGTGAATCCGTCTGGTCCTGGACTTTTTTTGGTTGGGAGGCTATTAATTACGGCCTCAATTTCAGAGCCTGTTATTGGTCTATTCAGGGATTCAACTTCTTCCTGGTTTAGTCTTGGGAGGGTGTATGTGTCGAGGAATTTATCCATTTCTTCTAGATGTTCTAGTTTATTTGCGTAGAGGTGTTTATAGTATTCTCTGATGGTAGTTTGCATTTCTGTGGGATCGGTGGTGATATCCATTTTATCATTTTTTATTGTGTCTATTTGATTCTTCTCTCTTTTCTTCTTTATTAGTCTTGCTAGCAGTCTATCAATTTTGTTGATCTTTTCAAAAAAACCAGCTCCTGGATTCACTGATTTTTTTGAAGGGTTTTTTTGTGTCTCTATTTCCTTCAGTTCTGCTCTGATTTTAGTTATTTCTTGCCTTCTGCTAGCTTTTGAATGTGTTTGCTCTTGCTTCTCTAGTTCTTTTAATTGTGATGTTAGGATGTCAATTTTAGATCTTTCCTGCTTTCTCTTGTGGGCATTTAGTCCTATAAATTTCCCTCTACACACTGCTTTAAATGTGTCCCAGAGATTCTGGTATGTTGTGTCTTTGTTCTCATTGGTTTCAAAGAACATCTTTATTTCTGCCTTCATTTCGTTATGTACCCAGTAGTCATTCAGGAGCAGGTTGTTCAGTTTCCATGTAGTTGAGCAGTGGGAGTTGGTTGTTCTTAAAGTACTCCTTACTTGTCTTTGCTGGACCCTCTCAGATGCTCCTCACTATCTCCAGCAAAAGAAGCACCTCTGTGCAATTCACTTTTTTGAAAAATTAATAAACATTTTTAGCACCACTTTAGATTTACAAAATAATTGAGCAAATAGTACATAGAGTTCTGTGCACTCACCAACCCCCCAGACACAATTTCCTCTATTGTTATTTTGCATAAGTATGGCATACTTGTTACAATTATAAACCAATACTGATACATTATTATTAACCATTTATTCTTTGTGTTGTACTATTCTATAGGTTTTGACAAATCTGTAATGATGTGTATCTGTCATTACAGTATTGTACAGAAGAGTTTCACTTCCCTAACAATTCCCTGCCCTTCACCCCTTCATCCTCTTCCTCCACTCCAAACCCATGGCAACTAGTGATTTTTTAAATTATCTTTGTAGTTTTGCCCTTTGAAAAATATTATGTAGCTGGAATCAAACTGTCTTGTTTCACTCAGTAATATCCATTTAAGTTTCCAACATATATTTTCGTGGCTTAATAGCTCTTTTTGTATTGCCAAATAATATTTCAAAGCACAAATGTACCACAGTTGGTTTGTCTGTTCACCTGTTGAAGGACATCTTAGTTGTTTCCAGTTTTGGGTAATTATGAATGAAGTTGCCATAAATATTTGTGTGCACGTTGTCATGTGGACATAAGTTTTCAGTTCAGTGGTAAATACCTAGGCACACAATTGTTAGGTGGTTTGGTAAGACTATGGGTAGCTTTGTAAGAAACTGTCAAACTGCCTTCCAAAGTGGGTGTACCATTTTGCATTCCTAGCAGCAATAAGCAAACATTCCATTTGTTCTGTATCCTCTCCAGCATTTGGTATTATCAGTTTTTTAAGTAGGTTTATAGTGGCACCTCATTGCTTTTAATTTGCAATTCCTTAATGACATATGATATTCAGCATCTTTTCATATGCTTATTTTCCATTCATAAATCTTCTTTGGTTAAGTGTCTATTCAGATATTTTGCCACTTTTTGAATTTTAAGAGCACTTTGTATATTTTGGATTCAAGTACTTTATTACATACATGTTTCACAATATTTTCTCTCAGTCCTGACGTCTCTCCATTCTCTTAATGCAATTTTATTTTTAACATAGAAAAGTTGTATTTTTTTTTCATTTTCTGAAACGATATATTTTGCTCTTTTTGAATTATTCTCCAAGGAATAAACTCTGCCTGGTCATTCTAAATTATCTCTGAGACCTGGTTTTGTGGTGTGCCCCATCCCTGTCCTTCAGTGAAGGTGATGCTGTGTAATCACGAGCTTCCTGTTGAAGGTTTAAACTAAATGTAGGCTAGAGAAAGGGGTTTAGAAAAAAAATAAGGAACTAAAGACAGACGAGTTTTATTTACTGAAGCAAATAATTCTGTTTCTTCTTTTCATAACTGGATAAAATGAGCTATCAAGTAGAGTACATGTCTTCATATAGAGAGCGAGAAATAAATAAAGTTCTCTTCACAGAGAGGAGAGGTTTGGGAATGGAGATCCTGAGGGGTAAATTATAGAATGTATTGCTTTCCTCTTTTTTAGAACCTCTGAAATGTTATCGTGTATATGAATCACAGAGATGCTGTTACAACCCAGATTCTTTTTTTTTTTTTTTTTTTTTTTTTTGAGACAGAGTCTCAGTCTGTCGCCCAGGCCAGAGTGCAGTGATGTGATCTCAGCTCACTGCAACCTCCACCTCCCGAGTTCAAGCGATTCTTCTGCCCTAGCCTCCCGAGTAGCTGGGACTACAGGTGCGCACCACCACACCCAGCTAATTTTTGTATTTTTAGTAGAGACAGGGTTTCACCATGTTGGCCAGGATGGTCTCGATCTCTTAACCTGGTAATCCACCCGCCTCAGCCTCCCAACATGCTGGGATTACAGGCATGAGCCACCGTGCCCAGCCACAACCCAGATTCTTATAGGCCCAGGGTAGGAGCAAAATGCTGCATGTCTATCAGGCACCCAGGGAAGGCCAATGCTACTGGTCAGGGACCACACTTTGAGTCAGCAAGTCTCAGGACAGCACACAACAGATGAGAGGAATGCCATAAATATCCATCATGACCATTGAACTCCGTGTTAACTAATCTGCCTCAATGAGACAGGACAGCTTTTCACATGTTGGATTTCCAGAACTACCGTGAATAGCCAAAATGAGTTCATTGCTTGGTTTCAAAAAACTGCTTGATCTCCCTTACCTTTATCAAAAGAAGTACCATTCAATTTTTAAAATAGAAAAACTGTATGGTTTTTAACCGTTTCGAGAGAGCCTTTGTCAGTACTGAGTATCCAAGGAGCAAGCTAGTAGCCACAACCGCAAGAGTGAGTGTACAGAAGAGGGAGGTGCCATTACCAAACATTGCTAGAATGCGGAGAAAATGTGGGTGCAGGTAACAATCATTAAATCTGCAAAGGAAGCCTGGTACACTGGGTGTTAATTACAGTAACGCAAGATATTTCTGGAATATGCTGTGTTCTCTTTTTTCTGCCTTGTCAATTAGTGGCCAGAGTTTTCTCTCTTTTTTTTTTTTTATTTTCTTCTAATCTTTCAATTATCCTACTGCCTTTATAATCCAAAGGAAATGCCTAAAAGGCAAAAGCAGAGACCACTTTTCCAGAATCCAGGGAAATTTAAAATTCCATCAGTTCTTACAGTTGCTAAAACTGTGGCTACCTGGACATCACAGAACAGTGCTTCTCAAACTCGAATGCTAGCCTCGGGATCTCATTCTAAAGCAAATTCTGATTCAGCTGGTCTTGAGTGAGTCGTGGTAGTCTGCAGTTTTACCATGATCCCCGGAGATGCCAGTGCCACTGTTCTGTGGACCACACCTTGAGTGGTCGAAAAGACATTCACTCAACCTGAATAACGTCGGGTCCCACACACAAGTTATCCCATTATAATTAAAATGTTGACAGGAAAATATGAATTTAATGGGAATTAATTCCTAAAGTATGAGTTCAAAGCCGCTACAACTTATAAAGTGATTTACTTTGTTTACAAGGGGAATATTTAACTTATCAGTATTTTCTCTTAATGATTATACTAATTGCTGTCGTTATTTGTTGGTCTCATGTTCTGTTGTTTCAGTCCTCTGGGGAGTGAGCAAACACTTCAGGGGTAAATGTTCATATGTAAGATAAATCAGCCTCTATTGTGATAATCCTACACATGATGCCTTTGAAAATGATCTTCTTTTGTCATTATCATATGGTAGTAATTTTTTTCTTAATCTAACTTTCGATGATAAATGGTATAGGGAATTAAAATAATATAAAGCCAAATGTATCTTTAAGTTATTTAGGAGCTATCAGCCATTGGAACAGAAAACTCACACAGCCCACCACCCAGAGTATTACAGAGAAGACCCCAGATGCTGATAGACGTGAGAGTGTTATAGTAGAAATTAGAGTGCACTGAATTTCATGCACCATATTATATATTTAGACAGGAAGCTGATGTTGAGATGCACTCTGCACTGATGAGATACACATGGGCACAATCCAATAACAGGAATCTTTTAGAATCACCACCTTCTAGCATGGTATAGCAGCCGAAGTTCAAGACTTTTATATTTGTCCTCTGAGGATCTTATTTTTCCAAGATCCTATCCCATCCCAACCTTGGGGCTACTGTCTGATGAATCACAGTTACAGTGGAACTGGTTCCCAGGGATACCTGCTGCATCACAGACCTTTGGCTTTGTTATTAGGTGACATCAGAATATTTTGTGCCTAATAGAGATAGATACTTATCAGTCTGCCAGTGAGAGAGGGAAAGAGTACAAACAGAGATTTTTAACTTGGATTTGTCGCAGATGGTAGATGAGATACAATTTGGGTAGATGAGATACAACTTGGGCTACTGAGACCATCTGCAAAAGGATTTTTAACCAAAATAGTCATCTTTATTGGAAATTTCTACATGTGTAAATTGTGCTTTACTCAGACATTAAGAGATTTAATTGCACTGCCCACTTTTAGCATAACTGTAAAATTATGGGAAACAGAAGCTAACAGGTGAATCCAATGTCCTAGAATGTAGTCTGTGTCTAGGAATACAGTGTCCGGTGTCCAGGAATCATAGCCGGGTCAGATGTCCTTAAGGCAAAAAAAAAAAGAAAGAGAGCAGAAAACAAAGATGCTACAAGTATAGCCCCAAACCAAAAGTGAGAAAACAGAGAGAATTCCTGGTGACTCTTTAAAATGTTCAGATCTGGCCTGTCCCTGGGTTTTTCCACCTTCACAGGTGATTTATGTGGTAGAGAAAATTCCTAGCTAATAACTTAACTCATTTAATTCCCAATGGGTGCCTCATCATATACAAGAATCACTTGGGGGCCTTTTCCAAAATATATATCCCCCACAATCTCTGGTTCATTCTCTTTATCCCAAATATGAAAAATCAGACCCAGCATGGTGGCTCATGCCTGTAATTCCAGCCCTTTGGGAGGGCAAGGCAAGCGGATCACTTGGGGCCAGAAGTTAGAGACCAGCCTGGACAACATAGCAAGAGTCTGTCCCTACAAAAAATGTAAAAATTAGCCAGGCATGGTGGTGCACACCCACAGTCCCAGATACTCAGGAGGCTGAGATGGGAGTATCCCCTGAGTCTGGGGATTTGAGGCTGCAGTGAGCTACAATAACACTGCACTCCAGCCTAGATGACAAAGTGAGACCCTGTCTCAAAAAAAATTAATATTGCTTATTGCCTCTTTTATAAGAAGGAGTATATCAAATCTCGTGGTTGTACTGAAATAAATAAAACACTTAGAACCACTACTTCAAGGAGTTATAAAAATTCTCCTTTAGACACCATAGAAAACAAAGTATGATCTTGTCCCTCTCTTCAATGGATTTAAAATGCCCAGAATATAGGAATGGCCAAGTTGAATTGTAAGAGTTGGAATGGTGAGAATTGAGAGCCATAAGAACAAACACAGTAAAAATGTTACCTCCAACCAGAACTTACGTGAAAAGTCTGTTATTATTACCATTCTTAATGGATGCTTTTAAGAGTTAAGGTATTTTGTTGAATCAATGTGATGCATTTTCTAGTTAACTCATTAGCTGGATTAGTTTATATAATCTTAACACCTGCTGTTACTAGCGGAGGTTCTGAGGGGGCAGAACTAAAAATGTGTGTGTTTTGACACGCAGGAAGAAGTGAAAACATGGTAGTTTTGTGCAAAGTTGTGGCAAGGAACTCTAAACAAAGAAGGGGTTTTCAGGGGGAGCTCGGGGGAGAGAATTGCCATCTTCAAAGAGGGAGAGAAATTTTGTTTATTCCATAATTGTTGAATAGGATCTGCCTGCCAGATCACTAGATAGTAAACTAATTGTACTTCATCAATTGTTCTAATATAAAGTAAAGCAGCAAATTATTTTAAATCTTTCATGACACTCTTTGACACTGTCATAATATTGTTTCAAAAAAGATAAAATTATATAGCATTGATTTTATAAACAAAAATATTAATTAATACATAACATTTTAACTATAGTCTCCACAAAGGATTACCAATAGAAAAATATAAGTGAAATGAATATCTAAGAAATTGAAAAAATGAAAAATGAATAAACCTCACTCAAGCCATCTCTCAGGGCATTTCAGTTCCTCTAAGTTTGTCTCTTAGGGAATACTATTGTTGAATAAATCCATGAGTCAAGCAAAATACAAAGGTCAAACTCTTTCTTCAGTTTCCTTCTATAACCTTCATTGTAACAGCTGGTGAGGTCCAAACAACCAAATCCTCCCAAGATGTTCAGTTGGAAACCGTAGTCAACAGCATGTCACTAGATCTGTATTCACTGTAAGACAATTCCACAAGAGCCTATGCCTGTTATAGTGGCAAGATATTGAGAAATGGCAGGCATTGGAGAAATAATGGGATTTGTTGTTCTAATCAGTTTGTGAAATGCTGTCTGGAAGATGTGCTTTATAAAACACATAGTATAGACCGGGCATGGTGGCTCACACCTGTAATCCCAGCACTTTGGGAGGCCAAAGCAGGCGGATCACAAAGTCAGGAGATTGAGACCATCCTGGCCAACATGGTGAAACCCCGTCTCTACTAAAAATACAAAAATTAGCTGGGCATGGTGGCGCACACCTGTAGTCCCACCTACTGGGGAGGCTGAGGTGGGAGAATCGCTTGAACCAGGGAGGCGGAGGTTGCAGTGAGCTGAGATCGCGCCACTCCACTCCAGCCTGGCAACAGAGCAAGACTCCATCTCAAAAAAAAAAAAAAAAGTATAAACTATAAAGCTGCAGCTCAGAAGCAGTTTATTTCCTTACATGAGAGAAAATGAAAAGAATTAGTATTTTAAATGACTTAAATTTACCTTTACCTATCATAAACCTCAGATGATTTATTATATTGCAATAAGTTAAAATGGTCACAGATTTCCAAACTGATAACCCCTTTCCACACACAGCTGTACACATATACCATTTTAAGTGACTTATTTCTCTTTAAAAATGTTGTTAAGATGTTTATAGTTCTTCAGGATTACATGTTGAGCCTGGATTATAAATATGTATAAATATGCAGATGCTCTATCAAATGTTCCTTATCTCATTTGTATTTCCAAAGTTGTGTAAGATAACCTCTGTGGCTTTCAAAAACATCTTGTCACACCCCAGGGGGCAAATTATCTCTATTTTCATTTCCTTTAAAGTTAGATCATTTTATAATTAAGAACTTATAGAAGCAGATTCTCCCCACGTGTAAGCTACTCCCTGGGGAGTAATTTATGCAAAGAGAACCTTTGACTTAATATTATATAAGCTAAAAACTATACAATGGATAACTGAGATTTTTAGTCAATTTTGTAATCGTTATAAAAATCCAACATTTGAAAGGTTATTGCTAAAAAAAAAAACCATAGTACAAATGACTTGCTGTGTCATTTATTAGATTATTTTTAAATGAAAAGATCTTTGATAAAGGAATAATAATGTGGCTTGTCATATTTTGTGTCCAAAAGTTTTAGAAAACCAGTTAACAATAATGATTGATGTGATGATGATGATGATAATGAAGACTAACATTTCCTAGCTCTTCAGCATTGTACAAGGTGCTTCTACATAAAATATCTGTTTGATCCTCACAAATCTATGAAGTTTGTCAGTTAAGCTTTATAAACTAGAAAACATAAGATCAGATATTTTATCTTGGCCGTGGCTCCAATCATTAACAGACTAAGGACTGGAGTCCAGAAGGACAGAATAGAATAACATCAAATCTCATATTTTTCTCCTATCACAAAATCTTGAAAACAAATACTAGCTCGTGTAATCTAAAAGCTAAAATAAAAAGAAATGAATAGAAATGTGTACTTAGTCTCACAAGTATTTTAGAGGTGACTTTGTCTCTTCTGTTTTTTTATCATTAGCTCTTTAGCTGGAGCTATTGGAGTAATATAGGAATTTAAAACTGTAATCTTATTTTGTCTGTGTGGAAGTCAGAGAATGGTTACTGAATGAAGTATCAGGATATTTAGCTAATTTCTGGTTGTCAATTCCCAAATCACCTCAAAAGCAGAACTTAACCTGGATCCTCAATTTTTTCACATGAAAAATAGGCACACAACACTGAGGTTTTTTTGCTTACAAAGATGATTTGAAATTTCTGTGAAATATTTACTTTTTTAAAAATTCAATGTACTGCCCTAAAGCTAAGTATTGTCTTTTTTTAAAAATGTAAAATAATAAGAAAAAGAGGGCAATGTCTTGCATTTATTTGTTTTGTATATGCAAGAGTGAGAAACTGTAGAAAAGCATCCAAGTGGCAGATTGATATACAAAGCATTTTGAAGTATATTTTGCATAATTATTTTAAATTGGAAGAGGAAATAGCAGATCTTCTAGTGTGTATAATTTTAACAACTCTTAGAATACTATCAGACATAGGAATCACTACATTCTAAATAAATTTTGTCTCATGGATCCATCCATAACCTGTGTGCTGATTATTTAAAATCATCTTACCAAGAGGTTCTATATACAGGACTTTACACCAAATTGCACACATAGAAAATAGAAATCCCATGCCCCACCATATTCCACCAAAGTAACTGCCTTACCAACAACCCCATTTCTGTCCAACTTACTACCTTATCTCAGCCTCTTGGCTAGGAAACTAGGAGTCACCTTTGACTCTTCGTTTCCATATCGGTTCCCTTTTTTAATCATATAATCTAGCTTCTGCCTTTGAACCATCTTTCTATTTACATCTTCCTCTCCATTTATCCTACCACTTATGTAATAAGCCATGTTTTTATTTCCTAACACCCAAGTTAGAAGTAATCTTTAGTTGGTCTTCTGCTTGTTTATGGGTAGCCTGCCAAACTCACCTTTCTAAGGTGAGTTACTTTGATCGTTTCTTTACCCTGTTCACTTCGTTGATTCCTTATGGCCAGTGAGATCAGATGAAAACCTCTCTGCCTAACCCCAGGAACTCCATAATCTGGCATCAACCCTCTAGCCAATCATCTGACCTAAATTTACATTATAGCCAAGTTATTGTCTCAATGATCACAATCCACAATCATCCCAGGCCTCCAATCTTTTTTCATTTCCCTTCTGCCAACAGAAATGCCCTTTGCCTTTCCCTTCGGCCTAATTAAATCCTACACGATCTTCAGAATCAACAAAAATGCCTTCATCTCCAATGAAACTATTTCAGTTTGTATTGAATTCATATTTAGTACCCTCATAATTTATCCTGATTTCTCCATGTATTAATTTCATTTTATTAATTAGATTATTAGTATCATTAGCATATGTTATCCTCCATCAATAGCCTTTATTATTTTAGAGAATATATACAGCATGCTCAGTAAATATTGGACTGATTTATTATTGACATTTTTGTAAGTAAACATCCAGCCACACAATGTATAAAGCTACCATGCACTGCTCCCTCCCAGAGTTTTGCTTTATTTATGTATTTATTTTAAATATCACTGAGGTAAGGCCATGTGAAAGATCTCAGTAACTTAATGTTTCAAGTGCAAAATAAGAAAAGAAAAGCCGTGGGTTCAAAGGCTTTTTGAGTCCCACTACTTTTAAGGTCAAATTCACAAAGGAGAAAACAGTGAATGCAAGACTGGAAAACTGGTTTCTGGTTGTATTTTTTTAGTTTGAGAAAAACGAAGCAAACTGTGGCAGAGAAACGTACTTTGACTTAGAAGAAGCTTAGGACAGCCATGCAAATACTAATGGATGACTCCCACACCACCGCTCACACCCGAGTATTTTCAAATACAAACATCAAGGCAGAGATAGATGGGGAGAGAGATAGGAAGAGTGAAAGGAGAAAGAAAACTTCTGTATGCTCAAAATGTCTGTTTTCTCCTTTCAGCACAAATTGAAGTGATACCATGCAAAATTTGTGGCGATAAGTCCTCTGGGATCCACTACGGAGTCATCACATGTGAAGGCTGCAAGGTATGGGACTTTCATACAGCACGGTTCTGTATTTGCCTCAGGCATCTGTGTACCTTACAAGATGCGGTGACACCTTTTTAAGGAAGGCTGGCTAAAGGATCCTTCTGCCTGCTGCTGACATTCAGGAATTCTTGCGTGGTGGGTGGGAGGGTTGATTTTCTGTTCTTTTGCCTTTTACCTTTTTGTTATTGTCTAACTGGTCAGCAGCTCCTTAAAAATGGATGCGTATTTAAAACCTTGGATTATTCACATTTACAGAGATACAAACACTGACTCTTGCTGTTTTAGCAGTATTGTCTCCAGTAAATTCCAAGGCACTTATTACTATATGAAAAAACTAAAGGTTAAAATAAAGATTATAAACTAGTAGGTATATATTTAACTTTCTGCTTGAGAAAGAGGAAGTCAAGGTAACAGCTACAATATGCATATGGCCATCCTTTATTCTCATGTTACAGGAAAAAAAAAAAAAGAAAAGAAAAGAAAACTGGAAGCATGGTATGTTAGAAGCCGACGAGATTAACTCTAAATCGACTAAAATTCACCTGCCCCCACCCACCTCTTCATTTTCCGATGAGGTCCTGAGGTATAAACAAGATTATGTCATCTGATCAACATCATTGATTCAGACAGTAAAGAACAGAGCATGGCCAAAAACATGGGGTTTTTCAGTCTCAATCCAGTGTTCCACTTCCAGACAGATTCCACTCATCCTTCCCGTGGCAAACTAATTCCTGTGAGCAAGCTGCTTTCTTAAATAAAGAGCTGGAGGAATAGCAGTAAACATAGACTTAATCTGAAATAAGAGAATGTTGAAATTTAACAGTAAGTTTTAATAATGAATCCTTAGAAGGAAAGAAAGTGAGTGTGAGAGACATAATAGCCAGGGGAAATCAAAACAGTTCTATAGCTAACGCTAAAGGACCATGTGTAACCAGAACAAATAAAATGCAGCCACAGTCTGGGAAGGAAAGGTAATATGCTGGTAAAGTTATTGGCAAGAGCAATTATATTTTTGATCAAAGAAGCAAGCAAAGTGAATTATTCTTTTAAGGCCAGTAAACTGAAGGAAGTGTAGTACAGTCATAGAGTCTAAGATCTAATCTTAATCTTAAACAGGATTTCAAATATAAACAAGGCAAAACACACTGTAACTGTCAAATACTGGTACTGTGTGATAAATTGACAATGCCTTCCTAATGGTCTCAAAAAGGCATGAGTCTTGGAATTAAAACTGGAGTGAAGAAAAGAAAAAGAAATAAGTAAGAATAAAGTGGGAGAGGGAAGAAGAAGGAGCATGATATTAACGTACTAACCTGTCAACACACTGCTCTACTTTAAAGATGATTAGTGATAATCTATTTGTGAATATCGTGAGATGTTCTTCACATTCTGTTCCTCTGCAGATCTATAATTAAGAATTGCATGTTGTCCACTTTAATGCAATTTTTCAACTCATCAAGAATAAACAAGAAAACAAAATTATGTCAGCAATTTTTTACCCTCCTTGAATAAGTTATTACTTCCTCTAGGCAGATAGACAAATAGTTTTCTTCATAAACAGTAATAGTTTAGGAGTCAGAATCCTCTCCATTGAAAGTATTTCTACCATTCTATTGGCTTGTTATGCAATCTTGAGAGCTCTGGTTTACATAATATCTACTAAAACTGATTTTTAGATCAATATCAAAATGGAGATGTTTGGCATTTGATTGTATAAGCTCTATCTGAAAAATGTGTGATTTCAAAAGATGGGGATATGTTCAAGTTAAAAAGCAAAATATTTTAAACAGTAATTTCCAAAAAAATTTAACTAGTGCACAAATATAACCCAGCAAGCCAATAGCCAAGAACAAGTGTCATCTTTTCTATTTAAAGGAAGAATCCACAATCAAAGAAATTATGCTGTTATTATGAAGCATACTCTGAGGTTTTAGTCAAAATGGCACTGTACACCACACTATTTTTTTTAAATTCATGGAAAAAACCCACATTTGTAAATATGCTACTTTTTTCTGCAAATACAGAACTTAAAAATTCTCTTCAGAATTTGATGTCAATGTCAGCACATTCAGTATCAACCTCTGAGTTTTCATAATACTGTTTTCAAGTCAACATAAACAACCCATTCTAAATAACATCAATTCAGCTTGTGCACTTATTCAAATTTCTATTCATTCAATAAAATTTGGAACGCAATCTCTTTTTCATGCCAAAAACCTCATTTGCAATAATGAGCAACAGATAAGCAAGAAACGAGTCGTAATTAATGTCAAATTGGTCTTAAATTAGGGCTGTAGCTGTGACTTCAGAAAAGTCTTTTCTGTCCTGTCAACTCTTTTGCTAAGTAGCACTAGAGTATCCAAAGATAAAAACCACACAATTCTGTCTTAAAATGTAAATTTCAAGTCATCTTTAATCAAGACTGATGGGCTGAGGTTATGCTTCCTGACAGTTTTCATGGTATATAAAGTACATCATTTCAATCCCTGGGAGCTTACGTTTGATCTCCATTCTAAGATGCTCCATGAATTCAGTCAAACTGGACAGTCAGATGTCTCATTCTGCAATCACTGGTTTATTAAATAAGGAATGCACTTGGATCTATAGGGATGAAACTAGTCCCTGTTGAATGGCTAAGCCAGTTGGGACTCTCTCTCTCTCTGAGGAGATGCTCGGCCATACCTCCGTGTCTGAGTTTCCTCACAGGTTGATCAAGCTCTCTTCACCAGTGCCACACTGAGCCATATTGGAGCTGAAGACAAAAGGAGAATGAATAACACAGATCCTTTCTTTAAACTATTGGGTATTTTTGCATTAATGTAGATTTTTAACACATTGTGTTAAAATATTGTATTTTCTAATTACAAAAATTTTAGACGACCTTTAAATGTTGTGGGCAAGGTGTTTGCCTCACTAGGCGTACCTAGCCCTGGCCCTGCTTGTTCATCCTGTAGATAGTTGAGGAAACACAGAAGCTGTTTGAGGGAAGTCAGGGGATCTATTCCAGGCTTCTTTGCAAGATAGGCATTGAATCTACCATTCCTGAACTTTTCTAGACTTCCTCCATCCAAAAGATGATGCTATGGGATATCTCTTCCCAAAATTTCTCTTAGAAAGCTTAATGTAGACCATGATTTTGCTCATGACACGTTGCACTTTTCCTTTTTTGCTCTAGACAATTCAAAAGCAAAGAGTAATTAGGGAAATCGATTACATGAGTCAGTGAATGGACGAATGATAACTTATCTATCTCGAGAAAATGCTTATTTTCCCCAATAGAGTTTTCTATAAGACAACTAAGGAGAAATCTTTTAAAAATCAACTCAGCTGTGGATTTATTTAGACAAGCAGTGTATGGTCACTGGCAGTTCATTTTGTACCTGATGAACCCAAATGTACTTGCATGAAGACATCTTACACTGAGTAGCCTGAGGCCAAGTAGAGACCATTCATTCAGTTTTTACTTAGTACTTTTTGTTGTTAGACAGCTTATATATAATATTTTCTTTTTTCAATGGTGTGGTTGATTATTAAAAACAACTTTCCAGACCCAATCACGGTGGCACACACCTGTAGTCCCAGCTATAGTCTGAGGCAGGAGGATCACTTGAGTCTAGGAGTTTGAGGCCACAGTACACTATGATCCTGCCTGCAAATAGCCACTGAACTCTAGCGTGAACAGCATAGCAAGACACCTCAAAAAGTAAAAAAAAAAAAAAAAAAAAAAAAAAAGACACTTTTCAGCTGCATTCGAGCCAAATTCAAAAATTTTATGGTGGGGAAAAACACATCTTAGAAACTAAGAAAACAGTAGTGCATACTCCTCAGTGTTGCTTTTTCTTACCAATACCTCAAGTTCCTCACCACCACAGCACTTGACACAAACCTGTGTGATTTTTCCCATCAAGTTCTGTCATGTTTGGTTTAGTAATCTCCTTTGCTACTCCTTCCCCACTGCTCTTTGCAGAGCAGAAACTTCTGTTTATTTCTGCATAGAACAGCGCAGCTGCAAATGTCTTTAGCAAACATTGATTCAAGGAATGAATGAATGAGTGAATGGGTAAATGAATGATACCCTCATATCTTTGCAGATAGCATCTATTTTCCCCAGCAGAAATATCTGCAAGCCATACAAGAAAAGGTATCCAAAGAGCTTTAAAAATTAAACTCAGTTATGTTCACTGTAGAAAATGTAGCAAATGTATACATTAATGTTCTCTGTTTCCCTTCTTATAAATCTGTTTCCCTCCCCTTCTCTTTTTCCCTCAAGGGATTCTTTAGGAGGAGCCAGCAGAACAATGCTTCTTATTCCTGCCCAAGGCAGAGAAACTGTTTAATTGACAGAACGAACAGAAACCGTTGCCAACACTGCCGACTGCAGAAGTGTCTTGCCCTAGGAATGTCAAGAGATGGTAAGACATTACCTTCCTGTTTCTTACTTAAGCCCTTTCAAATGGATGCTTTGCTGGAGTCTATTTAAGCTGCTGGAAGAATTCTAGATGAGGGAATTGGGGATAAGAAGAAAAGAAAATCACTGTGCTGGTAGTGCATTACAAGGAAAAGTAAGAATATACAAAAATAGAGCATTGCCTATGAAATAAGAAAGCCCAGACTTTACCGTAGCTCAGGGAGCAACTTGTGCTAACTAGGTTTAGTGCAAGCCACATAGGCCTAGGTTGAAGGTGACCATCTGTCTAGGTTTGCTTGCAAATTAGGGATTTCCTGGGACATGAGACTTTCAGAGATAATACCAGAAAGTCCTAAGCAAACCAGGACCACATCTGAGTATGTTCACTGGGCGGGTCTGACTGGGCTTGCTTACTATGTGGAGACACTAAGGAATTGCATATGCCTCTATGGGAAGCCTGGAAGTCCTGCTGACTGGTCATAGCTACCCAGAGGAGGAATTGGACTATCTGAGCCCATAATGAAGTTTCCAAAGGCTAGAGCGAAGTCCAAGTCTTAGAAAGGCTGTGTAGGTGATGTCTTCCTCAGAATGTCATACCTTCTACACTCCACCTTGACGCCCACCCACACTGAATGGCTTGGCTTCCCAAGGGAACATCTTAGAGTAATGAAAGAGTACAAATAAACTCAAACAAGATGAACGAAGAGTTTCACCTAGCTTTGTTTTCCGTTTTCATTCATTCATCCAAAGTAATTCTTTCCCTGCTGACATTGGACACATCACCCTTGTATCATACAGTGAGTGGCCCTGAATCCTGGGGCCATTTCTGTCTTGTTCCCACTAAAACATCAGGCTCTGCTTAAAAGCACACACCTAAATGTTTGTTGAATAAACGATGGAAATCCCTTCTACCTAGAGCCTAAGACATAGACAATGCCCTGACACTTTCTGTCTTTATGTCAGTCAGTGTGGATTCTGGGCCTCTGGTCGCACTCCCTCTAGTGAAATTCAAGGCTGTATAGACACACACAAAACAAGAAACTTCCAAATTTTAAAGAAATGTGAATAATTGGCATGCATTTAGTATAAAGGGATTTCGTGAGTGATTAGATTCTTTACCTTTTCTCTAATTCCCAATCCATCTAAACTTGTCCTGCAGAAAAGTACACCTATAAAACAAATTTGACCAAAAAAAAAAAAAAAAAAAGAATCTGACCTGAAACCCTTCAGTTTATAGGTAGCTTCTAAAGCTACAAAGACGAGGTTTCCAAAATTTTTCTATTAACTGATTTTTTTTTGTTTTACTTGTTTTACTTGGCTCACTAACCAGATATATTTACTCCAAAGATAAATTTATAGCAATGGGTACTTCTGTATAATCAAGGCAAATAAATTAAGAGAGAGGATTAAGTAGTTTTTGATACTTATTTCATGTAATTATATGGGAATCTGAGTTGATGACTTTGCACTTCATTTCTACCATGTGGCAGTAGGTAGCACTTTAATTCGCAGTATCCGAAAAGCTCCATTAATAATTGTGCGAAGAGATAAGCCATAGGGTATTTGATTTTGTTACTTCTTCCTATAATAAAAGGAAGTATCTTTCTGGAAGAGCAGGTCTGAGTCTGTGCTGGTGAACAGAATCATGGGCAAGAGATGAATATATGATCCCAGGCAGATTCAACAGATTTAGTGACATCAGCCCACAAAATTTAGATGGTCTGAATCCCGTAACATAAAAGAAATGTGTCGGGAGGATGGGAGGGTCATTTAACAGAGCCACAATTTATTCTCAAGGAGGAAGGAATTCATTGCAGCACATAAACCTCTATGCAAATAAAAGCAATATAGTGTCTAAGGACACTGAGGATTAAGAATAATGATTCATTTCAACTTTAGGTCCAGAGACAATCCTGAGGCTGCCGGGAACATCTTCAAAAATGCCTCCTAAGCACATCTTATGTGAAATTTATCATGAGGAGAAATGGTCAGGGGGGTGTGGGTGGGGTGGGGAATCTGGAGAAGAAGGGGCTGTAGCAGAAGAGAAAACAAATGATTCTCTCTAAGAGAAAAAGCTGCCTCTTCACTATATCATACAGAGAAAGTTTGGTCTGAACCTTGATTAGAAAGGGTGCCTTATGCCAAGTAAATTATGCTAATACCAGGGAAGCTGAATAGGTTTTATCTCCTATTGATAAGTATTGCCTAGTATGTAGTATTGAATGAATCAAAAGCCCTGAAATTATGGTTGATTACCTATGTCTAGTAAAGGCTCAAGAATGAAAGGCAAGGTTATTTCTGAATCAGAAGAATCCCTACCTTCTTCTGATTCAGCAAATATTCTTAAAGTGCTCTAGAAATTGTACCAATAGCCAAAGTGAGGTGCCCTCATACCTAACTGCTTTCTACAGCCCCCTACTTCCCTCAGAGATAAAGTGGCATCTTCACTTTGGTATATGCATTTGCTCTCTGTCAATTAGGCTCCAAGAATGTTTATTTCATCATACCTGGCTGCTTAATGTGGCCACTAGGAAATAGCTTAAAATAACTGTTGAAAACACTGGATTTTCATTCTTTCCTGAAATTTCACTGCTATATCGGTTTATTAGCTATCGAATATATCAGTAGCCATCAAATTTATCAATAATGAATTTGTTCAAATTTAGCTTAAATGAAGAATCAAAAATCAAATCCACTTGGAAACATATACGTGTGTCTTTATGTGTATAAAAAGGTGAAGACGTGTGCATGTGTGTGTCTGTGTGTGTGTGAATTGGCAGCATGCATAAGCCTACTGAATCTTCTCCATCATTTTATTTTTTTTCTTTTACCTACACCCTTTACAAAGGAATCTTCAGGATAACTGTTTCCAATTGTGCTACTATAAATTGATACTCACTAGTGTATGTCCTCCCAAGTGGCATGTCTCTACAAAAAGACAGAAGTTGCCCTAAAAGGACAGGTTTCACAGATTAAGCTTCTATCCAGAACTACATTGCCCAATCCACATGTCACTATTTAAATTATTTAAATTTAAATGAATTTAAATTAAATAAAATTTAAAATTCAGTTCTTCAGTCACACTAGCTATATTTCAAGTGTTCATTAGGCACATGCAGCTTGCAGCTACCATATTGGAAAGCAAAGAGAACATTTCAACATCACAAGGAGTTCTGTCGGAGAAAAAGAGGAAGGAGAAGAGAGAGATTTTAAAATAATGAATAGGCTTGGGTAGATTGAATCAGACTTCTAATACAAAGCCTATAGCACTAAAAAAAGGGTGGCAGAAGAGGCACATCTCTGAAGCTGAAAAGAGTTAAATTGAGACCAGTTTCATTGGTAAGTAGCAAAATGTAAATATAGAGAACTTTACAACCGAAGGTAGTAGATAAAATGATTTTGGAAATTTGTAGAAAGTCATAGATTGATAGTCAGTTGGGCTCTCTTGAAACCAAAAACACATGTCCATGTGCTATGTTAATAGAAATCTTTGAAGGAGCTATGACTTTACCTTTTAGTTATATCCAAAACTTCTATTCCATTTAGAATACCACAATTCAAATAAATATAAAATGATTTCCGATACTTTCACATAAAATTGTTCTTTAGTATTATGGGATCAAAATGAGGGTTAAGAGCATATCATGAGCAAATACCACATCATTGAATATTTATAAGCACTTGCAATGTATACAGAATTGTACTGGTTTCTTTAAGAGGTAGCAGTTTAACAAGAGGCTGTCTTTATACTCAAGTGAATGTCATTAACAGAATAATTCAAGTTTGAGAGGGGCAGACAGTTAAAATATATGCCAGTCTGATTAATATGTAGTGATAAGAAGAATGCTAATATCTGAAATATTAACATGGCCTTTGTTAAAATAGTTCTATGCATACAACAAATGTATTTACAAACAGTGAAAATGAATTATGTCAAGAAAGTCAGTAGGTTTATTTTTGCCATGTACTGTAAATTTTTTCCCAAATTTGTCACCACTGTTATTGCAAGAAGAGGCACAAAACTGAAACACTGGCTCATCAATGTTTCTGAAATAAATGGAAAATTAATTATAGAATACTATTACAGTCATTGTCAGTGAAGTCTTTGATTTAGGATTACACCTGAAATAACTCTAAAATGTAGTAGTTTTAAGTTGTTTCTTTGAAAATATTTCAGTTGCTCAGTGACCTGATAAGTCAATTTTGTAAAAAATGCAGAGCTTTTCTTTGTTGAGTTTTTAGATGTTACCCATGGCAGAGGTCTTGGCAGCATACTCTTTTGACATTGTTAGCTTGTGATTATGATGTCTGTGGTTAACAGCAGATTTCTGTGTCCATCAGCTGCAGGTCAGTTCTATAGCTCTGCTGATTGTAGATGGCCTTGCCTGGGATGACCAAGGAGGTCTGGCTCTGCTTCACATATCCCCCAGCAAGCTTATCCTCTAGCCAGATAGCTCAGTCATGTCCTTGTCATGGTGAGGTGCACAATCACACAAGCCTTTTTCAAGTCTCTGCTGTGTCACATTTGTCAATATTCCATTGGTCCACAGTAAGTCACATGACCCTGGGCAGGGTGCCTGCAAAGAATGAAAGAGCACTGCAAACTGACATGGGGAAGGGCATGGAAAGAAATAGACAAGAGGAATCAGGGTCATTAATGCAATCAGTCATCTACAAAGTATATTTCACCTAAATACAGAGTATACAGAAATCTAAAGCAAGGATTAAATGGAAAAGGGTTTTTTTTAAAAAAAACACAAATTTATGTTTTTGTGTTAGAAGAGTTTCTTATTCTCAATCTTTAATTCCTATAAATTTTGAACCAATAAAATGCAAAACTATTCTACTAAAATAAGTCGGAAAGTAGATCTACCCTAGCTAAAACAAAAATCTTGATCTATAGCAATGGATACAAACCTTGTATTCACTTCCATAACTCTACAACAAAGAGCTATTCTGAACCTACCCAAATGCAAAGGACAGAAGGGCAGCAAATAAAGAGCTCTACTTTCCTGGGGGAGAAGGGGAAGTTCTTTCTGAATCAATATTTATAGTTGTTTATTTTTTCCCTATACAAAAGGTGTTTTTCCCCTAGAGAATAATATGTAATAAATTGGTTAGAAAGATGTAATATAAAGATACAGAGGAACCTTGCCCTACAAGTTACTGTAGAATTCGGTATGTAGACAAACTGGAAATGTCACTGCAATTAGTAAGCAAATACATTTGTCTATGAGAATCAGAATCTAATAAAGGTAGTGTCTCTACAAACAAAGTTAAAAACAACCATCTAAATAATTCAAGACCATGTAAAACCAACCATTAAGATGGAAAGGGGAGTTTAGTCTGAATGAGTCAGATTGTTTGTCTTCACACAGAAAAAATTACTAGATAATTATCACTTTGTTTTCCTACTTAGGCAGCATCAGAAAGCCAGAATGTAGGGGTTGGTTGCTTGGTTGGTTTGTTGTGTTTTGTTTTGTTTTTTGAGACAGAGTCTCCCTCTGTCACCCAGGCTGGAGTACAGTGGCTCGGTCTCGGCTCACTGCAATTTCTGCCTCCTGGGTTCAAGGGATTCTCCTGCCTCAGCCTCCCGAGTAGCTGGGACTACAAAGCACACACCACCACGCCCACAAGCACATGCCACCATACCCGGCTAATTCTGTGTGTGTAAGTGTGTGTGTGTGTGTATGTGTATTTTTAGTAGAGACAGGGTTTCACCACGTTAGCCAGGATGATCTCGATCTCCTGACCTCGTGATCTGCCCGCCTTGGCCTCCCAAAGTGCTGGGATTACAGGTGCGAGCCACCGCACCCAGCCCTAGAATGTAGGTTTTTAAGAAGGATTAAGAAGATACAGAAAGAGTTTGGCTTCTTCAAACCCAGCCCTCACATCCACAATCCAGCAGGCAAGAAGGAGGAAAACATGCCCCAATACCCCCAAGTGAATGCGACACTTGCATTTACTTCCCCTTAATCAGAACTTAATCACCTGCACGTACCTGCCAGTGAGGGGGCTTAGGAATTACGGTCTCCATTCTGATCAGCCTATGCTCAGATAAATATGGTAGCTCTGTACCCAATGGGAAAAGAAAATGAATTTTGGAAGAATATTGGAGGAGGAGGGTGAATGGCAGCTCTTTCAGACTGTGGGAATCTCTTCTGTGTTCCCTTTGTGCTAGAGAGTTCTTAAGCACTTCACCATTTAGATATTCTCAGAAGAGCATCAACCCTCATGATTGAATCCAGGAACTGAGCCTTTTTCTAAACTCCATTTCCTTCTTTCTCTATTCTCTGAGCTCCTAACACCAAGAGGTGGTGGGAATACCGTCACAAAAGAACAGCAAACAGAAACTCAGGGAGGAGCCTCCAAGTTTGTGGTAGCCCCCACTATTAACATGAGCTGAACAATGCTTGATAATTCAAACAAGGTAGGCCTGTGACTCAGGATGTTCACATCCTAAAAAGGCAGTTGACAACCTGTGAGGAGAAATGTCAATATTCACAACAGTTCAGGAGGTTAAATATCTTAAGAAACAACACACTGAAATGAAAGCACCTTGATATTACCCTGTGACTACTTGCAGCACTTCTTCCTTCTTTTTCCTCAGACTGCTGAGAATATTGCCAGAAGAGATAGGAAAAATAAAACTTGGGAGTGGTAGAATGAGAAAAGATAGTTACTGTTTTGGTCACTTGCTAGGCATTGGATGCCCCAAATTGCTATTTTCCAAAGAATCTTATCATTTGATCCCAAAAGCCAACTGAAGGCAAATGATGCCATCACTTAAAATTATGTTTATCACCCAGCCCCATGCCTTTGGTCTTACCCAACACACTATTTAGAAAATCGGCCTGGCCGGGTGCAGTGGCTCACATCTGTAATCCCAGCACTTTGAGAGGCCAAGACAGGAGGCTCACTTGAGGCCAGGAGTTCAAGACCAGCCTGGGCAATATAGCAAGGCCCCGGCTCTACAAAAATTAAAAAAAAAAAAAAAAGCTGGACCTGGCGGCATGCACCTGCAGTCCTAGCTACTCAGGAGGCCAAGGTGGGAGGATTGCTTGAGCCCAGGATCCCAAGGTTTCAGTGAGCTATGATCATGCCACTGCACTCCAGCCTGGGTGACAGAGCAAGACTCTGTCTCTTAAAGAAAATTATTATAAAAAGTAAAAAGAAATTTGAGAAAGAAAACAGAAAATAGATTTGAAAGTGAAATACTAGGGTCCAATCTGGCAATCTAGTAATCCTAAAGATTAAGAGAAAAGTTAGTTATGAGTGTTGGTTAACATTTTAATAGCGGGTACTATTGCTAATTTGGTATTTTGGTTTTTTGCATTTTTTTCCACAGGTAAGAAAAAAAGAGGAAAACATGCTTTCTAACTTCGTGGCAATGAGAAATACATACATAAGTTTTTATATTTCTTCCTGGCTTAGATTTATTTCTCACTGTGGGCATAAACCAGGACAGGTACCCTCTGAATATAACCTTTCCCCAGATGTGGAGTGCAAATGAATGGGTTCTTAAGTTATGGTGCTAGACATTTGTGCATTTGAAGTTGAAGGGACAACCATCCCATGGCCTGTTGTACCTGAGGTGGTTAACGCGAATGATAACCACAAGTGCTGTTTTCTGCTTTTCTCTCCAACCCAGCTGTGAAGTTTGGGAGGATGTCCAAGAAGCAAAGGGACAGCCTGTATGCTGAGGTGCAGAAGCACCAGCAGCGGCTGCAGGAACAGCGGCAGCAGCAGAGTGGGGAGGCAGAAGCCCTTGCCAGGGTGTACAGCAGCAGCATTAGCAACGGCCTGAGCAATCTGAACAACGAGACCAGCGGCACTTATGCCAACGGGCACGTCATTGACCTGCCCAAGTCTGAGGGTTATTACAACGTCGATTCCGGTCAGCCGTCCCCTGATCAGTCAGGACTTGACATGACTGGAATCAAACAGATAAAGCAAGAACCTATCTATGACCTCACATCCGTACCCAACTTGTTTACCTATAGCTCTTTCAACAATGGGCAGTTAGCACCAGGGATAACCATGACTGAAATCGGTAAGTGGAAGTCTCCTCCCAGTGGCTTTTTTTGAGATTTTGCTTTGAATTTACCTTGGTCCTATTTAGTATGGTAATTTTCTTAAGACTTAAATTGAATTACTTGGATTCACAGCTTCTACTGAGAAAACAAATTGATTTTTAAATATATTCTAATAAATGTCATTTTTCCCCACCCCATAAAAGTTTATTTCAAGCAAAGGAAGAAAGAAGAAATTATAAATAGAAAGATGCTATCTGTAAAGAACAGATGCTATCTGTTGAATTTGGGTTCTCACTGAAGGAAAAATGTTATTGGTATCAACAGGGAAATTTCGGCATGTATTCAAAGTTGATGCTATTCAAAGTGAAATTGCTGAAGGATATAGAAACAGTGTGGAATAACCAAACGAACAGGGGCCCAACTCTTCCTCTAAGATAAATGGGGACAAACTTTAAGCAAACAGTATCTCAGCTTCCTTCTTGGTGAAGTCAGGGCGATAGACCAGAAGACCGCCAAGGCTCTTGGAAATCTGAATTCAAGAATTCCATATGGGATTCTGAATTACAGCAATGAAAAGAGTGTAGTCTGGAATCTTATAGAACATGAGAGCAACAAATAAGCTAGTCATAGGCATGATTGCATCAGAAAGCTGATCCTCTTTCCTTCGATTCCTAAGGAGCGATCTTCAAGAGTGCCCTGCCTTAGGCAAGCTCTCTTCTGACCCACTGCAACTTTGTTTTACTCCATCAAACTCAGGGGTCTATTAGATGTTTAACCAGTTAATCTCATCTACTAACTGCCATAAAAATATTGAAGTAGGTTTAACACATTACTCTCCTGGGTAACAGGGTTGCATGTTAACAGTAGCCTAGAAGAGCTAAGCAAACAGTGGCGATGTGATCCCAGGCTTCACTGCAATATTTAGTGTACTGGAGAAAGCAGGCTAGAGCTCAGGAACCTTCAAGGGCTCTTTACATTTCTTCAAGGGCTCTGCCCAAAGAGGTGGCAGAGCAGAGCAATTAAGAACTGTGCTACCTGAGTTTAAATCCCGGCTCTTTGGCTTACTATTTAAGCTGGAGCAACTTTCTCAATCCCAGTTCCTTCATCTTTACAAGGGGGAAAGCATTAGTTTGTAGCTCACAGGGACATTGTAAAGCTTAAATGAGTTAATACGTGTAAACCATAGCAAGGTTTGGCACTCAGGAAGTGCTCAATAACTCTTAGCTATTACTGTTTTATGCTACATGCTCAGTCACCTTCTCTGTCTAACCTGCAAATAGGAGCCTAAAGCCTACAAGTGTTTTAAATTAAGCTGCTGTGAACACATAATGAAATACATGGCCATATTCTTGGCTACTTGTACCATCTGGTTGAGGAAGAAGCGATGTTACACAGTTATAAACCTGAAGCGTTATTTCTCCCTTTTAGCAATGCAGCATGTGACAGTGAGTAACATTGTTGACAAAGCACCTGTAATGACTTTCACAGCTGAGAGACACACAAAAAAAGAAACATCAACTAAAATAACAAAAATAGTTAATTATTACTGTCATCCTTAACTTTGTTTTTACTATATCATGGGCCCTTCACACGTTTACTTTTCACGAACATCTTAAAAGATAAATTAAAATAGTATTTCTGTTATACAGATGCTGAAACCGAAGCTTAGAGATGTCTCATAACTTCCCAGAGTCCTATAATTACTAAATGACAGAGCCAGGGTTCACCTCAGACAGTCTGATTCCAGAGTCCCTCCACTCCTCTGTTAACCTGCTACCTGCCATGGGTCTCAATTCATAGACTGCATTGTCAACTAATAGGGACGGTCATTTAAAATAGTCATTCAAACTTTTCAAGAGGGAAAAGGCACCTTCCTTTGCATTTATACTACTTAATATCTAAGTTCCTGAGTCTACTATTAATTTGAGAGATATGTTTGAATCCTTATAAAACAAAAACTCACAACAGTGGAGCAATCTTCTGGCCTATATTCAAAAGGGGAGTCTTCTAAGAATTAATAAATCATAACTTGTTTATGATTTAGCAACCACATTAAATATTATGGAAAGAGAACTACAGCCAAACCATCAGGTCTGCGTTACCCTGAACAAGTCATTTTTCCTCTCTGACCTTGAGTCTATTCTGTGAACTGACAGAACTGGACTAGAGAATCTCAAAATTTATCCAGACACTCTGCACAGACATTGACATGCAAAATAAACTCGCGTATATTTTACTCAATTATTTCAAGATACCTCTAGTCTTTAGATATCTTTAAATATGTTTCAAATTTTGGAGGATTTTTTCATCAGACATTTAGGGATGCAAATGGACTGTCCTGCCAGTGCTCTCAAATTTAGCAGACCCCTAAGCCTAAATAGTGGTTTGGTTCACATTTCGTTAAAACAGCAATGCCACCTAGTGGACACAAACCCATTCTATGACTGTTGAATCTAGGTACCAATGAAGAGCCACAATAGTATAATATACTGTCTTTCCTGCACCGTCCAAAACATTGACACTCATTTCACTAAAATATTAAATCCTTGACAGTATCACTGGGCAGGAAGGCATCTGTGGTATAGTGTGGTGGCTAAGAACTCTGCTTCTGGAGTCAAAGTGCCTGCATTCAAACCCAATTGTGCCTTTTCCCTTAAACAATTTACTTAACTTCTCTGAGTCTTAGTTGTTAACCCAAGCCAATAATAGTCTTTATCTGTGTGTGTGGATTAAGTGAGTTAATATTTATGAGTTCTTAGTACAATACCTATCATATGTAAGCACCATTATTATTAATGTTATTTTAATTGACTATTAGTATCACTGGTTATTGCAGATAATATAATTACCTTTTATCGAGCACCTACACTGTGATGAGCAAGTCCTATTTAAATTCTCATAACAATCCCATTATGCCTGTTATGTATTTGTATATTTTACTGATGGAAAAATCGAGGCTTAGAAGTTATATAACTTGTAAAAAGCAAAGAACACGTATAAGCCCATATCTGAGTAACATCAAAACCCATTCTTTTAACCGTTATACTGTATTTCCTCCCACCAATGGCAGCTCCTCACAAGTTGATTGCCATTCTCACCACAACACAGGTTTGGTGTTTGCTGCCTACCTGACCTCCTTCTAGGCACTACAAACTGGAGCTTTCAGAGTATGCACGCTGTCATTTTGACTTGATTTGATTAATGGGCATCTAAACCAATCTGGTTGGTGGCAAGCTGCCATAGAAAAAAACCCTATGCATATAAAACAGAAAGTCAGATTTTGCCACATCCTGACTGGGTGAATTTGAGATTATGTCACACCAAAAAAAAAATTTTTTTTTTTTAATTATACTTTAAGTTTTAGGGTACATGCGCACATTGTGCAGGTTAGTTACATATGTATACATGTGCCATGCTGGTGCACTGCACCCACTAACTCGTCATCTAGCATTAGGTATATCTCCCAATGCTATCCCTCCCCCCTCCCCCCACCCCACCACAGTCCCCAGAGTGTGATATTCCCCTTCCTGTGTCCATGTGATCTCATTGTTCAATTCCCACCTATGAGTGAGAATATGCGGTGTTTGGTTTTTTGTTCTTGCGATAGTTTACTGAGAATGATAAAAAATTTAACATCACCCTTGGCTACCAGAAGTCCTGATCTGCTTCCTCTGGATTTTAAGAGAATGATGAAATGTATGCAACTAGGTCATTATGCTTCTGATATTGGGTCATCTTAAAAGCAGATCGCTTTTAAAAACCAGTTTTTAGACCAGTCCATATAGACTAAGATCTCATGAGTTTGAAATTTTTGATAAAAACACACATGTAAGAACCATAACACAACTATATGAGCAACTGCATGCAGATCCCAAAAAGTCAGTTTTTGAATATTAGCAGAGTCAGGAATACTCTCCCAAAAAAACAAACTTGTCTTGCTGAAAGTTCACCAACGAAACTACAAAATTCCTAGGTTAAGGGCTCTAATGATAATGTTTGATATATGGAGAAAAATGTAGAAAATCATTTCATGCATTTTAGTCATTTTGAGCCTCACACCAGTTCCTTCAGGTGAGCAGTGAAGAAACCATTTCATTGTACAGATAAAGAAATTGAGAGTCTGAGACAGTGAGTGATATTCCTAGGACAGAGAGTTAGTTAAGTGATAAAGCTTAAATTCTAAGGTTAAGGTTAAGTCACTGTCCTAGACTGCCAGGCATTTTTCTTCAAATACCTATTTTTGAAATGTGCCATACACTTGAGAAGAGCAGAACGAGGTTTCTGCCCTCACCATCTAGGAGATACCAAGAAAATAAATAGTCATGGCAATTCACCACATCCTAAGTATACGTTCTGGGCGGGATGCTACCACACTCTTCTGGAGGTGAGGGAGACGGCAAGTATTGATCAACCTGAGCCACATCTCTTATCAGGAATGTTTTATTCCCCTAGTTTTGAGAATAGAAATAAAATGTGGGTAAGCAAACAGAAAACCATGAAACATTTCAGGAGTTACATCCTTGGGTTTTTCTAAAACCATAGGAAAAAGAAGCCATGAAATGAAAGAATGGCAACAAGTAAGCCGAAAATTAATATTTAGACAGCAGTATTAACTGGGTTTAGCTGGAATTTTACTTCAAGCTGGCGTGATGGATGTGTTATATCTTTAGGGATAACATTTTGCAGTGGTCGGTGGCAGGGAGAGGAAGCTAGCTAAAAGATGCTCCGCAAACATGCAGAAAAGGAAAGTAGAACATCTTGTCTTCGCTCCACCACTAACGAGCTCAGATGAGTTGGGGAATTCTGCAGGACTAATACTCTTAATGAAAGCTCATTTAAGCTGGAAGTGATTGGCAATGTATCTACAACATCTCAGACAACAAGACAATTCAAACAGCCAAACAACATGCTTTTTTATATTTAAAAAAATCCATCAAATTAGCTACAATGCTAAGGGTGTACATTGCCTTTTACAAACATCACCTTGGTTTGCTCTTCTATTCAGTAACTTTCTCTCCAGATAAAGACAATGAAATGTGAATTAACTGATCCCTTCTTATATAGTCTTTAACATAGACTTATTTTCATATTGCTTTCGTGTTCTATTTATAGAACCTGGAATGTTAAGCATCATAAATAAATATAAATCTATTTTTTAAACATTCACCTATTACAGAAACTGAGTATTAATAGTTAAAGGAGATTACAAAGAGGTATTGGCCTAAAAGCGATCTAGTCCCTGTAATGTACTACTTCATTCTATTAAGGCTACATAAAAATACAGAAGATTTTACTAGTAGTGTTTTATTTTGCAGAATTCTATTAAAAGTGGTGGTGTTTCAATTGTGGCTTATTAAGAACCCCAAGCAGATGCTTTGGTCTTAAAGCAGCACCTTTAATGGCATATGCTTTTAAGGATAAATATTTTATAGTGTTTAAATTTATTATGCACATCTAACTACCCATGCAGAAATGGTGCAGAGAATAGAACTTAACTCTTGCTATATATTTCCTGTGTCCTGTGATAGAACCTGTATCAAATACAGGTAGGCATTCCATTTAGAGGTAACTGTCCGATACATCATTAAAACAGATAGAAGTAGACCAAACTAGCAAGAAAAATTACTTGAACAATATGGGAAAAGGAAAATTCAGTGTTTAGCTCTTTCTTCCTTGCCTTGAGAGGAGACATCTTGTGAACTTTCATTGTCATCTAACCCCTCTCTCACCCCCACCCCAACCACACACCCTTTGCAGGCAATTTAGGGAAAGTACATTGAGATTGGGGGTCCTAACTCTGCATACTAGCCATGTGAATGTATTCAAAATTAGTCCAGCTGTCTGAGATTCTGTCTCACCATCTGAAAAATAAGACAATTGGATCAAATGACTTTTAAAGACTATGGTTCTCTCATCTTCCAGAGAGCTTTGGTCATGTGCATTAATATTCCCCCCTTGTTATAGCCACGTCACAATAAGAGTAGGGTAGAAGAGAGGAGGGGACTTGGAAGCAACTAAGCAATTCTGAATGATGCTGAATAACTTGTCCATGGCAATAGCCAGCACACTTCCCTCCTGGAGAGCAGGACGATACTCGGGGCTTTCACTGAGTGAAATGACCCAGCCAAACATGCAGTTAACAACCACTGTCAAATCAGAACCGTGCACTAGCCTCTTCTCTCCGTCCATCCTCCTGAAAACAAAACGAAACAAAACAAAACAATAAAAACAAGAAATCAGATTAAAATGAATGTCAAGGACAACCAGGAGCAGCTCAAGGAAAGGGTAGTAGCCAATCCCAAATCACTCCAAGTTCATGTACAATCCAATTAAAGAGTGAGCTGCTGTACAGATGCCGCTTTAGGGCAAACGCACCTGTCCTCCCTAGTTCACTACAACCTGATCACTTCCAAGCTCCTCTTGAAGAAAAAGCAAATATGTTCATAAAATGAAGATAGGTTCTTTTTTTTTTTTTTAGACGGAGTCTGCCTGTCACCCAGGCTGGAGTGCAGTGGTGCGATCTTGGCTCACTGCAACCTCCACCTACCAGGTTCAAGTGATTCTCCTGCCTCAGCATCTCAAGTAGCTGGGATTACAGGCCTGGCTAACTTTTGTGTTTTTAGTACAGACAGGGTTTCACCATGTTGACTAGGCTGGTCTTGAACTCCTGACCTCAGGTAACACACCCGCCTCAGCCTCCCAAAAGTGCTGATATTACAGGCGTGAGCCACCACGCCCAGCAGAAGATATTCTTGACTACTGAGGGACCAAGCTACCTAAGTCACCTGGGTCATTGGAGAGGGACTTACTTGACTCTTCTGAAATTTTAGCACCACCTTGTTCTGTGCCACAGAATATCTCCCAAAGCCTGCTTATTTCCAAAATCTTGCTTTCTATCTCAAAAAGGAATTCTCCCAGTTTGGGGCCAATTTGTCATATTCCTAGGACCTCTACCATGGTTACATCTATAGTATTAACCAGTCTATGACCATGAATTATTGTAGAGGATACCTGGAGCCACGGACTCTACAGTTAATCCCTAGGGTTATTTGAATCCATATCTTTCTAGATATCCTCTAATAACCCTGCAAAGATGGTCTACAATCACCTAGTAACATGTACAGTGCTTCCCCACAACTGCAATAAATGGTAGAATGTATACAAAGCACTTTGTAACCAGCCAGTTTCCAAACAAATATATGATTTACATCACAAACAACACACACATATATGCTCAATTCAAGTACTCATAGACATACATATCTACTTACAGTACATGTGTGCATATCAGTCACTACATGCTTGTGCCTCTGTCAATACAGTTTTCCCAATGTGCTAGCAATTCATTAGACTACATTCATCTAAAGCACCGTTTTTATTTTGAGTTGAAACTATGCAAAATTTATCTTCCTCAGTGTATTTCTCCTGGAGATACTAGTTTGGTATTACATTTTGCCTTAGAATTCAGAACCTCATAAGAAGATTCTAAAATCTACCACCACCACCACCAACAACAAAATGTTATTGAGAAGCTACTGGAAAGCCAACTCCATTTTAGACATTCAATTTCAAAAGCCATAGTAATTATAAAATATTCTACAGTAAGCAAAAGGAAAGGAGATTTCAGGAGGTTCTGCCTGTGACTTGGAGGAGCAGGGAATGTTTCTACTTATGAAGTGACCTCAGAATCAGTCCCTAATGACAGTTTCCACATTAAATAGTATTTCAAGACATTATACTGCAGAGAAGCCATACGTTTAAGGCATTGCAAGCTTTGACATTGGCTTTTAGAGCTGTGAATTACTTTTCCACTGGTTGGGGTGAATGTATTAGCCACATTTTCAAGCACCCATTTATGGAAGAGCTGGTAAGAGTTAAAATACCACATGGGCTATGGAACCCAGAAACGCCAATTGATCACAAGGTTGACGGGGATTAGCATACTTTGGTGTGATTAGCATGGTATGCAACCAATTTAACAGGTGCTCTCTGCTAACCAATACAGGATTTATTTCTGTGATGTTTGCAAATGTGGGGAAACCTGTTGGAAATTGTCCCAACTGGAAAACAATTTTTGTTTTATTTTATTTATTTTTTAAGGTAAGCTTTCTCTTGAAAACATAATCTTAATACTGAGGAGAATGAATTTGCTATTTAAATTTGAGGCATGTTTATGAGGCCTACTGGGGAACTGCTATTTGGTTTTCAGCAAGATTTGTTCTGGAACAATTTGACACAATAAGGAACCATCAAAAACCACTATTTTAAAGCTTTAGTCAATTAAATGCATTATTTAAATTACCACGTACTTTTTAAAATTTAGGGTGTTTGAAAATATAAAAATGACCTTCAAAGATTACCTCTAAATTAGTTCTTCCTAAAGGTCAGAAATGCATTGACTAAACATCCAAAAGCGTGGTGAGGTGGGGGAGAGATTGCATCTGTTTAAATTAACAATCAATCCATATGTCAACAAAATTCAAATGGTGAAAATCAATCCTAGTGATGGCCCTGAGCAATTTTCATAATGAGATTTCATCATCTGTGACCCATTGGTTGTCCTTTGGTGGCGTGTGGAGGTGCAATTTTTAAGAAGACTAAAGGAAGATTTTCCATGGCCTCTGGATTTTGCTGTTTTGATTTGTCCTATCTAAGACTCTTCAAGTGTTTGTAAGCCTGTAAACTATATTCTCACCTTCTGTAACTCTGCAAGGCTTCTCCCCCATGCGTCACAACAAAGAAAATTCTCATGTCAGCCAGGCGCAGTGGCTCACACCTGTAATCCCAGCACTTTGGGAGGCCAAGGCGGGTGGATCACATGAGGTCAGGAGTTCGAGGCCAGCCTGGCCAACATGGAGAAACCCTGTCTCCACTAAAAATACAAAAATTATCCAGGTGTGGTGACACGTGCCTGTAATCCCAGCTTCTTGGGAGGCTGAGGCATGAGAATTGCTTGAACCTGGGAGGCAGAGGTTGCAGTGAGCCAAGATTGCACCACTGCACTTCAGCCTGGGTGACAGAGTGGGACTCTGTCTCAAAAAAAAAAGGAAAGAAAATTCTCATGTAGCCTCTCCAGACTCAAGTTGTCAAGCTTCACACAGACCTTAGAAAACATCGCTGATGCCAAATCCTTTTGCAGATGGAGGATCAAATCCCAAAAAACTGAGTTAAATAGGTTAAGCGACTTCCCCAAAAGCACAAACTAAAAGACTGAAAGGGACCATGTTGGCTTCCTTGGTCTTACTATATAACTCCCTTAAAACTTAAAACTCATCAACTGCAGGACATTTAAGTAAATTAATCTTTCTGACTGTTCTGTGAAGGAGATCTTTTACTGTAAAAGTTCACTTTTAAATGTAATCTTTTAACAATAGATTCTTTCTCAATTTCGTCAACTGATTTCAAGAAAGGAAACTCTAATTTCCCAAAAATTAGACACACACTGTTGCAATACAGCAAAATGCTTGTGATCCAAAACAGCTTTCTGTTGTTAAATAAAGAAAGCACTCTCTTAGATAGTTAACTTGTTTTTCCTGCTTGTAATTTTTTCCCTGCTTTGGATATACTCTGTTTAAACACAAATGCTATGTAGGTTCTTTCAGCTTTACTTCCTGCTTTCTTACCTTTTATTAGAAAATGCTATCTTACTTGAAGCCAGGCGCGGTGGCTCACTTTGGGAGGCCGAGGCGGGCAGATCATCTGAGGCCAGGAGTTTGAGACCAGACTGGCCAACATGGTGAAACTTCATCTCTACTAAAAGATACAAAAATTAGCCAAGTGTGGTGGCTCGTGCCTGTAGTCCCAGCTAGTTGCACGACTGAGGAAGGAGAATCCCTTAAGCCAGGGAAGCAGAGGTTGCAGTGAGCCAAGATGGCACCACTGCACTCCAACTGGGCGACAGATCAAGACTCTAACTCAAAAGAAAAAAAATGCTATCTTATTTGAGCTTCCTAAAATTTGAGAAAATGTTAATCACTTTATTAATCTATTCATTCAATCTTTGCCCAGCTATTACTATTACTTGCATTAATCTGATTTTTTAATTTTTTTCCATTTCATAGTTTATTGAATTGTGTTTTATTATATTTTTATTATTTTTAAAAGTTAGCATAGTATCTTACATTTTGTCAACATATTTTTTCTGAAGAACTCTAGGAGCAAATTGGTCTTAGAATATTCAGGTCTGCATGAAGTAAAAATCAGTTATGCCATTCTCTGATATGTCAGTTGGCAATAGAATTTGCATGTAAAGGAGATTGAAAGCTATCCTGATTGAGGGGGAAGTAATGAGTGGTTGGACCATGAACTGAGCCAACAAATAAGTTATAAATTATTGATGCCCCCAATTTCTGCTTAAAAAAACTTGAGGAAACGAAATGCTAAATCTCCCACTCTTCCTCCGAATCTACAGATCACTAATAGATTACTGTCTTAAGCTTAAATATATCAATGGTTTTATTCTGACAGCAGAATTCTATTTATGCTAAAAATAACGATCTCTAAAGAGGGATTAGAAAAATCAGAAAGGTCTTTAAATGACACTGTCTTTTCTGACTTTGCCATCAGTGACAAACCACTAGACTTGTTCTGTCTAATGACAGAAAACAAAACTGGCTGTCTGTTTTGAAAAAGGAAAACTGTGTGTGCATTTGGTTAAATGTTTCACCTTTCCACCAAGTGTTTTAATATGTTTTAGTTACTGCCTAAGAGCACAGATTCTAAGAAATCTTGATATTATGAAAACCTAATGTAGGCACTTAAAACATGCCTTGGGCAAGTCCATAGAGATATCCTGCCACTAATTCACAGTGAATCTCCTAAGAATTCCATTTTCGCACTAGTAGTATAAACTAAACAGAGAATTCAGTGGTACTCTAGATCCTTAAGGCAAGTGACAAATTAAAAATTCATTAATCACTTTGAGGCTGAGATACGGTATTTTTAGGAAGAATACTTCCAACTTAAAAAAAAAAAAAAAAGTCCCTTGTGGAGAAAAATGAATAGAGGGTATAGTTCACCAAGAAGAAACCATTCTTTCTCAGGAGGAAAAAAAAGAGGGAGGAGGTGGGAGCAGAGAATTACGAAGTTCAGGAGCAACACCCTCTAGCGCTATATATAGCTCTGAGGCTCAGCTTTCTTGCCTTGGTGCAGTTGGGCCTCCGGTGCTCTTGGTAATAACACTGAAAGCAGCAGTTTTTAAAGATATACTCAACTTTCCCCACTCTCAGGATGTGGCATTCTAATGAAACTACCCGTGCAATCCGTGTCTGAGACATTGTAGCCTTTGGAGAGCGCCATTTGCTGAAATGTCTAGTGAGAGCTAAAATAAGCCGCTTTGGTGGAAAAAAAACCCGCTGAGTGGTTGAAATCAGAGCTGCAGAAGGTCACTTGCTATTTTAGTAACTGCAAGCTGGTCCTCATTTTATAACATCACAGTTATAAACAAGACATTGTCACCTTGCTTGTCAGTTTACTTCTTTTTCACCAAAATAAGCAGATGTAGCCCTTTTTCTTTCTACATAGAATTAGGTAATTTGGATGACTTGTTTCCAAACTTTGCTTAACTGTGTGGATCAATATGTAAGAGAAGTTATTTTTCATATATTTCTTTAAACATTGCTTCAAAATATTATTCTTACACCTTTTTACATCGTCTGATATAATTGACCTTTTAAAACTCTATTTACTTGTATAAACCTTATCACGCACATCTCAATCATGCTGTAAATCCTTACACTGGACTTTCTTTCTTACTTATTTGATTTATTAATAGATCACAATGAAGAGTATTGAGGATGGGGTAGGATATGTAGAAGTCCTTTACAGTCTCAGGGGGGAGAGAGAGAGAGAGAGAGAGAGTAAGGAGACTCAGCTAATTTCTAGGATTATTTAGATACAGTCCATTTGGAAATGGAGGAAGGAGGTTAGGTCCAGCCCCAGGGTTCTATAATTATTGCACACACTATTGAGAATTACCATCAATTTTATTCGTTTTCCCTTCAAAAATTTAATTTCTCTCTTCTTATTGCATACATCAAAAGTAAAGATTACCGTTAAGACTTCTAGGGAGGTTTCACAATTTTAACAATATTTTAAAATATTTTTTCATCAAAGTGATGCAGAAGTATATTTACCTATATCAATTATTTTAAAACTTTCTGAGACTTTTTTTATTTGATTCACACATTGTCATTTCTATCCCATAAAGTTGCTCAATATATAAAGTTATAAATTCTGTTAATTGAATATAAATCTTGGATTCCAATAAGCCTTCCACAAAGAAAAGTATCAGGGTCAAAGTTGAAAACAAAACAGCAATTTTTGGGGGGAAAGAATTTCATGTGTTTATACATGTGAGAATATAGAAGGGAAAGGGAGAGAAAGTGATAGCAAGTGATTGTTCATGAAATTAACAAATAGAAAATGAGGAATGTGGATTTAATATTAACCTGCAATACACGCCCAATTTTTCCTTGCCTGCATCAATGTTCACTTTTTGCCTTATCATGATTAAAAGGAATGACTGGACAGACTGAGCATATAAAATTGTTTTTCTCTTTCCTCTATATCATTATATTAACTATCAAAGCAGCCCACATACTCTTAGTAAATTGAACAAACCTCTGTCTCACTGAACACATGCAGGGAATCTTAACTACTGAGAAGATGTAGCTGCATTTTCATTACAAGTTTTCTTTCACACCCACTTAAGAAATCTCCAGCCTCATCCGTGGTCTCAGGAAGAGCAGAGTGTAGAGTTTATGTGCATCACCTTTGGAGGTGGTAGAATTTCCCATCAGTTAGTTATCTGGGCAATATTCCTGTTGGACTTACTATTCCAGCACAGAGCATACTGACTTCTTCGACATGTACCATCTGCAGCCCAAGCTAGTCAAAGAAGCCAACAAAAACTGAGCTGAAAACAGCTGCAATCCAAGTTAGGGTAACGGATGAAGGATGTGAGATTGCCCAGAAAGATTCCATATCCTCTGCTCTTTTACCTCAGTCCCTTTTGTCTGGACTTTCTCATGTGGTTGGTCCCTAGAGAGGACTACATTTACTATTACCTTTTCTACTTTTCCAAGCAAGGACTCTTGAAAGTTCCTTTGGCTCCCAACAGAAACTTTGCATACTGTATTCATTGTCTCTCCTTTGGCCTTTCTTTTTAAATCCTTCTCCTCTTCTCACAACTGCAGACTCTCAGTCTAAGCAAACCATCTCCTTGGACATTCAAGCATCTTTCTAATTGACAGAATGAGCCCTCCAGCCTTGCTCCCATGAGACCAAGTCTAGCTGTACCGCGTCTTGTATCAAGCTGAGCTTTGAGAGGGTCAAGTCGGTTTTTGCACATGGCTCACCTCTGCACTGCAGAATAGTGAGAGAAAGTGGAGGAGGAATGTGTCTGCAATTGCTGCTACTGTGCTTTTGCCTTCATTGCCATTCGTAATAAGTCTTATTTATAAAAGAGATTTGACTTGTATTTCCCACCACAAGGATATGGAAAATAATTTTGCATGCTTACCATTTGACTTCAAAGCCATTCTGAGTGCTTAGGCTTTAAGATCATCAAACAAAGGATCAATCTTAACTCTTACAAATCCTTTGCAAAATAAAGCAGACAATTGAAGGAAGGAAGAATGGATAGACAGATGGACATCTTCAACATTATCTTCACTAACTCAGCGTTGGTTGAGCACCTACTATATTTAATATTTTGTCTCGGTGCCACATCTGCTGGTCCCATGTATTCTCCTTCAAAATTGTCTTGACTGTAGCTCCTCCACTCCATCTCTGTCATTATGACCTAGTTCAGACCTTCCTCATAGCTTGCGTGAACTTTCACAACAGCCTGATTAATTTCATGTACTCACTAATGCCATCTCATCTTTGCCATGACTAAAGTCACCTTTCTAAAACAAAAACCAAGGCCGGGCGTGGTGGTTCACGCCTGTAATCCCAACACTTTGGGAGGCCAAGGTGGGCAGATCGCCTGAGGTCAAGAGTTCGAGAACAGCCTGGCCAACATGAAGAAACCCCATCTCTACTGAAAATACAAAAATTAGCCAGGCGTGGTGGTACCCACTTGTAGTCCTAGCTAGTTGGGAGGCTGAGGCAGGAGAATCACTTCAACCTGAGAAGTGGAGGTTGCAGTGAGCCGCAATCATGCCACTGCACTCCAGCCTGGGCAACAGAATGAGACTCTGTCTCAAAAATAAATAAATAAGACAAAAAACAGACCATACTTTACAGCTCCTACTTTACAACTTCGGTTGGTTACCGGTTATCTCTGAATTGGTAAAATTCAGAGATAAAATCCAAAAATCCTACAAGATGAAATTCCTTGACCTGTTTACTCAGACATCCCTACTTCAGTCACAAAATCTGTCCACCCCAGTCTTATTTCTCCTCATCTCCTCCATGCACCCTGTGTTGCAAATATACAAGACTTCAGGCCAGGAAAGATGGACTTGGTTTCAAAACATTGCTTACTAGCTCCATAGAAACTGGTCTAGACTCACTTGGTCTTTTCTTTTTTTGAGACAGAGTCACGCTCTGTCACCAGGCTGGAGTGCAGTGGCCCGATCTCGGCTCACTGCAACTTCCGACTCCCTGGTTCAAGGGATTCTCCTGTCTCAGCCTCTTGAGTAGCTGGGATTACAGGCACCCGCCACCATGCCCAGCTAATTTATTTATTTATTTATTTATTGTATTTTTAGTAGAGATGGGGTTTCACCATGTTGGCCAGGATGGTCTCGATCTCCTGACCTCGTGATCTGCCTGCCTTGGCCTCCCAAAGGGCTGGGATTACAGGCGTGAGCCACTGCACCCAGCCCTCGCTTGCTCTTTCGAAACCTCACTTCTATCCTCAGTAAAGGGGAGACTGGTCATAAAGAAGTAAAGGTTGTAAAGATATAAGATGTAATGTCAGAAATTACCTAGCCTACAGCTAGCTTTCTATCTGTGCCTTCATAACATCATTCCCTCTACCTGGGATACATCTTTCTCTTCTCCATGTGACAAACTGTGCTCATCCTTCAAGACCCAGGCAACTCCTCTATGGTTATTTTCCTGCCCCTACCCCCAGACTAAGTTAGCCACTTTCTTCTTTGGGCTCCCACAATAACTGTGGGCATTTATTGCATCATGATATGAAATTATATTATTGTAAGATACTTTAAAACACAGGCAAGGGTAGGGGATGGTGGCTCATGCCTGTAATCCCAGCATTTTGGGAGACTGAAGCAGGTGGATCACTTAAGGTCAGGAGTTTGAGACCAGCCTGGACAAGGTGAGGAAACCCTGTCTCTAATAAAAATACAAAAATTAGCCAGGTGTGGTGGTGGGCACCTGTAATCACAGCTACTCGGGAGGCTGACGCATGAGAATCACTTGAACCTGGGAGGTGGAGGTTGCAGTGAGCCAAGATCGTGCCACTGCCATCCAGCCGGGGCAACACAGTGAGACTCGGTCTCAAAAAAAAAAAAAAAAAAGAAAAGAAAAGCCAAAATCTTTGTTTTTTAATCTGTACCTTGACCTGATATAGAGTACCTTCTCAAAAATATTTGGTGAATGAATATATGAAGGCATTATGCTGGGATCTGCTGTCCAGTTCTTAAAGAGCTCATAATCTTAAAGGGTGTGGGACAAACAGAGGGATTCAAATAACCACAGTATGAGTCTCACTGGAACAAGGGCTCAATTGAGGCAGAATCAAAGTGTGATGGCAGCCAGCCCTTCTTCCTGAGGACATGGTTGGCAGGGAAACTTTCACCAGGCATGACCATCCGGGTTGAGTCCTGAAGCATGCATGTGGATTTAATTTCCTATTTCCTTAACCTTCCCACATATTTATTGTACCTACCCTTCCTCATAAACCATAGACTCCTAAATTTTGATATCAGAAGGCCAGAGAATCCTTAAGCTTTGGCCAACAGTTCCAGGCAGACATCGTAAAAGAACAGATAAAGTTTTTCACAATACAATTGTGAGTGGCAATGATAGTCTTGTTTATAAACCCTGAAGCCTGTAAATTACCAACAAATCAGCATGTCTTTGAAAATGAAAACAAACTACACCAAGAAGATAATAGTTTGAAAACTATAAATCTATAAAATCTTTTGTTAACATTATATACCTACTGGAAAGCAAATATGTTTTTTTAGATTCTAAGTAATTAGACTGCCCTGGTGAAATTGAAAAATGATGAGACATGACATACCAATCTATTTTAATATGATGGATAGAGTAATTTTTACCCTTTTTATACCACAGGAGAATGTTCAATAAAACTTTGAATATAGGATTTTTTAAAGAAAGGATTTTGTAATATCATAAGCAGTGCAAGTCTAGAAATGCTCAATGCTGAATCCATTAGAGTAGAGCTATCATCAGAAGTTAGCATTTGGTAGCATCTTCTACATGTATTATTTTATTTTGATTGAAAAAGTTGAAATATCTTCCTTCTGCAGGATGGATTGCAGAATTAAGTATCTCCACTGAATTGTATCTCCATTGGAGTCATCATATTGCTCCCCTGATGACAAACTATGTAGACTGTCCTAATAAGGATAACTGGAGCTACCATTTATTACAGTGTTTCCAATGTGCCAGGCAATGGTCTGTAGGAGATTTTTGTTTAGAAAATTTATTAGAAGCTTAAGTTTACAATTTTTTGTTCTCTACATCACTGAAATTTAATTTACTTTGTACCCTATATACCAGAAGCTTAGTGAGATAGAAAGGAGACAGCCAAATGCTGCTTTGAGGGCTGTCCTGGAGAAATGGGGTTGGCCATTTAGAAAGAACAGAACTTACATTTGAAATGGCGCAACCTGAAATACAAGAAAATTTTATTTTCAACTAGTGTTCAACTAGCAGGTGGGATTACAAGGGACCACCTCCTAGCTCTAGCCACCTTCAGGGGACTCACAGCAGGCTTGTTTTGTTTTGTTTTGTTTTGTTTTGTTTTTGAGATGGAGTCTCGCTCTGTCGCCCAGACTGGAGTGCATTGGTGCGACCTCCACCTCCCAGGTTCAAGCGATTCTCCTGCCTCAGCCTCCTGAGTAGCTGGGATTACAGGCGCGTGCCACCACACCTGGCTAATTTTTTGTGTTTTTTTTTTAGTAGAGATGGGGTTTCACCGTGCTAGCCGGGATGGTCTTGATCTCCCACAGCAGGCTTTTTTTAAGGAGAGCTCTTATGTCTGTTTCTATTGCTCAACTTTCATGTCTCCAAATCCAAAATGATTGGTATTTAAGATACAACGTGAAATACAACTCGATTGGGATAAACTGCCCAAAATTGTGTTTGCTACTAATTTTTGTGAATATAATAATTTAATCATTTTTAAACTTTTTAAAAGAAAAAGGTTATTATATAAAAAATTAAAAAGGAGAATATAATGGTCCCTATGACCCAATTCCAATCATTATCAACTCATAAGCCAATATTGTATTGTGTACACCACCTCTCCTATTATGTAAGATATTCACATTGCCCCAAAGTCAAATCTACAAAAATAATATTATCAGAAAATTTAATTTCTTTCCTTGTCTCTGCATTCTGTTCCCTATTTCCTCTATACATAGCCTTTCTTTTAGTTTATTGTTTAATGCTTCCTTTAAAAAAAATAAGCAAATAAATTTATATTTTAATGCCCCCTTTCTGAGATAAACAATAGGGTTCTAGTGATTTTCAAAACATTTTAAAGTATTTGGAGTACAAGTGTTAAGACTGTTAGTTGACTTTCAAGCCAAAAAGCAAGAAATATAATAATTTTATATCTTTTTTATAAATAAATACCTTTGAATGGTTTCCAACTTGTAAAACCCCTAAGTTGTGATCAAAAGACCTGGGGGAAAGCAATAAATTTTGATTAAAATACTGAAAATTGAAAAAACGCAATAAAGAGTTTGTCTGAAGATTTTAAGATAGATAGCAATGTTAAAGACACTTTAATACAATAGGAGTATCTCCAAAAGGCATTCTTATAGTAAACACATTAAAAGCTAATGAGCAGAGTGATTTTATTCACAAACCTTTGAACTGATATCTTTTCTCACAGACCGAATTGCACAGAACATCATTAAGTCCCATTTGGAGACATGTCAATACACCATGGAAGAGCTGCACCAGCTGGCGTGGCAGACCCACACCTACGAAGAAATTAAAGCGTATCAAAGCAAGGTACTCTGGGAAACCATGAGAAAGTTTTTCTGTGATTACCCTATTGCTGTGTTGCTCAAGCTCAGCACTATTGGCATGTTGCGCTGGGCAATTCTTTTCTGTAAGGGCATCCTGCAAATCGTTCGATACTTACCAGCATCCCTGGCCCTACCCACTAGATGTGCCATCGCCCTTACACACACTTGTGACAACCAGAAATGTCTCCAGATACTGCCAACTGTTTCCAAGGAGGCAAAACTACCCTGATTGAAAAACCACTGCCCTATTTGAGTGACTACAGAGACTGTGCCTTCATCAAATGATTTTAGGACATCTCTTGCTGACTTCTTGGGTGGAGGCAAGGAGCAGGAGCAATGTAATAATCACAGCAGTTGTAATCGTCACAAACTTACACAACAAATATATGGAACAAGGCTTTCTAAAGTTTTTTCTTGCCCTACATGTTAAAAAGAATCCAAAAAACAGGACAACTCATCCCATATTTTCATTATTACACTGTGTTATTTCTTTGGGTTTGTTGAAGAAGTTTTTAAGAGGAATTTATTTTGTTTTTCAGCATTTACATTACATTACTTTGGGATAGAGATCCCCAATTACAAAATCCACCAGTAGATGGAACTTTAATAAAATATATAAATGTGTGTATATCTAAATAAATGTTTACAATATGCTGATTTTTCTCCACCAGAACAACTAAATCTTAGTACTTTTATATAAATAGGGAAACAAAGGCATTGTGTCACTAGGGTCACTAAAAATTAGAATTAACACACATAGATTTCTGTTTCTCATTTCAAAAAATAAACTGAGGACTAAAAAATATTTGGGTGATTCTACTGAACTTAGGAGAATGATTTGATTTGATGTAATGCCTTTTTCCTCGGAATTCTTTTTTCCTTTTTTTTTTTTTTTTTTGAGACGGAGTCTCACTCTGTCACCCATGCTGGAGTGCAGTGGCGCAATCTCGGCTCACTGCAAGCTCCGCCTCCCAGGTTCACGCCATTCTCCTGCCTCAGCCTCCCGAGTAGCTGGGACTACAGGCGCCCCCCACCACGCTCAGCTAATTTTTTGTATTTTTAGTAGAGACAGGGTTTCACCGTGTTAGCCAGGATGGTCTCGATCTCCTGACCTTGTGATCCGCCTGCCTCGGCCTCCCAAAGTGCTGGGATTACAGGCGTGAGCCACCACGCCCGGCCTCGGAATTCTTTTTAAACCAGAAAACACTCTCCATGGGTCTGGGAAAAAGACACAACATAAAAATACTACAAATTTAGTGCCCATCAGATACCCATGAAAATGATGTCATGGAAGCCTGTGAATGAAATCACTATCCCTCAGTGCAAAGCTTTGTTTTTTATATTAATAGTATGTGAAGATAGATTTGTTATTTTCTTTACAAACTCAGACTTCGTTTAGGTGAGAAGGAGGAAAAGGAGGAAAAATAGTAAAGAAAATAACAAAGCTATCCTTACGTACTATAAACAATGTTGCTATTATTTTAGCCTCAGTACTTTGATCATTTTGGCCTATTGAGGTCCAAACAGGTCAAAATATTATCTTAGGGAAAAAAAATAAAAGTAGTGCCCTCCTCTTTTAAAGGAATCATATAAATTCCTTCCTTGGGCCCCAAGTGACAGACAAGCACCAGTAAGGCAAAACCAGAGGCAACAGTGTTCTGTTGACTCTCCGTAAGTCGTTTGCCCTATTTACATTCTGTGTCTTCTCTCCTGAAGTCCAGGGAAGCACTGTGGCAACAATGTGCCATCCAGATCACTCACGCCATCCAATACGTGGTGGAGTTTGCAAAGCGGATAACAGGCTTCATGGAGCTCTGTCAAAATGATCAAATTCTACTTCTGAAGTCAGGTAAGCAAGAAGATTCATGGGAGGCCTATTTCAGATAAGGATGTGGTCAGCCCTTAGCACTGTGTTGATTCTAGAAAATCCTCCTTCCGATATGCAGCTCGTTTCTACCACCCACATTGTCAGCCAACTCCCAAAGGAAACTCTCAGTAATAAAAATGCCCTGATACTCATTCAGTTCCCCTTTGAAGTCAAATACAATTTTGCTTATTGAAAGTGGAGCTATTAATTGCGGAGGTTGAAATACCCAGCTTGACAGGCAGTGCAAGTAATTAGCGTGTCAAGGTGGCTGAATTGCTGAGCCGGCGCTAAAACGTACTCCTTGCCTTCTGTGAAAGGAAAAAAGAAAAAATACAGGCTAGCTGAGTTCTGCCTCTGTGGTCATTTCCAATCATTTTAATGAGGATAGCCTGCAGCCAGTATACACCAGGAGAAACTCCACGGTACTCTAATCTTTCCCTACCCTTCCCTAATACACTGTCTGACACACACAATTGCTACAATGGCTGCGGAAGTAGCTCAAGAAAGTCTGCATATGACTGACTTTGCAGATGTTATTACCAAACAGGAAAAAGAAATTATTTGTCTTTCTTGGACCCCTTTGAAAATAGAAAATAAGAACCATGATGGTGTTTATGCAAATTTTCATGGTCCTGGGCCATGATAATAATAATAACATACTCATATGTAAAATAACATACATATGTGTTTATGTTTCCCTATGACATCTCAAGTAATCTTGTGAGATCCATATTATTATTTCCATCTTACAGAGGAGGAGGAAAAGATTCAGAGAAGTGAAGAGCTACGTTCAATATTACAAAACCAGTACACGGCAAAGTTGGCATTTGAACTTGGGCCAAATATAACTGTTATTCTAAGATCCCTTCTTTACCAAATGACGCAAGTTGATGGAAACCTTGACTGAAGTGTCAACTTGATGTACCAGTCATCTAAACCACTGCAAAATTTAACTAAAACAACAAGAATTATTTCTTTCGCTCTCAAAGCTACAATTTGGGCAGGGCTCAGTGGGAATGACCTTATCTCTGCTCCATGTGGTATTCACTGAGTCAGTTCAGCTGAGGGCAAAGGAATCCACTTTCAAATTGGCTCATTCACACAGCTGATGAGTTGTGCTAGTCGACAGCCTGGAACTGGGCTGGGGGCCTCAGTTCCTCTCCATGTGAGACCCTTCAAAGACTGCTTGGACTTGCTCAAGGCTCCAAAAGCTAGCACCCCAAGAGAACACTAGGGTGTTCTCTAGGTTCCAAAAGCTAGCACCCCAAGAGAACAAGGCAGAAATGCATAGATTTTTCTAACTTAGCTTCAGAAAACACATATTGTTATTTCCATTATATACCATCAGTCATGAAGGCCCACCCAGATTCAAAGATAGGAGACATGGATTCTACTACTTGATAGGGGAGTGGTAAGGTCCTAGAAAACATATGGGATGGAAGATATTTTTTCTGACCTTCTTTGAAAAGTGAAATCTGCCACACTTGATATGTGACCTTGAGCTAAACTCTCTAGATAGCCGTTTCCTCATTTGTAAAATAAAGAGATGGACTAGAAACAATGAATTCCAAATTTGGAATTGCATCATCAACAACAAAGGAGATTATTGACAGTTCAGAGACATGGGCACCATGAGTCCCATGGAATCCAAATCTCCTGGAGGGGAACCCAGTTCATTGTATCTCTAACTAAGACTCAGATATAACCAATCCATGGGCTGACATTTGGGAACCACTGAACCATATAATCTTTAACATCGCTACCTGGTGTAAAAATGTTGACTCTAGTCAAAAAGGTAGGGTACTTAATATTTTCAAGCCTCATGTAACTCCTCCATAAAATAGGGCTAATAAAGTCACCTGAAATAGTTATTGTAAGGAGCAAAGATAAAAAATGAATGTAAGAGGCCAAAGAAAGTTCCTTCCATTGTGTAGATACTCAATAAATGGTACCCATCTACTGTTTGTATCAGAAAAGCATTCCTTCAATTAATATTTGCAAATCCTCCCCATGTATAAGCCTCTATGCTAGGTGACATATCAAAGACAAGCAGAGAGAAATCAGCAAACATGTATACAGCAAAGGAAATAAAACAGAGACATAAAGATAAAGTGTTGGCATAAGACAGGTACCAAAGTTGTAGGCTAATCACCAGTATGATGCTCTCATGCAAATCTGTGGCTGCTGAGTCTGGCTGTTAACTTCAACTGCACTATGGGGCAAAAGCCCATTTCTCCAAAACATGGGAAGCTATGCAGCAGTATTTCCTCAGGATGTTAATAATGCTCAAAGGGAAAAACAATGGTAGTAAACAAATTCATTCAATAAATATTTGCTTAGCACCTACTATGTGCCAGAAACTTTTCTTGGTCCTGGAGATGCAAGAGTGAATACAATAATCATGGCTGCCTATCACTGCAGACAAAATTTCTGCCCTCATTTCCTCAATTGTGAATTCAAGAATCAAAACTAGCTTTAATATTAGTGGAAAAATAGAGAAAAATGTATTTTCAAAAAGTAATGTCCAGCTTAGCCACCTGTAAAATATATTTTCTCCTTAATTCCTCATATAAGTATCAATAAAACTTTATTTCTAATATATTAAGTTGGTGCAAATATATTAGGTTTTTGCCATTACTTTCAATGGCAAAAACTGCAATTATTTTGGCACCAACCTAATAGTTATTTTAGGGGAAGGAACTTAAGGGATTTCTGTATGTGTGTGCCTGTGTGTGTGTGTCTGTGTCTCTCTGTGTGTTTTAAAGTGCTTGAAAGTCTCTTACCTATATGCAGTAATAATTTCTTTATTATTGGATATATATGTATATTTTTATTTTATTTTTATTTTTATTTTTTACTCACAGGTTGCTTGGAAGTGGTTTTAGTGAGAATGTGCCGTGCCTTCAACCCATTAAACAACACTGTTCTGTTTGAAGGAAAATATGGAGGAATGCAAATGTTCAAAGCCTTAGGTAAGTTTCCCTTTGATGAGGACACAATTTTATTAGCCACCATCAGTTTCTCCACTTAGATTGAAATTGGTTTAAATGAAATGCCTTGATTCTTTGATGTGAACCAGTATCTCATTATTCGATAAGCGATGGACCAGGTGAGCTTCTAATTCAGGCAAGCCTCTCCTGATCTTGTAACTGTGGCCTCCAATACAGAAGAAAGAGAGAACTGAGGACCCTCCTGAGAACAACCCTATTGAGACATCGTTCATTCAGAAATAAATGGAGGCCCAGCGTGGTGGCTCATGCGTATAATCCTAGAACTTTGGGAGGCCAAGGGGCGCAGATCACTTGAGCCCCAGAATTCAAGACCAGCATGGGCAACATGGCCAAACCCCATCCCTACAAAAAATACAAAAATTAGCTGGGCATCGCCAGGTGCGGTGGCTCATGCCTGTAATCCCAGCACTTTGGGAGGCTGAGGCAGGTGGATCTCTTGAGGTCAGGAGTTCTAGACCAGCCTGGGCAACATGGTGAAAGCCAGTCTCTTGCAAAAATACAAAAATTAGCCACACATGGTGGCTCATGCCTGTAATCCCAGCTACTCAGGAGGCTGGGGCAAGAGAATCGCTTGAACGTGGGAGGTGGAGGTTGCAGTGAGCTGAGATCGTTCCACTACGCTCCAGCTTGGGCAACAGAGCAAGACTCCATCTCAAATAAATAAAATAAATAAATAAAATTAGCTGGGCATGGTGACACACACCTGTAGTCCCAGCTACTTGGGAGGCTGAGGCAGGAAGATTGCTTGAACCTAGGAGATTGAGGCTACAGTGAGTCATCTTCACACCACTGCACTACAGCCTGGGTGACAAAGCGAGACCCAGTTAAAAAAAAAAAAAAGAAAGAAATAAGAAATAACCGGAGACTGATGCTAAAAGAGTAAAAGAGCTGGGCTGAATTATAGATCATTCTTTGTGAAATCAGCTTTTTTTTTTCAACTTTATTGTATATTGCGTAGACCCCTGGTCATCCATGGGGGTGACCTCTTACGTTTCTTATGTCGATTTATCATCATGAGTTAAGATACTTAATTAAATGAGGAGCTCCTCTACTTGTTTCTCACCCACAGAAGTTAATTCACAAAGTTCTGGGAGCACAGAGTTCATGTCAACCTGTCCACAGTGATCCCAGACCATTTCTGTGGGAAGGCACTAACAGAGTCAGTCTTTGTTTGGAAGTGTTATATATCATCACATCCAGTCATCAGTGCATGGCATGGTAGGAAGAACATTAGCAAAGATGGGCTGATGCCAGGAAAGGTTTTAACGATTGATAGTGCCATTTGTTCCATATCCTGCCCATGGACACCAAAGAAGGCCACTGCCCTTTCACCTCTTGTGCTGTTAGTTGATATGGCAGCCAACAACAAGTCCATCGGGGCTGGCAATGTTTCCCTTCTACAGTTGATACACATCCATGTCATCTCTAAGGCTAGATTTTCAAGAAAGGAGGAAAAGCCTTGGCAAGCAACCTCAGTATATTTCCAGCTTCATCAAATAAACATTCACCAGGGATCAGTGTAGAGATGCAACATTATTTTGCCAAAATACGCAACAGCTAAGCAACTGACCTGTGAGTCATTCATTAGAAGGTAATAATAAATAAACTCTAGCTCCTCAGTGAAATTTCCAAGGAAATTGTGAAACTGAAGTGTATCTCATCTCTGTTCCATATGATATTTCTAACGTCTCAGTTTAAAAGTCCAGAATACCCTACATTGCTAGCTTCAAGTGCTACGAAGACTGACAATCCTCAGCCCCTGTATGTAATGTTTTAGGTTTTCTATGAATACTATCTCTATTGTAAAGGATCCCCAAATCACTTATTTTATATTCTTTAATGTGAAATCATTTCAAATTTATAAGGATGTAATCATATTATGGATTGCCAGACAGATGTGACACCGCTCACACACCAAGTCTACTTGCTTGCCATTGGTAGGTAATGTTAACTTGGATTGCCTGGCCAAGATGTTGCCCAATTTTCTCATTCTTTGATTAGTATCAAATCACTTTTTATAATTAGAAACTTAAAAAAATATCTTTTCTAGAAGTCTAGTATGCACCTCCTTGGATAGCTTATTGATTATGAGATTTTTCTTACTCTTGCCCCATTTCAAGTTCAAGTATTTTTATTCCATTTCTCTTCTTCCTTTATAGGTTCTGATGACCTAGTGAATGAAGCATTTGACTTTGCAAAGAATTTGTGTTCCTTGCAGCTGACCGAGGAGGAGATCGCTTTGTTCTCATCTGCTGTTCTGATATCTCCAGGTAGGGCAGTCTCAGTTCTCTTACCTTTTTTAAAAACTTGTTTTACTATTTTTAACACTGATGACACCTGCCTAAGCCAAAGTGTTCAGGAGAAACTTTAACAGAACTATATTTTCTTTACCAAGTTTATGATATTTTTGGACGGTGAAAAGGGAAGTAGCCTCAAGTTTATAAAAATGACCAATTTTGGCCCGAAAGCAAGAGTAGAGCATAGGTTAGGGGTTATTCCAGATTCAGATAAGCAGAATCATTCCTTAGCAAATAAAGGAAGACAAATAGTGGCCTGAGTTACAGCCAAGTTCTATTTTGACTTTAAGAATAAAGTACATAGAAAATAAATGTCCAGTTGGATGAGACACAGTAGAAATGTACCTAAATGAAAGCTCCAGAATGGGGACCTACATAAGTAAAAGGAACACTTTCTACCTCTTGTGTTGGCATCTTTGCCCAAATTCATGTTGAGGTGCTCACTTCAGACAAATGCTGGTGCCTATTTTCTTAGCAATACATTTGACCTTGAACAATACAGAGGTCAGAGCATTAACTCCCTGCATGCAGTCAAAAATCTGCATGTAACTTCTGACTCCGAAAAATTTCACTACCAATAGCTTACTGTTGACCGGAAGTCTCGCTGATCACATAAACAGTCGATTGACACATACTTTGCATGTTAAATGTATTGTATACTGTATTCTTACAATAAAGTAAGCTAGAGAAAAGAAAATGGTACTAAGAAAATTATAAGCAAGAGGAAACAGATTTCCTGTTCATTAAGTGGAAGTGGATCATCATAAAGGTCTTCATCATGGTCGTCTTCGTGCTGAGTAGGCTGAGGAGAAGGAGGAAGAGGAGGGTTTGGTCTCGCAGTCCCAGGGTGGCAGAAACAGAAGGAAAATCTTCATATAACTTGACCTACACAGTTCAAACCCATGTTGTAGAAGGGTCACCTGTATCAGGAGTTTTTAAAAGGAGGTGAGGACAGCAGAGGGGAAAATGATTCATACTGAAGACTGCCCGGTAGAAGAGGAAAAACTTCAGACATGGAGGTGGACATTCTGGTACCAGCTCTGTGACCGAGTATCTGTGTGATAGTAAACATTTGACCCCTCAGAGCCCTAGTTTCCTCATCTATAAAATAAGAGGGATGGACTCCATAATAACTAAGACCTCTACTAGCTCTAAAATGCACTGAAATGCCAAGTTCTTAAAGAATTCAAGGTGTGGCAATATTTATGGATCAACTAGAACTGTAGTGAGTAAAATATTTTTTAAAAGTATATACTAGGCCTGGCATGGTGGCTCACGCCTGTAATCCCAACACTTCAGGAGGCCGAGGCCAGCGGATCACCTGAGGTCAGGAGTTTGAGAGCAGCCTGGCTAACATGGTGAAACCCCATCTCTACCAAAAATACAAAAACTAGCTGGGTATGGTGGCAGATGCCTGTAATTCCAGCTGCTTGGGAAGCTGAGGCAGGAGAATCACTTGAACCCAGGAGGCAGAGGTTGCAGTGAGCCGAGATTGTGCCATTGCACTCCAGCCTGGGCAACAAGACCGAAACTCTGTCTCAAAAAAAAAAAAAAAAGTACATGCCAACTTAAAATATAATAATAAATAATATAATCATAATAATATAACAACAATAATATAGTAATAAATACATGAGTCTCTAACCAGAATGAGAATTCAGTTACTTCCTCAGCTGTTGTTTGGTTACATTTTGGGTTAAGGGATAACAGCATTACTGACAGGTCTCTACAGAAAGAAAAGCAAATTCCTGCCTAATTTTTAAGATCAAGAGACTAATTTCTTCTGTTACCCATTTATCTGTAGAGACCAGATCTCTTTTCTTACATATGCTCTACTATATTTTTCAATGAAACTGGAAGAAATTAATCTTACCTGTGATGTAAGGTAACATGTTATAATTTTAGCATGTCATCATAACTGTATTTTCCAATAACACCAATGTCTACAGTTTTTATCTGTTAGGCTTTATTATTCCTAATATGATCCTTGATGATCTTATCAGGATATTTTTAATTTGCTACTGTTTTTTATTTAACCACTTTATCAAAAATGGAAATTAGTTATCACATAGAGTGTTTTTACTAACAGTTTCTTTTATGGCTCTGTCTAAAATCAAGCTGTTCCTCTAGGCCTCTTTTTTTTTTTTAAACCCTAGAAAGTTTCCCAGGCTTGGAAGCACAAAGATAGATGGAAGAAGTGACAAGAATACTTTTCTCTGTTAGCAGCCACATGCCAAATAATTTTCCTTCTACCATTTTCTCATTGCATTTGATTATTTCCATTGAGAATAGTTCAATAGAAAACTAAACCTAAGCTGGTGAATCTATGGATGAGGGAGATGGTTTTCCTCTAGTTCTTGCTTGCTCCAAGGAAGCGTTAGAAAGAGTCACTTTTCTCTTTGGGTATATTTGTGGCAAGTCAGTAAATTTTAAGCAGCAAATATTTAAGACATGAAATATTAAATGTATTAAATATGAATGATCTATGAAAATGATCACCCCAGAAGAAAAGCTAGCCTCTTCCTTCTGAACTAGAAATCAGCTGAGCTGTTTGGCCTTTTTCTAGAAAAAAAACATACTATCATCATTAAATTCTTGAGAAGTTTGGAAGCATGCAATTTGTTTTACTCTACCTAGTGGGGACTCTTCCAGTGCTGCTAGCAGACTCACACTGAGAGGCTTCACAAACTCCAAATACCTCATTTGCCACCCTGGCTTAGTGCCATATTCAAAAAGATTTCCAGCCTATGTAGGCTCCATCTCCTGCCAGACAGCCCCCTATTCTTTCTCCAGGGTCCTGACATAAGAGCCACTGTTTATTCAGCTTCAAACAGCTTAGGGAAGGGAGAGGGAGGGGAACTTAATGTATTCTGATTGACAATTGTCACTGAAAGCTTTTGTACTCACTTACGTAAGGTTTTGCTTAACTGTTGGCTAGACTTGTCTTCATCCTGTCTAGGATTACAGAATTGAGTTTCTCACCTGACCTGAACTGTGTTCAGGAAGATCATGTTCGAGTTCTTTTCCATGAGTATTTGTTCGGCATTTGAAGATTTGGGGTGTCTCTTCCATAAAGGTCCAACCTAAGGCATTGATGCTGGGCTGAATTTTGTCACCATGGTGTATAAATCTTCTAGGAAGGAAGGAAGGAGAGAGTGAAGGAGTGGGGATGGAGGGAAGGAAAGAAGTGTGGGAGGGTGGGAGGAAGGGAGAAAAAGAGAGAGGAAGAAAGGAGGGAAGGAAGAAAAGAAGGGAGAGAGGGTCTGAGGGAGGGAGAAACAGATGAAGAGAGGGAGGAAGGAGAGGAGGGATTATCCTATTCACCATTTAAGAATTCAATATAGGAAAATAGAACTTAGAAGTGAATTTTTGAAACTGATTTATGTTTATGCTATATAAATTCTAACATAGCTTCAGCTTTATATCTGATGAGAGAATAAGCTGAGAAAAGGAAAAGGGATCCTGAACACCAAAAATATTCCTGTGATTTTCTTCACTTCTATAATTCTTCTTCACAAATCGCTCACTTCTACTTTGAAAGAAAACCTAAGCATATGTCCAAAGCAAAGAGTGAGAGATGTAAATTGTCACAGACAATAAGAAACAAAGCAGCAGATTATCTGAACCATTGTGTCCTTTCCTCCAAAGTGATTTCCTGCGTCATAATATTGCGCATTCCTGGCATCATGGTATTGCCTATGAAATACTTATGTTTTATGTAAATAATGACATGTCTTCAGAAGCAACTTAGAACTAAATAATATGAAGTGGGTCTGAAGCTTGGCACTTATGTATGTGGGTGAAGCAAAACAAAGTTGATGTTCCCTCCACTTATCCACTCTTTCTTTCATCAGACCGAGCCTGGCTTATAGAACCAAGGAAAGTCCAGAAGCTTCAGGAAAAAATTTATTTTGCACTTCAACATGTGATTCAGAAGAATCACCTGGATGATGAGACCTTGGCAAAGGTAGGTCCACAGATCACAGAGCCACCACCACCAAAAGAGAGCACAGTGAGCAAAAAGGCCTGCTTATAAATCAAGGGAAATTTCTCAGCAGCAACAATTTCTGAAAGTTACCAAAGACTGCATAAATTGTGAGGTATGCAATTTAAAAGAGAGGCTAGTGAATTGTAATAGATTGCAAGAAGGGCTTTCTTATAGAGGGATGATATTGACAGATCTGAATCCAAGCTTCAGGAGGACAAATCAACGAAACCAAGGGTGTTTCATCAGAAGAACAAGCACTCGAAGCAAGGAAACAAGTCTTCAAAATTCATATGTGAAGAAAGAGAGGGCTTTGTGCCAGTTCAGGAGCCAGGTCTGGGACAAAGTTAAAAGTAGGCAGATTTTTATTCAAAATAAGAAAGAACAATCAAATGATGAGAATTGTTGTACAGGGGGTGGACTACTGTGTAAAGCAGTGAGCTCTGTGTCATAGGTCATGTTCTAGTAGATACTACCTAGTCACTTCTCAGGTATGTTATAAATGACATTCCTACTCAGAGGGCAAGATTAGACTGATGACTTGTAAATTTCCCTTCAACGCTGATCTCTTCGTGCAAGACTTGCCCTGAGGTTCTTTCAAAATGGGGAAGTTTCCCTGGAGCAAAATCCATGCAACATGCCACCAATTTCTTGATTCAGCTTAATTAAGAATGATCTTTAATAAGAGTACTGAAAAAAAGTGTTTACCAAAGTAAAATAATCACAAAAGGAAAAAGTAATTCTCGATGATTGATATTCAGCATTATTTTATATCTTAAAGTAGCTTTGATTTCTCAAGAACTGAAATTTTTGGGCAGCCAGAATTATCGTAGATTTTATTGTAGATTTTAAAGTATCTTTGATTTCTTAAGAACCAGAATATTTTAGAGGGTAAGAAATTAAGAAATTGAGCTTATTCTTGGTTAAAGATCATAGGAATCCTACTCTTTATATTTTTATCATTAAAACCTTCCCACTCTGCCCTTGAAGTTCTTTGTTTTAAAAAGGGGGATGGTAAAGACTCTATTTGGAGACACCATCAGATTTTACTTTGCACATACAGAGTACTGCTATAAAAAACCTCCATGAGTTAAATATGCTGCTTCATTATGGTAACATTTTGTTAAAATTAACGCATCACTAGCAAGAACATTTCTACATTATAGAGCAATAGTTCTCTTTCACGTAACTTTTCATTTATTAGGTGATCAAGGACAAATCACCTACTCTCTGCACCTGTATTCTCCTAGTCAATAGCGAACTTCAACATGCTTTCAGATTCACTGGGCAGAAAAGACAATAATGTAAATATATGCATGCGTCTCTATAGTTGCTTGGTAGCGTATATGCATAAATACATCTTGTTAATTAATGTGGAGCGATGTTGTCTGCATTTGGGATCTCCTGAAGACTTTTGTCCCCATATTTACCATCCTAAAATTAGTCTTGAAAAAACACAAAGTTGGATGAAAATTCTCACTATTCTGCTTGCTTGGGAGGATTGTCCGCTTGTATGAAAACCATGGTCTCATCATCTATAAAATGAAGATTACAATTTCTTCTCCTGTGCAGATGTGTTGTGAGGTTCAAATGAGATTCTAACACGTTGTGAAATGGTGATTATTACTCCCCTAGGAGGGTAAAATGTTTATGCTTGCACCACTTTCTACCTCCCACTGTCCTGGTTATGATTTGAGGTATGTGAGGTAGGAAGAAGACAGAAATTGAAGAACGAAAGATATTTGAAGGCAAGAAAGAAAATTATGTCAACTGTAGATCAGATTAACTTCCCTTTCTCCATCTTTACTTGGAAAAGTACATAATTCAGTTCTTTTCTTATAGACAAGTAATGTTGCAAAACTGAGACAGCATTAGAAGAGGATTACTTCTTGGATAAAATTGGCTGGAACCAGGTGACAAAGCATTGCTTCTATAGGCCACAGGCAGATGTTGGGTTTTTGTGTGGCCCCTTTCTTGTAATAGTTATCATTTTAACAAGATGTTATCTGAACTAATGCAAACTGACCATGAAATTGAATGAGAACTGAATTTTCATTTATCGCAGCTCTGATCTCTGTGACTTCAGATTAAGTCGCTCCATTTGTCTAAGTCTCACATTTGTCCATTATCAAATGCTGGAGGGTTAGGAATACGGAGTGAGCCCCGTTAGCTCCTGACTGCTTTAACACTCCGCACAAATGTGCCATCACTGTCTAGGATGCCCTCTCATCAAATTCCTCAAAAGGAATATTTTATTTAAATGTGAGAGAAACTGTTTCATCCCATCACAGATTCTTCTTATCTTTGCAGAAAGGCTCCTTATGCCATCGTAGTCATGGAGCTCTTCTGCCTTCCACAATACCTCTAAAACAGTGAGGGCCGTTCTTAATATTTGTTATTCATAGACCCCTTGGGGACTCCAGTGAACGTTGTGAAACCTGTCTCTAAAAAAATGCACATGTACCCGAAATGTTGTGTTGAAGTCCAGGGGCTCCGGTGAAATCGCCAGTAGGTAGAGGATACCTCTGCCTTCTGTGTCGTGTGCAACAGATTATTTCTACCGCTGACCTGTTCAACTCTGAATAGGTGTTAACAGACATCAGGTTAGAGGTACAGGGCTCATACACAGTCACTGAACTTCATCTTGCAAGGGCAATCTCCAACACACTTTCTACATGCCTGCTTCCTGAAATTAAAGTTCAGGTAGCAGTGCTTTCTACTTTGGGCCAAACTTTAACCTTAGAAGGTTTGAAAATTTGGGGATTATGTATCCTAACATTAACTAGAAGATTTCAATCCCCATGTGTTAACCTGTGTTGTGGTTTGGGGAGAGGAGAGAGTTGGTTAAGGGGAAAAAAAACCCTATTAAAGAATCTAGTTTCTTCTCCGTATCAGCATAATTATGATACATAGCATATTTATAATAAACCGTCAAAGCCACTTGCTAGTTGAGTGTCCCTGGACATGTGACTTTAACTCTCTGTGCCTCCGTTTCCTCATTTGTACCATGTGACTAAAGATATACCAATATATGGCTAACTAAATGAGATAAAATATAAGTAAGCTGCCCAGTCCATAATAGGTAATATGTAAGTGCTGTTGCTGTGTTGTAGCTGTTGTTGTTGACAGAAAAAAAAATTATTTCAGCAGAGACATTTTTATCTAAAAGATGGCGTATTTGAGCTAATCACTGATAGATGAAAACTATTTCAAAAGATGGAAGTTGGGAGGTTGGAGAAGTGCAGGATGGCATTCCAAGTGATGGGGGCAATGGCATGGAGGTAGGAAAGCATAAGGTATATTCAGGCTATAAATAATAGTTAGATTTGGCTGGATCCTGGATTTGAGAAGCCAGGAAATGAGATAACACTGGTCACTTTCACTAAAGCTCATGAAAAAAAAAAATACATACATATATATATATATATAAAATAAATATACATATATATTTTTAAGCCCCATATGACTAGAGGAGGCAGCCCATCTGTTCTCTGGGCTTCACTTTTCTTGTCTGGGAAATGAGTAGGTTGGACTGCATGGTCTTTAAGGTCTCTTTAGTATTATCTTGTTTGACTCCGTAAAGAGAAAAACAAAGGTTCCTCCTGACATCTTGTGTTGCCTTCCAACGTCCAGTCCAGTGTGTGATTGTTTTAAGTACTCTTTGGATATTTTACTGTTATAAAAAGTGAAGAAAAAGACTGATTTTGCCAAGTCTTATGGATCCAAATTAGTACTCATTGCACTATGGTCATTTAGTTGAGGACGATACTCCAGCTTCAAAGCTGCAAAGCATACAGTGTGTGCAAATCCCAGGTTCAGAGGTCAGCGTGCCCGTCAGGCTTCCAGGAGGAGCTCCATGACTTGTGCTTTGGATGCTGCCATGACTCACTTTAGGAGGTTTACTTCCTCAGTGAAGACAGCTGTGGGGATTAGGAACCTGTGATGCTCTTTCCCCACTCAGTCGAGAACAGCAGGACCACTGCCGAGGTTAGAGAGAGGGTGAGAGATAGGGCAGCAAATGTTTGAACTGTAAAGACTGTTGCTCTTCCATTCTAGGGCTTTCTCTATTAAAGTCACTGAGTCTGCCATTCTTGTTGCCCTGACCAGAGGTGCAGAGGGTAGAGGATAAGGAAGGCCGGTCCAACTGGGGCCAAGCTGTGGCAGTGTGCTCACGGCCAAGGCCAAAGCTTGGATCTGTAGTGTCTTGCTCACATCTTGTCCTCAGATGCATGGGGTCCAGCCCTTTCCCAAATGCAGCCTGCAGGTCAGGCCCATAGCTGGAACCTTGCTTAATGTTGGCCTTCCCCAGTCTAGCCCCTCCTTTTGTGCCTCCTGGTTAATTAGAGTCATGAAATATTGTTAGATAGCATATTTATTTTTCCCAGCACTCCTGAAAATAGATACAACACTCCTGGAGGTGTGTTCTTGCCCAAAGCTGTATTGAGAAGTTTGAAAATAGCTAACTCTATAACAACACATATATCCAACAGGAAGCCATAGAGAACTGCTGATATCCCTCAGAGGCAAAGCCCACTCAGCTCACCATATGCAGGCTTAGAGAGAATGTTGCTTTTTATTTTCTCACAACTAACACTCAGCGAGTACCATGCCTTCAATTCACTTCTGAAAACATGTTCAAGTGCTTGTGCCTCACCATGTGCTTTACATGCAAGCTTTCCAGGAATCATGGGCCACACCACACCTCTGGGTGGTTTTAGGCCCATCGCTCTATGCTGATAAATCCTTTCTAATTCTCCTAGGATGTAGAGGAGTCTATAGTTACTTTGCTGAAGTTCACAATCTCCCTCTCTCTTTCTTCCTATTTCTGGCTGGCCAGAAAGTTATAACCTGTCCCCGCGGGGCTCTCTCTTTTCCCGTTATTCTTCCTAAGCTCCTGCTAACCATGTAGATGTCCTAACCACACACCTGCATCCACAAGGAATTAGTGTAGTCTAAGGTTATGTCACGTTAATGAAAATGCAATGGGAATCTGAGGGTAGCCATGGAAAGAGAATATCCTGACTTAGAAGAATGACTGAAGCCTGTGCTGACTTTGAACTTTGAAGTTCATCTCCTCAGATCGTTTGGTTGATTCACTGTCATTGCCACGTGGGCCACAGAGGAGACAGATCCTCTCTCACACAGCTGAGTCCCAGAGTAAACACTAGGCATTTCTCTGGATCCCCCACAGACCGCTAAGAAGCCAGACTTCTCAAAAAGACATAATCCATACAGGCTACGACATAGAGAGAGTAGATTGATCTAACTCCGGATGATCAAGTGTAAAAAGTCCAGCTTTCCCCATCACACACCCATCCCATTCCAATAAGGCTCAGGAAGACGAGAAAGGGAGGCGTTCCTTTCATTTCCTGACTTCTGACCTACTATACCGTGGCCAGCACTACTTTGGGCATCTACGGTACAAGATTCTCCTTCTTAAGGCTTTAGACTTATATATACTTATTTCAAAGAGTTAGGATTTAAAACAGAATGGAAAATATCTCATTAATTCTTTTTATGATTATATGTTGAAATAATAATATTTTAGGTACTTTGAGTTATATAAAATAGATTATAAAATTAATTGCACCTGTTCTTTCTTTTAACTTTGTGTAATGTGGCTGCTACAAAGTTTTAGGTTACATCTGTAGTCCACATTATATTTTTAGTGGACATGGCTGATCTAGAATCTCTGAGGTTCAGACGAGAGGGAGATTCACCTCCCCTGCCTACTCCAGACACATTCTCTTGCTTCTGTCATTCTGTGTGAGCAAAATCTTCTTATCCAGGTTGGGAACCTGAGCATTACCTTCAGCTTTCAGGTGAGACACTATCTAGAGTATGCAGCCTTCACTTTGCAGGATATAATGATAATGTGCTGTATTAGTACAACATCATAACCACAGCTTTCATACTGCAAAAGAAACATTCACGTGGAAATAGGGCGAAGTAGGAAGAGTTTCTAATATTCATTTTTATCATTTTTGTTCACTCAATAAATACTTACTACAGGTCAAATATGCAAGATAAATAAACATAGATGAGATACAAGTTCACATGCTGTGGAGGAAAAAATCAAGTGCCTCACTGACTACAATGAAAAGAAATACATGATCAGAATCACAATGACGGATAAAAAGAATGGCGAAAGTTGAAAAGGATTGAGCATTTACTATGGGCCAGGCACTGTGCTGATAGATTCTAAATAGATTGACATTTAATTCTCAAAACTATACTCTCATTAGTTGAAACTTCAAGTGATTACATATCTTGCCTAACGTTAAGCAGCTTCTAAGTGGGAGAGCCAGAATTTGAACCCAGTTAAGCCAACTCCAGCACCTGAACTCTTAATGTAAGGCAGCTACTCCTAAATGTTTGAGAGGCCCAGAAAATGTCTCTTTCCAGCTCAGATCTCTGCAACTTCCCAGGGAGAATTGCAGTAAGTTGGGCCAGGAAAGGTACATGCCAACAGATTCACTAACTTCTTAATTCCTATGCTTGTTTCTAGCATAAAGATGACAAAACTGTATCATCGATATGAGAGAGAAGCATGTCTTTCTATTATAACAATAATGAATTACTAAAAAAAAATTTAAAAAGCTTAAAAGATAGAAGGCTTAAACAACCCTATTTTGCATGTTAATAATTGAAATTGTACTTGAAAGAAATCATTTCTGGTCACATTGGTAGTGCATTATTATTCAGATTTAGGAAAAACAGTCATGTTGATTTGTAGATGGAGTCTATGGACCAAACACTGATTGAGAGATCAAAGGAAACTGCAAAAGGTCATTTATGGTTTTTTTATTGCTTTCTTATTGAGATCAAAATAGACTTCACTATGATTAATAATGGGATGGGCCAGGCGCTATGGCTCACGCCTGTAATCCCAGCATTTGGGAGGCCGAGGTGGGTGGATTACCTAAGGTCAGTTCAAGACCAGCCTGGCCAACACAGTGAAACCCCATCTTTATCAGAAATACAAAAATTGTCCCGGCATGGTGGCAGGTGCCTGTAATCCCAGCTACTCAGGAGGCTAAGGCAGGAGAATCGCTTGAACCGAGGAAGCAGAGATGGCAGTGAGCCGAGATCACACCACTGAACTCCAGCCTGGGAGACAGAACAAGACTCCGTCTCAAAAACAAAAACAAAAACAAAAAAAACAAAACAAAACAAACAAACAAACAAAAAAAACCTGGGTGTTATATTAGAATTCCTAGCAGGTGGGACTAGAGATTTGGGTTCACTTTCATCTTAAATAGCACAGTCTGACTAATCAGCACTTGAGGAGCCCCTACCCAGATGATGTGACTCATGGTCTTAGTCTCCCTATTTTCATTTCTATTTGGTCAGGACTTTGTTTTATACTTTAAAATGTCTATACTTTTTAAAAGTATAACATACATAGGGAAAAGTTCCCAAGTCATAAGTATGTACTTCACTGAATTATCACAAAGTTAGCATACCCGTGTGACCACTGCTGAGGTAAAACTGGCATCCCCAAAGCTTCCCTCAGGCTTCCTCCTAACAGTAAATATACTTTAAACTAATGCAAGAATAGGCAAAATTATAGAAAACAGTTCAACAGATCCCCCAAGTTTTTAAATTTCAAATCTGGACTGAAGAAACACAGCTCTCTCCTGGGATAGTTTTCTGCTTGAACCTGCATTTATTATGAATAGGTACTACGTGCCAGGTGCAAGGAGACAATTGTGAATAACACATGGCAGGTTTCGTTGAGGAACTCCACTGAGAAGCTAGATTATTTCAATGTATTTTAACTGTTTATGGTTTGCTGGCATATACTATAGGTAAAACATCCAGAAATTCCAAGGGTTGTCCATCAGATTAATGGTCTGTAAATGAGAAGAAGGGTTTTGATATTACTCCTCATTCATCAAATTGCAAGTTGATGTATTCATTAAGACTCTTTGGCCTGTAATCCCAGCACTTTGGGAGGCTGAGGCAGGCGGATCAGATCATGAGGTCAAGAGGTCAAGACCATACTGGCCAACATGGTGAAATCCCATCTCTACTAAAAATACAAAAAAATTAACTTGGCATGGTGGTGCGCATCTGTAGTCCCAGCTACTCGGGAAGCTGAGGCAGGAGAATTGCTTGAACCCGGGAGGTGGAAGTTGCAGTGAGCCGAAATCATACCACTGCATTTCAGCCTGTCAACAGAGCGAGACTGTGTCTCTAAATAAATAAATAAATAAATAAGTACTCTTTGGTTACAAGTAAGAGGAACCACCTCCAACCAGGTTAAGCAAAAGTATAAAAAATAAAAATAAAACAAATAATGAAGCAATATCTCATAGAACTCAAGGTTAAAAATGCAGCCATCAATCAGGAAAGTACTGGAACTACGAATTGGGAAGCCTTCCGAATTCTTCATCTTACACACTTATGTCCCTGTAGGTATCTACATCATTCTTCTCCCTCTCTGAGTACCAGTTTTCTGTGCTTCCCTGGTCCACATGATGAAATATGGCTAGCTCTTGGCTCCTTAGGTTACTGGTAGTTTCTGCTACAATTAAAAAGCAACTTGCTGACTCTCGGTCTGGTTTCCTATTCCAGCCCCAGCTGAGTCAAGTGTCCACTTCCATTTTGGTCAGCCATGCCCAGGGTAGAAAGTACAGGCACTGCCACACGGATACTAAGGATGGGGTCAGGATGGTGGGGGCAGGGCTTATGACCCAGAAAGATGTCTCAAGTTTAATGTTATAATTCGAATCCAACTAGGTTTGACTCAACAGAAACCAAAAACAAAAAAAAAAAAAGAAAAAAAGAAAAGGAAATCAAATGGACATGTGAAATTGATGTGTTCAGCTTCACTTTATGTGCCCTGTTTTCATTCGTGCTCCTGAAGCTTCTTCCAATTTGATCAAACCATTGCTGGCTTCCTGCTTTAGGTTGGAGGGCATCTTGATGGCCTGGAAGCCCACATGAACAAGATCACTAGTTTTACCCTCTGCATGTTCCATTTTTCTAACATCAAATGTACCAGTTATAAAATTGTGAATTTTCTCATAAAACCGCCCTCCGGAGAGAAGCATAGGATTATTATCTCTTCTCAAACAGCTGCTTTTTCTTCTTGTAGACCCCTGTAGGTATAAGCTAAAGCTCCCTTCTCATAAGAAATGCTTGTCATAAGAAAGAAATGAGTGTGAAAATGCCTTTTGATAGATCCTCTGTCTACTTCTGCTATGGGGATTATTTAAACATGAAGGAATTTCATGATGATTTAAAATTGACTACCCCCTCCATCTCCAAGTGCTTCTGGATCACTTCCCCAGCTGTTTAAAAAGTTGTTGAGCTATTAACTGCTGTGGAGGCTGCTCTGAGCTCCCTTTGAAATGGGGGTCCCCTGGCTGCAGTACATAATATTAATGAGCAATAAGTGATTGCCTGCTGCTCTCTACACCAGGCCCTTCTGGGCTCTGACAAGTGCTGCTGCTGCCTCCACATGGCCTCCTGGCCCACCATGCCTCCAGAGTGATGGATGCCCTTATCGGCACTTCTGTTTCCACAGCCGACTGGGTGTCTTGCAGTCAGCCTATTCCAAGAGCATGGACGCTGGGAGAGCTCTTTGCCTTCTCTGTGCTGTTTGCTGAAGCGATCTGAGTGCTCTTTAACAGAAAGCAATTCTCACCATCCAGCCCATTCTATAGATGAGCAACAGGAACTAGATCCAAACTGCATAAAAGAAGGCAGAACTGGGTCCTGAACCAGACTCTTAAATCCCAGTTTTTTTCCCAGGAAAAGAGGAAGAGTCCATATTAACATTCCAAAACCAGACACGTAATTAAATATTTCCAGGGCAAATGAGCAACTATAAAATGGTTTCAGTCATCCTCTTATACATTTCATGTCCCACACCACCCTGTCACTAAAGGAGCAGAAAAATGCTTCAAGAATTGTTGTACATAGGATTCTACATTGTGAGTCACAGTTAGTAAAATAAGCAACTTACTTGAATTGCTATAAGAAAATGAAAAATCAATATGATTTTGCTTTTTCATTTCAATAAATGTCAATGGCTGACTTTGCCATGCATTAACATTTGGTTAATGACTCCACTTTTGGAGCTTGGTTGAGAGCTAAGCTGGCTTCCTGCCTTCCATGTCCTTCGACTGAAAAGCATGGCCTTGACTCTTTCTCTCCTGAAAGGAAGAGAGATATCTCAGACTGTGGGAGTGGAAGCATGACAGCTACCACATAGATCACCACTGTGTGTCAAGCACTACTGTAAAAAAATTTTTGTTGCCTCACTTAATCCTCACAACCTCCCTCTGAGGCAGGGACTGTTATAATCGTCATCTGACAGATAAGATTGCTGAGAGGTTGTTCCCCTTCCTGTGTCCATGTGTTCACCGGGGCCTGTTGTGGGGTGGGGGGAGGGGGGAGGGATAGCATTTGGAGATATACCTAATGTTAAATGATGAGTTACTGGGTGCAGCACACCAACATGGCACATGTATACATATGTAACTAACCTGCACGTTGTGCACATGTACCCTAAAACTTAAAGTATAATAAAAAAAAAAAGAAAACTGAGAGGTTAAGTGACTTGTCCGAGATCACATAGCTGTAAAGGACAGAAATAGGATTCAAACCCAAGCAGCCCAACTCCAAAGTCCATGTTCTTTATCAACAGACTAATCCTCTCTATGTAGTATTTGTGTGTCACAGGGAACTCAGGAATTTCATTACTTGACCCCCACCAAACTAATAGCTCTAAGCACATGGAACCTTTCCTCTCTAGATGTGAGAACTTCCATGTCTGCCTCCTGAAAAGCAGCTAATTCTACACTTAATTCACAGGACTGTTTCAAATTCAATGTATAATTTACTTTTTAAAAAATTTTTTTAAGAGACAAAGTCTTGCTATGTTGGCCAGGCTGGTCTCGAACACCAGGCTTCAAGCGATCCTCTTGCCTCAGCCTCTAGAGTAGTTGGGATTACAGATCTGAGCCACTGTGCCTGGCTCAACTTTTCAATTCTGAAAACCAGTTGTAAATTTATAAAATGTGAACCTCTGAAGCAGTGTTTTTCAAAGTCGATCCCATGAACCCACTGCATCAGTGTCTGCAGGGAATGTTTGTTTCAAACATGGAGTCTGAGCTTCACCCCAACTCACTGAAACTGAACCCTCCAGGAGTAGGTCCCAGTAATCTGCATTTTTAAGAAGCACCCCAGCCACTCTTATCGACAAGATTGACAATAATTATAGAGTTGCATCTGGAAGTTTCAAGAGCTCTGCACATCATCAATTCAACTGCAGATGATTGTAGAAAGCGTTCAAAGCCACTCTGCATTCAACAGCTATTTCAGGGAGAATTACAATGTGCAAGAACTGTTCCTAAATTGTTGTAGTCTCCTTCTGTGTGAGCCAGCTGGTTAAGAGAGTTTGAATAATTTCCCAAGCGACTCCAGTTAAGTGGACACTTGAACACTCTGTACCTATGAAAATATAGAAAAGACACAGTTTTCCACCCTGGACCCAAAGTGAGTCTTTCAGAATGGGACTCTGAATCATCTTTCTTTTTTGCTTAAAACCCTCTCAGAGAACATAACGTGAACTATGAGGGCTTACATAATCTGGCCATGCACACCTCTCTGGCATTACCTCACCCACTGCTGCAGCGACCCTGAACTGCCTTCAGTTCTTCCAGAGTGCAAAGCGCTACAGCATCTTTGCACATGATCCTAGGGCATGTTATGTACCCTCTGCCCCAGCACCTAATTAGGTCTCTCACTCTTCCATCAGAGCTCAGCTTCAATGTCACTTTCTCAGGACAGCCATCCCAGGCCTGCCACAAGTCAGGGCATCTTCTTACCTCCCATTTTTCCTCCCGCTATTCTTCTTTGGCACTCACCACAGTTTTTCAGTCTGCTTTTGACTGTGTGGTAAACTTATTTCATCAGTCTCATCAAGTAGACTACAAACAAGAGTCATAATGTTTTGTGCATTCTGGTGTTTAGCCAAGTGCCTGCTACATACTAGGCATGCAATTCCTTGTGGTGCATCAAGAATGAAAAAAATTAATAATGTCGGAGGTAAAGTTTTGATTCTCAGTCTAAAATTTAGCATCCATTCTATCGACAAAGATTCCGCATTTTTCATTTCTATCTCTGTCTTTAAATAGCAGTGGAGATGGTTAAGATTGGAAAGTCTGAACTCTAAACTTCTTTACACGTTCTAGATCCCTTTACTGAATATGCCAACAGCTCTAATCCTGATGCTAATTTTAAATTGCTTGTAGTATGGTTATATAGTCATTAGTTGTTAAAAGGAAAGTTAATGAAAGAGTGAAGTTTCTGATTTTGAAAAACCACAAGGCAACTAATTATCTATTTCCTCTTTTATTTCAAAGGCTGAAATGGATTCTTGTTATTGAATAGGGTAGGGAACATGATGAGCCTAACTGGTGATGAGATAGGTTTTGTTTAACTGTATTTTTCATCAATTTCAAGTGTGTCTTTAGTCAGCCATATGAGCTATCATGCCTATCTTTTATAAGAGTGTTCCTCTATACAAGAACATATCTCTCACAATAATTTAATCACAGTGACTTTTGTTTAAGCTAATTTTGACACAAAAAGGATGGATTCGAAGTGTTCCTAAACTATAAATATGTTAAAAGCTGGAATTGTTCATCTCCTAAGACCCATACGGCATTTAAATTATTATAAAACACTGTCTTCTGGGTATCTTAACTCAAAAAATTACATCTTACATGATACATATATCAAAACCTAACAATTGTAAGTGGATATCCTTCCACTCATTTTTAGAACACCTTCCTAAGGAAGCTAAGTGCCAGTGACCTCTCAAATTCTCTATGTGTTTCATATTATGCATTACAGTGGAAACGGATTAGAGAGCCACTCTACAAGTGGGTTAGTGAGCTTGATAGCCAAGCAGTCCAGATCATTATAGATTGCACCTCATACAGTTTGGTTGTATATCCCTAAATATTGTCACCTTCCAAAGCTAAAAATCTAATATTCATGTCACAAAAATCTATGGGAAATTATGGGTAATAACAGTGTTCACCAACAATTACACTTCACATCTCCAGTGTTGTTAACACTTTTGTAGGAATTACCTCCCTCAGTCCACACAACAACCCAATGAAGTAGGTACTGTTAGTAAGCCCATTTTATGAATGAGAAAACTGAGACATAGACAAAGTCACAGCTACACCATTACTAAGCTCTTTTGGAACTCAGGTAGCCCAACTACAGAGCACCCACTTGTAACTATTAAACTAGAAAACCTCTCATATATACTTATTTAAGAGCGATGAATCAGGGATCTTGGTCCTGCTTGCTTTCTTTCTCTTTATTTTTCCTTTAGGAGATGGTGTCCGGGGGGGCGGGGGTGGGTACGTTTTATTTTGTTTTGTTGTAAGAGAAAAGCTGAAAGTGTGCCTTCTTTCTTTCTGAACATCTTTTTCCAAAGCCTTTTACCTTCATCTGGGGCCAGAAAGGACACTGGTTCCACAGACAGAGCACTAATGAGCTTCCCTCTCTATCTCCCTCTCTGTCTCTCTGTTCTGCAGTTAATAGCCAAGATACCAACCATCACAGCAGTTTGCAACTTGCACGGGGAGAAGCTGCAGGTATTTAAGCAATCTCATCCAGAGATAGTGAATACACTGTTTCCTCCGTTATACAAGGAGCTCTTTAATCCTGACTGTGCCACCGGCTGCAAATGAAGGGGACAAGAGAACTGTCTCATAGTCATGGAATGCATCACCATTAAGACAAAAGCAATGTGTTCATGAAGACTTAAGAAAAATGTCACTACTGCAACATTAGGAATGTCCTGCACTTAATAGAATTATTTTTCACCGCTACAGTTTGAAGAATGTAAATATGCACCTGAGTGGGGCTCTTTTATTTGTTTGTTTTTGAAATGACCATAAATATACAAATATAGGACACTGGGTGTTATCCTTTTTTTAATTTTATTCGGGTATGTTTTGGGAGACAACTGTTTATAGAATTTTATTGTAGATATATACAAGAAAAGAGCGGTACTTTACATGATTACTTTTCCTGTTGATTGTTCAAATATAATTTAAGAAAATTCCACTTAATAGGCTTACCTATTTCTATGTTTTTAGGTAGTTGATGCATGTGTAAATTTGTAGCTGTCTTGGAAAGTACTGTGCATGTATGTAATAAGTATATAATATGTGAGAATATTATATATGACTATTACTTATACATGCACATGCACTGTGGCTTAAATACCATACCTACTAGCAATGGAGGTTCAGTCAGGCTCTCTTCTATGATTTACCTTCTGTGTTATATGTTACCTTTATGTTAGACAATCAGGATTTTGTTTTCCCAGCCAGAGTTTTCATCTATAGTCAATGGCAGGATGGTACCAACTCAGAGTTAAGTCTACAAAGGAATAAACATAATGTGTGGCCTCTATATACAAACTCTATTTCTGTCAGTGACATCAAAGCCTTGTCAAGATGGTTCATATTGGGAAGGAGACAGTATTTTAAGCCATTTTCCTGTTTCAAGAATTAGGCCACAGATAACATTGCAAGGTCCAAGACTTTTTTGACCAAACAGTAGATATTTTCTATTTTTCACCAGAACACATAAAAACACTTTTTTTCTTTTGGATTTCTGGTTGTGAAACAAGCTTGATTTCAGTGCTTATTGTGTCTTCAACTGAAAAATACAATCTGTGGATTATGACTACCAGCAATTTTTTTCTAGGAAAGTTAAAAGAATAAATCAGAACCCAGGGCAACAATGCCATTTCATGTAAACATTTTCTCTCTCACCACGTTTTGGCAAGAAAAGGTAGAAAGAGAAGACCCAGAGTGAAGAAGTAATTCTTTATATTCCTTTCTTTAATGTATTTGTTAGGAAAAGTGGCAATAAAGGGGGAGGCATATTATAAAATGCTATAATATAAAAATGTAGCAAAAACTTGACAGACTAGAAAAAAAAAGATCTGTGTTATTCTAGGGAACTAATGTATCCCAAAGCCAAAACTAACTCCTGTGAAGTTTACAATTACATCATCCATTTACCCTAGAATTATTTTTTTAGCAACTTTTAGAAATAAAGAATACAAGTGTGACATTAGGATCAGAGATTTTAGACTTCCTTGTACAAATTCTCACTTCTCCACCTGCTCACCAATGAAATTAATCATAAGAAAAGCATATATCCAAGAAATTTGTTCTGCCTGTGTCCTGGAGGCCTATACCTCTGTTATTTTCTGATACAAAATAAAACTTAAAAAAAAGAAAACAAACTAAGAGAGAAGTTTATGTATAAGACAATGAAAATTATGGTCTCCTGTAAGTATATCCCAGCCACCAACTCCTAAAGACCTGCCCTTTTCTCCATATTAAACACACACACACTTACACACACACACATACAAACCCCTGCTTTGTAAAGTTTCCATCAGTGGAAACTTTGATTTCTTTTTTTAATCTCTTATGCTCTCCTGAAGTTCATGGTTGAGCACCATCTCCAAGATACCACAGAACTCTTGATTGATGATCAAAACAGTAGTGTCATCTTTTCCTTTTAGAAAACGGAACATTTTCTCACCTCATGATTGATGAATTCTAAACCAATGGGGAAAAACAAAAAGGCTTTAAAATAATGAATCTGTTTCTCAACTACTGTTATATTCAATTAATTTAACTACATTGAACCAAATTACCTTTGGTTCTAAGAAGACAGCTGTAGACTGCTTATTATGCTGCTACAGGGACTCAATTCTTTTTGGTGTAAATGTCACTCCTGCTAGCTCTTTGTATAAAGAATTAATTCCCAGAGTCATATTTCCTTCTAATGGAAAGATTACTCTACTGATTGCTAGGAAAACAGGGTAATGGAAGGCACTCAATTAAACGAAGCCGTTTCCAAATGCAATGTATGTTTTATGATTGGCTTGTGATAGGCGATGCTTCATGTGTCTACTTGGTGTTTCCCTTTGAGCTTTGAACTTATGTCAAACTTTGTTTTCATTGTTCTGTTGGCCTAGTGTTTTCCATTGTCAGCCTGTAATTCCTGCTCAGTTGCAGAGGGAATTATTTATTTCCTCCAATTTACCTTAGAGGATTTAAATTGGCTCAATTGATGAAGTGGCTCAGAATTTTTTCCTCCCTTTTCCCATGGGTGATATAGGAAAAAGATTGTTCCCCACATTTACCTTGGGAGGTACTGCTTTGAATTTGTGTTGTTTCCACTAGCGTAAGCATTTCATTGGGACGGCATGGACCTTTTGAAGCTGGGAGGAAGGAAACAGAGCTAGCATCTGAACCAGAGCAAAACAATGGCAACCAGGACATACTCATCCCACTTAGTTGAGAGAAGAGATTTCTAGTTTGGGTTACAGTTGCCCAACCTTCCCTTTAAAGAGAATCCAGTCATGTTTTCAATGGTAAAAAGCCTTAAAAAGCTGCCCTTCGAAGATCTCCTATGACTGCATGTCAAGGTATTTTGTACCTACAATCCCAGAACTTGGTTCCTTCCCTATGAGGACTAACAAATGTTCACAACAATCATGATCAAGTGTGCACTGGAAGAAAAAATCCACAATCTGGGCTTCTCACTTCGTGCTTCATAAATGACAATCACTGCTTGATGCAGATGTTGCACTGTATCCACTCAGGGATGTTTCCTTAAAAAAAAAATACATCAAGAAGGAGGAAAAAATTAAAAACAGGAAAATGACAACAAAATGTGAATGGTATAAATTAAATATGTTGCTGAGAGCACCTCTCTGACAAGGCTTTCAGACCAACAAGCAGTAACTTCATGTTATAAACTAGATTGACTTATTTGGACTTGCTGAAAAGTTGCACCCAAGTAAGGACAACTTGGTCTCATTTTCTAAACTCTGCTAAGAGCCAAATAATCTAGCTGTCCCATTCAGAGGAATTTTTATCTCCCTGCAAATCCAAACTCTCTATACAAATCCTGAACAAGGAAAATACAGAAATCTAACTGGCATTAGATAAAATGGACAAGGGAGGTGAAACTGGGTGAATTCAAACTTCAGTGTATTTGTGGTCCATAAAAAGAAAGGGAAATTTTGGAGGGAAAATAGGACAGGAAAGGATTCCAAATCTGGTTTGACACCCGTATATACCCGTACTGTCCATGACTCAACTAATCTCTTTGACCCTTTTTCTGTGGCTCCTTTTTTGTTTTGAGACAGATCTTGTTCAACATGTTGCTCAGGCTGGAGTGCAGTGGCATGAGATCTTGGCTCGCTGCAATCTCTGCCTCCTGGGTTCAAGCGATTCTCCTGCTTCAGCCTCCTGAGTAGCTGGGATTACAGGCACACGCCCTCACACCCGGCTAATTTTTGTATTTTAGGTAGAGATGGGGTTTCACCATGTTGGCCAGGCTGGTCCTGAACTCCTGACCTCAAGTGATCCACCCGCCTTGGCCTCCCAAAGTGCAAGGATTACAGGCCTGAGCCACTGCGCCCTGCCTTCAGTGGCTCTTTTATCCCTCAAAGACTGAAAGCTGAAGGTGGAGATGTTCTCCACAAACATACCCTTTCTGAATTTCCCTTGTTTTAGCACTGTGTTCAGGGCTCTGGACTAAAGTACCTCTGAGTAGGTAAAATCAGAGAATATAACGATCTCCTGAGTGATTAGATTTCTTTGGTAGATTCCAAGAGATCTTAAATCATAATAAACTCTGAATATTAACAAGAGGTGCCAGGGAGGTGTCAGTACATTTCCTATCATAGCTGCCTTGTTCAAAGCATAACCTCAGAGCAGTCAAGCTAAACTGTTTGTAGAAAACCATGAAGATCAACTCATGCTCACTCTCTACAATGCAATGTGTACCAGGCTTGAAGGCAAAAACAATTCTTGGGTCCCAAGGACAACCTAAAACTTACCAGCTTTTTTCAAAAACAACAATCAGATGCAAATAATGGCAGTGTTGTTCTATGTTCTTTGTTTCTGTTCATTATAGAAGCAAGGAAAAATTCTACTTCTATTGGAAATTAGAAGAAATAATTTCTTCCTGACTCTTTTTTTTTCTATAAACTTTTATTTCCAAGGAAGCTGCTACCATTTGCAGTCAATTCAGGCCATGGACGTCTGTGCCCTAACAGAAGCACCGTTCAATAGAACAGCAATAACCTTAAAGTGTGCATCTGTAGTGAAACTCTGCACAAAGTCCCCTGCATAAAGAAGAGAGGAAAGCCTACCATCTGCTTTAGACGAAGTGTTATTTGATGTTCTGTTTCCAACTGTCAGTATAAGCAGCAACTAGAGTAAAGGCCTGATGTGGGAAACTATGGGGGGTCTTTCAAAAAAAGAGCTGACACTCTATTCATTTTTGGGTCTCAGGACCAGAGGGTACAGGGTAGAGGGTAGTTTACCATTTAAAGCAGGGGTTGAAAATTCGAAAGCCTAAAAGGGCCAGGGGGCTTAATGCAAATGGGTGAAGCAGCCCAGGGGCAAGCTGGCCAGGAAATGCCCTGTGGAAAAAGGGACATCCATGATTTACCTGAAACTGAATGCTGCTAGAGCTTCTGAATTTTATAAAATCTCTGAAATTATACATGATGGCAGTTGATTCAGAGCTTAGTGCAGACCAAACAAATACATCACTGAGCAGAAGAGGGCCCATAGATCGTCAGCTTGCAGCCTCTGGTTTAAAGCAAAATCGCATCTGGGGCCAGCTCAACTGCAGCAAGTCTGGCCAGATTCAACCCTGGACGATATTAGAATGATATTAGTTTTGGAAGGAGGGGATGGAGATCTTCCCCTTCTAATACTCAATTTTGTTTTGGTATTTGATTGTCACAACTAGAGGATATAACAGGAGGTCAGTTTAAAAAATAGCAAACAGTCTAAAAATGAAAACAATTCAATTTAGTGATGGCTTATAAAAGACACTCCAACTTGTCTTGCCCAAACTCCCTTCTTCATAGAGCCAGGGGGCTAGATTTCTGGCCACTTTTTTTCTGAAAGGCAAATGCATGACTTTTATTCTTTTGGGTCTCAATGTGTTTCTTGAACTGTGTGACTTCAATATCTGTGACAAGTTTTTATTTTCCCTTAGTTGTATGTGAAGAATTTATTCTATAGTCGTGATCATGTAGTCCTCCATTGTTTGGAAGTGCAGACCATGGATTCCTTTGCAGCAGATGGGGGTTGTCTGTTTGTGCACTTTTTTCCTAAGCTGCTGAAATTCCTCCGATGTGAATGGGCCATAGTAATCTTTGCCTCCTGCGTGACTGTAAGCATGGCCTCCAGTGGATCAGAGAAAGCAGCTCAGTGATTGTTCTCATGGCCAAAAATAAAGCACAAGGGTTACCGGAATTGAATGAGCCCTGTTTAGGGCAGCACAGGGCATCTGCACCCCAGCTGGGCAGCATGATCCTTGTATTCAACTATACTCTTCTGGCAGTAGTTGGTGGCAAGCATTCGCGTGCCTCTGTCACAACCATACGTAGAAACACATTAGGTATGTCTGGAAAGCTACAAATCCCACATCCAAGCACAGTACCGTCTGCTTCATCTGATTAACACACACACAAGAAAGAAAAATTACACCCACAGAAAACTGAGTATGTATTGTAGAAATGTAGAGGAAAAATAAAAATATTTTTTCAAATGTAATTACTTTTAATATATGCTTGTGGAAGGTCTAATACAATGTATGCTGTCTCTGTAATTTTTGCTGTAAATAACTGGAGACGGTGAGTACACTGATTTTTCTATGTCTCTGTTTAAGCATAAGACTTTGTAACAATTTTTTTAGAGGGGGAAAATCAACAAAGAGCAAATATGTACTTGCTTCCTTTCTGCGTGTTATGTACTTCTCAGTTTTTTAATGGAAACTGGTTGTAACAGTTTAAGCATCTTGACGGGTCATTGGTGTTAAGTGTATGCTTCTTTTTGTAATATGACTGAGAAAGGGACAGGGCTGTCAATTAAATCTGCTCCAAAAAATTTGTATTGAAGATTGGCCTAAGACCTGCAAACTCCATCTATAACTAGACAATATGAAAAAGGAAAATTTAAAAAAAAAAGTTGCCTGAGTTAAGTCATCTTTCCTTGTAGCAAATGGCTTTGTCCAAATCCTTTCTGCATGGAATAGCTTAAGGAAAACAAACTCCGCTTTCTGATGAACAAGATATTTTTGTACACATTTATTTCTTATTAATAACCTGAGGTCAGACCACTCATTTGCTGAAGCCATAACTGACCTTCACCAAATAAATGTTGTAAAGAACCTAGGGGAGGGTTGGGGAGAGACTGAGAGGGAGGAAAATCCAAGGTGTCATGAGCTATAGCAACACAGGCAGGAGCAAGTCGTTGAAACTGATGCTTTTCCTGCATCCCAAATATGACTTTAAAAGGCTAGTATTTTATGATGATCGATTTATAATGATAAAAAGATATTTAGATTTAAATGAGACATTCCAATATTTTTGAAATCCCTAACAATGCTTCCTTGCTTTTAGGATTGAGAGAAATGATTTTCATATACTTCCAACATTCAGAGATTTAATGTTTTTACCTTAGCTCCAGCCTACGCTTGTAAAGTGAAGAGTGATTCTAAGTCCCGTGAAACCGTGGGCTGCCTGGGGCTTGGCTGTGCCCACTAACCTACTGCGCCTGGGGGGCAGCATGGGAGGGGTACAGTTTGCGTCTCATTAGCATGCACACCACTGTTGGCAATGCATAAAAGTTGCATTGCCACAAGTATGTAAAATAAAAATATTCACTCTAAAAAGCATAATAATTCTACTTTTTTAAAAGAATAATGTCTCTTATAGTCACCATTGATTTTTCTGGAGTTTAATTACATTATTACCATGTATTCTTATTGGCCTGTAGAGGAAAAAGGCAAACCACAAATAAACCCAGTGACATATATAGTTTTAAAATCTACAATTTTCTGATCTCTCTCTCCTTGTTTAATATATAAGCCCTAATTTCTGTGTATGTGAGTAAAACTGCAGCCTGAGTCATTTAGGAAGTAAGTATTGAGTTTTTTAAATTATAAATATACTAGAATAAAACAGCACTCCCTAACAATTAAAAAAGGGTTTTATATTACTTTAGAATGTAATAGGTTTTTGTCCTTATTTTATGTCCTGTAAATTATTAGTTCAATACTGTTAGCATTCCCGGATAATGCACACATGATTTCTGAATGTTTTCTGTAAATGACAATCAATGTTTATGAAGTTCCCTCCTTTAATGCTGAACAAAATTAAAAGAAGAAAAAGAAAAAAGGACTGCCTAATGGTTTTCTTTCCTCCCCACCCCAACCCCCACTCTCATCCCTGGGAACAGGGAATGGGTAGAAAAGATAAGATTTAGCTTTGAAAACATTACCCCATGGGTTCTTACCTACAGAGTTTTCCTTTTTCTAGTAAGTAATGGTTAATTTTTTTTTTCAGGAAATTCTTGTGTCCTCAGGGACCTGGCCTGAGTTAGAAATATTCATTGAGAAAAGACTGAGTCCATTCTAGCCAAATAGCTTACCAAGTTACAATTAAAATGAGAGCAGTATCTCTCAAAGATAATAGCTCTCTTTTTCTCAGCACTTTAATAAAAGGAAGCCCCAGCTAACAGAGCCATAAGCAACTCCCCTGCAACCATTTTGTTGAAATAACGTGCAGCAGGTTTGAAATGGATATGACAATCCCTACATCTGATGAAAGCTTTCAGATAATTAATGATTAAGTCTCTGTGTCTGATTTTTTTTGTTTTGTATCAAGCTGCTCCACTACCAAAATCAATGCCCACCAACATATGAATGCTCTGAATCTCATTTGGAGCTGGATTAGGAAGCAATTGAGGATAATCACAGACTCACAGTGATGTTGAAAAAGGTAGTTCCAAGAGAGGCCAGCAATTTTTCAGGTGCTTGGAAGTTGCTGCAGATTGGGGTCCCTAGAGCTGAAATGCTCCAAGAAGAGTAGTTTAAAGCAAGATTTAAGAGATTTTAAAAGTAAAAGCGCTGATGCAAATGACAGGATGAGCTCTAGAAACCCTTCTGTAAAGTTTCTTCCAAACTTCGCTGGTCTTTGGAACCAATGAAAACCCTTCCAGTATGTTTCAAGCCACATCTCTACTCAAGACATTCAGATCCCATGTGACTCTGCTCAGAGATTACAGAAACAGAGAACTGCACTGATGTTTCTGTGAGAGCACCATTTATGTCCCTTGGTTTATAATAAAGTCTTCAAGTGTCTAGTCAGAGATGGCAAACATATTACCTCAGCCTATCCCAGGCTCATGTCAATTGTCGTCAATGACTGGTCATAGAACTCTTGGCTAAAAAGTCATCTAAGGTTTTTTTCAGAAACTTAGATCTATGCAGCATTGCAATACAAGATAAAACTTACCATTTTAAAATTCAGCTTGGACCATAAAACATGATAATTATTAACTTTTAATAGAGTTATCAGAAATTATAAATTAAGCCCTTTTTATGCACATAGCTTTGTTCTGTTCATAGATCCTCTTCTTTACTTAAGAGCAAGTCCTGGTGACATATTCCCACAATCACAGTAGGCCAATGTGCATGAGACATGTCAATTATCAAAGGCATAGCCCGGGTGTGGCCACATCTTCCAGGTGGCAGCAGCTCCTTGATCCATTTAGAGAAGAGGCAGAAGTGAAGCAAACCCTCTAATACCATCTTGGCAGTGAGGTGTCTCAGATTACAAAGCCACCATGCTATAAGTTTTCTCTTATTGTTTTCTGAACTTGAACTTGCTAAGCTTAACTGGTTGAATCAATATTATTCCAAGAGACTGTAAAGTTCTTGACAGCCTTGTCTCAGAGACCTTTAAAGCACCCAAGATCGTGAGGTAGGTCATGGCATGGTGGCACTCAATAAATGTGTCAACTACATTTATTGGAGTCTGCTGTCCTTTTCTACTTCTAACTTCCCAACTATTTGCTGTCATTTCACTGATTTTGCCCTTGAGAAAATCATCCTCCAGCAGAGTCACCAGACATAGACATGCTTTTCACCATAAGCAATGAGAAGGAAAGTGATGGCCCATTGGCAATGGACATTGAAAGAATGGTCTTTCCCTTTCTCCAAAGATTTAGCCAAAAGCAACAAGAGAAGGAGCCTGAAAGTAGCTTATCAGAGGGCACTAGATTTTAGACATATCTTCTCAGATTTTCACAGAAGACTCAGCTGGGCAGGAAACAAGAAACAGAGAGATCTGGGAGCCTAATTTGTAAAGCAAATTTGACATCAAAGCCTGGTGTTGGCATGCCCTTCTCCAACCTTCCAGTCTGGTTTGATCAAATCACAAAATCTCAGTCAAAAAGTAGAGAATCTGGATAACTGATTACTTCTTGAGGTATATATCCCTGCTCAGGTAAGAAATTTTAGAAAAGGTCCCACTTTTTAAGAGATGGAAACCATTTTATCTGTGATCGTATGTTCCTGTTACAGCAGTCAAAACAGCAGATCAAATGTCATTTTAGATGTCTATCTAGTCACTAGATGCTTTGCATGTGGCTAGAAGATGAAGGAAGCAAGATTACACAGTAGATTTACATAGGCTAGGCCTACCCACACTTCATCACCCGGAATTAATCCCATAACACCAAAGCAGTGGAGGTGGCTGAGACACGTAGCCTAGTTAGTTGTGTGCCCACAGAGAAAAGGAAACAGGGTTTAGGAAACAGTTAGAAGTCCTGACCCAAATGTGAAAGAAATTCAGCAAAGTCTCTAATTTCATCTTCCATCAGATACTGCAACAAACATTTATTCAACAAGTATTTATTGATCCACTACAATGCCAACAAAGTCACTGATAATACGATGGTGAAATATGACAGGTACAGACTCTGCCCTCATAGAATCTATGGTCTGGGTCCAAGAAAGGTGGATATACAGAGGAAAAATATGTAATATAAATAATTATAAAGAGTGGACCTTATTACAGCTGCTATACCAACTACACCAAAAGTATAAGATGTCACTACAGATTATCTGTTATTCTCTATTTAGCTCTACTCTTGAACTCATTATCACCCATCATAGCCCACTTGGGTTTTTTTTAATAATGTTAATTATTTAATTAGTTTCTTAATAGTGAAATAAAATCTTTATTCTCATATATTTTCCCCAAGTTATAGCTAGTTCTGCTCATTGAGACTAAGCAGAGCAAGTGCATGTCCAAACCTATCTCTGTCTTATTAACTGACACACCAGGGCCTGTCATGGGGTGGGGGGCTGGGGGAGGGATAGCATTAGGAGATATACCTAATGTAAATGAGGAGTTAATGGGTGCAGCACACCAACATGGCACATGTATACGTATGTAACAAACCTGCACGTTGTGCACATGTATCATAGAATTTAAAGTATCATTAAAAAACCTTCAATAAAATTGATACATATTTCAGTCCTTGCTCCCAGTCTAATTTTTTGCACAATAAAAATTCTCACTTATCCCTGCTATCCCTCACAATTTAATCTGTTCATAAAATCAAGTTCCGTTCATTTGAAGAACATCATCAGAACAACCAGGAACACAGATTCTTCACATGGAGACCAATCAGGGATCTTGTCTATGTCATGGATGCCAGTCATACACATTTAGAACATGGCTTTTGCAGGCACTTGTGTTACAATGTAGGTTTTATTATTATTCAGGTATTGTGAAGCCAAGAGATGAGGAGACAATTACCTTTGAGAAGATAGTTTGTTACTCACAGTTTCCAAGAGGAGGGGGCATGCCACACCACACAGGGCCACAAGGGAAAGCAACGGTGTAAGTGCCAGGAGGCAGAGGGAACAAGGGGGACATGTGGGTAAGACTCTTTTTGTGGTTGTGAAAAGGAACAGGTAAAGTAGACTAAGCAGGTTTAGGATTGACTAATTTGAATAATTTCAGTTGACTCTGTGGTGTGGTGGCTGTCTCCTGTTGTCTAGTACCTGGCTCTAGGTGATTAGGCAAGGGGACTAATGTCATCCTGTGTGAGAGCTCAATAAAGATGGTTGGGAGTATGGACTCTGGATTGGTGAATTTGTATTCAAAAAGTGGGCTCAGAGGCAAATAATTAACTGTCTCTAGGAACTGGGTAGCACTGGAAGGGGCAGTCTTTCCGGCATCAGTGAGCCCCCAGATGTCAAAGCAGCAGGATAAAAAGGCATGCTCAACACAGATTAATTTGTGCATGTTGACCCATGGTGGGAAAATACCTGATCCCAAACCTTATGTATGAAGAATAAAGGAATATCTGTCCATCATGGAAGGGAATTTTTCTGAGAATTTCATCTGTATTTTTTCCCCCTTTATTTTCCCTCCTCTGACTCATACCTAAGCCTCTTTGTACTTCCTTTCCTCAAGGACTTTTACTGGGTAGAAAGCTGACTCCCAGGCTCTTTGCAAAGATTACTGTGTCTCACACAGGGCACCAAAGAGAAGGATTTTCAATCTGCAAGGTTTGGATCATGAAGGAATATGCAGTGATTAAGATGACTCTAGAACACAGGCACTTAATCTCAATTTCTAGATGCCATAGAGGCCTCCTATGTGAAGAGGGTATTTGTTTATTAATTCATGCAGATTTCCTAGGGATCGAATGCCCCACTGTGTATTTAAACATGAACCAAAAGAATTTACAACACCTTCTTGCAGCCAGGTAAAAATATTTAACCAGGAGGATGAAGAAGGGAATTAAGAATTCCTTTACAGCTCCAAGTGGCAGCAGAAGAGACTCACCAAATGGCAGGACAAGTTCTACCCGAGCTGTGAGCCATACTGAGCTACCACCTGGTATCATCTAGACATCTAGACTGTTAACAACTTCCTCCTCTGTACTTTCCATCCTCACCACATGTTACAAGCCTAAAGTCCTGCAGTCTTCAAACATGCTTGGCTTTAATGCCATTTGGATTTTCCCCCTTTGGAAAGATTAAACATTATTTTAAGGTGGGATGGGTTGGAAGTAGGCGAGTGGAGAGAGAAGAGTCAGGAAAGACTTTCCCAAAATAAACTCTCACGCCCCTCAGTCACCGGAAACTTTTTCTTCTCAAACCACACATCCACATCATTGGCTAGAGAATTCTTGTTCATTACACCTCAAAATTCCCTGCACACATAGTAGACAATCTAAAAACGTGACATACACAGAAACTTGATTTTTTTTGTCTTGTGCTTAAAGCCATTAAGCCCTAAAATGTTTCTAGTCTTGAAGAAAAAAGTCATAAAAATGTTTGCTATTAAAATAATCCCTTGGCACAGATCTTAATTCTACATTGTCCAACTAAAAGAAAATCTTCACCTTTATTGATTTTTTTAATCAAACTACTTTTTTTCAGGATAACAGGGAGGGGGCTCTAAGTTTTCTCTATTTAAATTTACCTTTTGAAAATACCATTCCCCCCTGAAGTTAGGATTTTAAATTCTAAAAGTAATTTTAATCTAAACTTGTGGAGACCTCAATTCTCAGATGGCTTAATGACCATCTGAGAGTATTTTGGGGAAAATACTAATTTATTCCTTAGTAAAATTTAAATCTCTTTTTTACATAGATTCAAGGTAGCAGTTAAATTGCTCTTTCTAATTCACATTCCAGAAAAAAGAATTCCAGATGTTTATAGTTTCATCCAGCTTCCACTTTGTACCTTGCTCACACATTGCCCCCCAACCCTGGCAAGAACAAATGCCTGCCCGATTGCTCTCAATAAACTGCACAGGAAAATACTCTTCAAAAACAGACTTTTCAAAGAAAGAGCCCAGACATTTGATCAATGCAACCAGTAAGTTTTTTTCACATTAGTTTTCCACATAGATTGTATCAGCTATTTTTCTGCTTGTCCCCAAAGATTAGGAATAACAATTTTTCAAAGGCAATGTACATTACACTTGATCACAATGCCTTGCCTTGTAGCAAAAAGAATTTGAGACGTAAATCAGAAAACAGATCTCATGTCTCAGGTCCCAGAATCATGTCTATTTCCTTCATGCATTCAACAAATGTTGAGTGCTTACTCTGTGCTAAGTACTATACCAGATTCTAAGGATGAAAGGATGGTTAACATGGTTCCCATCTTTAAGTTTTTCACAATGTAGCAAAGCAAGCAGACCAGCAAAAAAAAAAAAAAAAAAAAAAAAAAAAATGCCATGACACATTTAGAAAGAGGTATTTGAAGAGAGAATTCTGGGAACTGCAAAGAAGTACCAGTCTGGTCAACATGGCAAAACCCCATGTCTACTAAAAATACAAAAATTAGCCAGGCGTGGTGGTGCACATCTGTAATCCCAGCTGCTCAGGAGGCTGAGCCACGAGAATCACTTGAACCCAGGAGGCAGAGGTTGCAGTGAGCTGAGATCATGCCACTACACTCCAGCCTCGGCGACAGAGCAAGACTTCGAAAAAAAAAGAGAGAGAGAGAAGAAGAAGAGGAAGAGGAAGAAGAAGAAGAAGAAGAAGAAGTGAAGCAGTGAGTAAAACTATAGGGGAGAATGACAAAACAGAGAAAAGGTGCCATTTGAACTGAGCCCTGAAGGATACCAAGATGTTTGTCACAACATATAGTGAAAGAAGCACGTTGAGACAGAGAGAAAGGTCTAGAATGTAGAATAACTGGCAGCTGCATTCTAAATATTGCCCCCAGACATGTTTTGTTAGGCTTATACCTAATTAGAAAATTTTGTATCAAATCAAAATTTCTAGATTATTTTGTAAAAACCAGAAGATACAGCAACATGGTTCCCACATTCCCACATGCAAAAATTGATGAGAGCCCAGTCAAGGCTGTTCCCTTTAGACAGGACACATTTTCTCTGGTTTTGTTCTTGTAAGAATTTGCTACCTGCCTGGCTCCATAGGCAGTTGAGTACATGGTGAGCAATGATGGAGGGAGAATGGAGGAGGAAGGTCAGAAGTAGGCTGGTCACAGAGGCTCAGTATACCTACCTAGGAAGCTTATTTTTAGCCCAGTGTTTCTACCACTATGCCCTCACCAAACTGGTCATCCACAAGCTAGATAAATCATTGATTGTTCTCCCTTATAATTTTTTTTTTAAAACATTGGGACTGGATGCCACTCATCTATATTGGTAAACCAGGAAAAAATATCTGTTACTTAAAATCACAACTACCTGCTCAGAAAGACAATTTCCATTAAACATAAAATGCTCCGTTCTGTTGAGACTGTATGGCTTTGTACTTACAAGTTTTAGAGAATAATTCAGTTTCCAAGGCTCTTCAAGAGAGAAGAAGTGCATAAAGAAACCAGGAAAGGAGACACCAAGAAAAGACTCAATGAGATCATGCAACTTGGGCACTGATGAACCAACAGGTCAATGAGAAACTCTTGGTGGCAGAAAGGCCCAGAGGATTTTAAGAACAGGGATGGCTAATGTATGGTTTTTAAGTTGTTTGCTGCTCATTGAACAATGTCATTCCCATGCACTTTCAATTTTTTTGTAAAAACTCCAAAATGATTTCTGTGATGCTGAGGATTTAAATACCCAGAAATCTTGAGAAGAGGTTTAGCTGTCCATGGGCAAGGAATTGTGTGTTGAAGCTAGAGCTCATAAAATAAGAAAGCCTTGGCTAATATTAAGTTTATGCTAGAATTTAACCACCAATGAAATAAATTTGAAAACCAAAATATTTATTAAATTATTTTATGGCTAATAGTAATATTTGATAATGAGGTATTATTTTCCTGTAAGGAGCATGTGACTCCTAGGAGCTCTGACACCTGAACACATCTGATGACCACAAAGCAGAAGAAGACATTCTGATGTTCTTTATTTGGGAAATGGCTCATGGAACTCAACCTAGGAGAAACCACAGGGAATATTTTCTAAGTCTCCACTTACCTTGTGGAAAGATATTTCCCTTGTAGGCAAAGACCCTGGCAAAGTCTATGCCAGCTTGCCTGATTGCCCTTTGTTAATGAATGCAGTTCTACCTGCTTTGGAATTGAATTGCAAAGTCTCACCAGCTGGTGAAACAGCTTTAGCCTATAATTCACCTTCTGGCTCCTGGTCCTTGTGCCTGATGGATACAAATCCCCAAGCTTCCCATTTCATTCCGAATATAAATCCCTATAGTAAACGTTGGGTCTCACAGTAAATCATCAACTCATAATCCTGCCTTCAGCTGGAATGAAATGTGTTCTTCAAATTTCCCAGCCTGGAGACTCTTGCCAAGTCAACAAAGGCCTGCCAGGTGGTTGGAGCTCAAGCATGCATCTGCTCAGCTTCGTGTTTGACCAAAATGACCACTGGGAAGCATGTATTTCACAGATGTGTTGTCAGCATCAACAGTAAAAACAAGCCCCAAAATCTGCCTTTAAAAAAAGGCTTTCTGTTGTAATTCATCTGTAAGTAAATAATTCCTGCATACCTAACGCATCCCTGGGCACAGGATCACATATTCCTTTTTAAAAGGACATAGATCATTGAAAAAGGAAATATGCTGTTAAGCTGGCCAAGTTAGGTATCAAATTGAATTAACATATACTGATTGAGCACTTACTATAATAACAATGAATAACCACTGCAGAGTTCTTTATATCTTATGACATCTTTCACATATATTTTTATCTGAACACCACAACAGCCCATTATGAGAAAAACAAGTATTACAGGAGATTAGTATTTGTAAACAGTACTTCCAAAATTCAGCTATGAAGTACAATTTCCCACCATAAAAAGAAGTACAAATGAGAAATATAAAGAAGACCTTCAGATCTTTCTATTACTAGAAATTTAAGATTAAGATCATTTATAAAGTTATTAAAATAAATTCTACCATTAAATAAATGATACATCACATTGCATTATTATTGTGGTAATATCACCCTCTTTATTGTCTGCATATGCTGAAAAGAAAGAAAAATGATTCCTAAAAGCTATAAACTAAACTTCCCACATAACAAATTTAGGTTGAAATAAATGTTATGTAAGAATTGATTAAAGAAGAAGAGCCTACAGTTTTATTAATAGCCTCCAAAAAGACATACTTAATAAAAAAAAACTCTGACTAATATATGAATAGAAGGAAACCATGTATACCTGACAAAAAGAATTATATAATTGGAATAAGTATCAGAATAAAAGAAAAAATCATCTTTGTGTTATAAGCAATATTATTGTGTATCTACAAAACACAAAAAGACTATTTTCCAACAATCTATTCAAAGTAAAAAGATAATTTTTTTAGATAGTGGCATTGATGATACATATGCAAAAATCTACATTTTAAAGTACTATATCAGCAAGAAATGAAATGAAGAAAACTCACTGACTACAGTAATAAATACTGTAACATACAAAATCTCATATGATCACACTTACAAACTTATTGTAAGGCAGTAAAAAAAATTAAAATACATGGAGAAGCATACTACATTCCTGGAAAAAAGAGAAACAATAGCATAATGAACAGGAAAACATACAATAAAATGACACAAAATAAATTTATACACACTAATTTGTAACAGATGTGTCAATTTCCCTTTATAGAGTTTTATAGTAATGCAAAGAATGAAAAAAAAATTAAACAGAAAGAATATATAGAATCACAAATCGGGTTGTTTTTTTTTAAATCTAAATATGTAATATTTTAAAAGAGAACCTCAAGGGAGAAGGCAGAGCAAGACAGTCTAAGAGAGCCCTCCAGTGATTGCCTCCCTGCAGGAACACCAAATTGAACAACTCTTCATGCAAAAAGCACTTTCATAGGTCCCAAAAAATAAGGTGAGCAATCACAGTACCTAATTTGAATATAGTATCACGGAAAGAGTCATTGAAGAGGATAGGAAGAACAACCTTGAATTTCCTGCTCCACCCATCTCCCAACCCCAGACAGGGCAGCACAGAGAGAAAATCCATGTGCTTGGGGGAGGGAGAGTGAAGTGAGTGTGGAACTTTACATTGAAACTTAGTGTTTCCCTATCACAGAAGAATACAGCACAGGGAAGAGTTCTGCAGGTGCTCACTGGAGAAGCATTTTAGCCTGGAGGATAATTCCCTGCCCTGGGGAGGAACTCAGTCCTAGCTGGCTTCACCACTAGCTACAGACCAGTATCTCTGGTGAACATAGATGCAGAAATCCTCAACAATATACTATCAAAACAAATTCAACAACATATTGAGAAGATCATTCATCATGATCAAGTAGAATTCACCCCAGGGATGCAAGGATGGTTCAACATAGGCAAATCAAGAATTGTAATACATCATATCAACGGAATGAACAACACAAAAACCATATGATCATTACAAAAGATGCCAAAAAGGCACTCAGTAAAATTCAACTTCACTTCATGATAAAAACCCTTAAAAAACTGGGTATAGAAGGAACATACCTCAACTTGATAAAAGCTATATATGACAAGCCCACATCTGGTATCATACTGAATGGGAAAAACTGAAAGTCTTTCCTCTAAGATTTGGAACAAGACAAGGATGCCCACTTTCACCACTGTTATTGAACACAGTACAGTGTGCAGGCAGAGCAATTAGAACAAGAGAAAGAAATAAAGGACATCCACACTGGAAAAGCGAAAGTCAAATTATCCTTGATTGAAGATTATATGATCTATATTTTGGAAAAAAAACTAAAGACTCCACAAAAACCTATTAAAACTGATAAATTCAGTAAAGTTTCAGGATACAAAATCAACATACAAAAAATCAGTAACATTTCTGTATGCCAACAGTGAACAATCTGAAAAATAAACCAAGAAACTAATTCCACTAACAATAGCTACAAATAAAATAAAATACCTAAGAATTAACCAAAGCTATAAAAGATCTCTACAATGAAAACTATAAAATCCTGAAAGTATCTTTTTCATATCATGACTTCTTTTCCTCTGGGTAGATACCTAATAGGGGATTGCTGAATCAAATGGTAGTTCTACTTTTAGTTCTTTAAGGAATCACCACACTGTTTTCCATAGTGGCTGTACTAGTTTACATTCCCACCAACAGTGTAAAAGTGTTCCCTTTTCACTGCATCCATGCCAACATCTATTATTTTTTGATTTTTTGATTATGGCCATTCTTGCAGAAGTGAGGTGGTAGCACATTGTGGTTTTAATTTGCATTTCCCTGATAATTAGTAATGATGTTGAGCATTTTTCCATATACAGCATTTGACCATCTGTATATCTTGAGATGGAGTCTCTCTCTGTCACCCAGGCTGGAGTGCAGTGGTGTGATCTAGGCTCACGGGCTCAAGCAATTCATGTGCCTCAGCCTCCTGAGTAGGTGGGATTACAGGTGTGCACCACCACACTATGAAAAACAGACGTGAAAAAGATACCTGCACATGCATGTTTATAGCAGCACAATTTGCAGTTACAAAAATATGGAACCAGCTCCAATCCTGTCAATCAACAAGTGGATAAGGAAAATGTGACATATATATATATATGTGGCATATATATACACACAATGGAATACTACTTAGGAATAAAAAGGAACAAAATAATGGCTTTTGCAGCAACCTGGATAGAATTGGAGACTATTATTCTGAGTGAAGTAACTCAGGAATGGAAAACTAAACATCATATGTTATCACTCATATGTGGGAGTTAAGCTATGAGTATGCAAAGCCGTAAGAATGATACATTGGACTTTGGGGACTTGAAGGAAAGGGTGGGGGTGGCAAGGGATAAAAGACTACACATTCAGTACAGTGTACACTGCTCAGGTGATGAATGCACCAAAATCTCAGAAATCACCACTGAAGAACTTATTCATGTAACCAAACACCACCTGTTCCCCAAAACCCTATTGAAATAAAAAAATTTAAAAATTTTTAAAATGTTTATACTATCAAAAGCAATCTGCAGATTAAGTGCAATCCCTATCAATGACATGCTTCACAGAAATAGAAAAGAAAATCCAAAAATTTATATGGAACCACAAAAGACCTAGGATAGCCAAAACAATACTGAGCAAAAAGAACAAAGCTGGAAGCTACCTGACTTCATATTATACTACAAAGCTATAGTAGTCGAAACAGTATGGTATTGGCATAAAAACAGACACATAGATCAACAGAACAGAATAGAGAACACAGAAATAAATCCATGTATTTAAAGCCAAATCATTTTTGACAGAGGTACCAAGAACATACATTAGAGAAAGAACAGTCTCTTCAGTGAATGGTGCTCAGAAAACTGGACATCCAAACACAGAAGAATGAAACTAGATGCCTATCTCTTGTCATATATAAAAATCAAATCAAAATGGATTAAAGACTTAAGTCTAAAACCTGAAACTAAAAACATTTCTTGAGAAGAAAACATTGCAGAAACACTTCAGGACATTGGTCTGAGTAAAGATTTCTTGAGTAAGACTTCAAAAGCACAGGCACCAGAAGCAAAAATGGATGAATGGGATCATGTCAAGCTGAAAAGCTTCTGCACAGCAAGGGAAACAATTGACAAAGTGAAGACACAACCCACAGAATGGAGGAAAACATTGCAAGCTACTTATCTGACAAGGGATTAATAACCAGACTATATAATATATCAGTAGTTCAAACAACTCAATAGCAAAAAAATAATAATCTGATTTTAAAATGGGCAAAAGATTTGAATAGACATTTGTCAAAAGAAGACATACAGGCCAGGCACAGTGGCTCGCACTTTAATCCCAGTACTTTGGGAGGCCAAGATAGGGGGGATCATTTGAGGTCAGGAGTTCAAGACCAGCCCGGCTAAGATGGTGAAGCCCAGGCTCTACTAAACATACAAAAATTAGCTGGGTGTGGTGGCAGGCGCCTGAAATCCCAGCTACTCAGGAGGCTGAGGCACAAGAAACACTTGAACCTGGGAGGCGGAGGTTGCAGTGAGCCAAGATCGCATCACTGCACTCCAGCTGCTTAGGCGACAGAGCAAAACTCTTGTCTCAAATAAAAAAAAAAGACATACAAGCAATTAACACGTATGGAAAAAATGCTCAATATCACTAATAATCAGGGAAATGCAAATTAAAACTACAATTAGATATAATCTTACTCCAGTTAAAATGACTTCTCCTAAAGACAACAATATATCAAATAGATATCTAGGCCAGGCACAGTGGCTCAAGCCTATAATTCCAGCACTTTGGGAGGCCGAGGTGGGCGGATCACTTGAGACCAAAAGTTCGAGGCCAGTCTAGCCAACATGGTTAAACCCCGTCTCCACTAAAAATACAAAAAGTTAGCCTGGGCCGTGGTAGCACGTCCCTGTAGTCTCAGCTGCTCAAAAAGCTGAGGCATGAGAATCACTTGAATCCAGGAGGCGGAGGTTGCAGTGAGCCAAGATTGCACCAGTGCGCTCCAGCCTGGGCAACAGAGTGAGATTCTGTTTCAAAATAAAAAAAATTAAAAAAAAAAGAAATATCTAGACAGCCACATCACCATATTTATAGCAGCACTATTCAAGATAACCAAGATATGGAATCAATCTAAGGGCCCATCAGTTGATAAGTGGATAAAGAAAATGTGGTACATATGCATGATGAAATATTATTTAGTCATAAAAAAGAATGAAATCCTGTCATTTGCAACAACACAGATAGAACTGAAGGATATTATGTTAAATGAAATAAGCCAGGCACAAAAAGACAAATATTGCTTGTTCTCACTAATATACAGGAGCTGGAAAAAAAATGAAGATAGAGAGTAGAATAATGGTTACTAGAAGCTAGGAAGGGTAGTGGGGATGGGGCGATAAGAAGGGATGGTTATTGGGTACAAAAATACAGTTAGGGAGAAGGAATAAGGTCTAGTGTTCAGTAGCACAATACAGCAACTATAGTTAACAATAATTTATGGTATACTTCAAAATAACTAAAGGAGTGAAATGGAATGCTCCTAATTCAAAGAAATAAATATTTGAGGTGCTGGATACCCCAATTACCCTGATTTTATCATTATGCATTGTATGTTTGTGTCAAAATATTACATGCACCCATAAATATGTATAACTATTATGTATCCATAATAATCAAAAATTAAATATTGGAAAAAATATCCCATAGGTTTCCATCAATGGAAAAAACCTCTTCAAATATCTAACTGGTATTTGTGTTGACACTCATAATTGAGAGAAATTAATGGAAAATTGTCTATGACTAGACAAATGCCAGCAAAAAGATTTTTTTAGTACGTACAAATAGTAATCAGACAAAAAAATCAAGAAAATTATAGTTTGGATTATTTAGCATTTCAAAAAGTTAAATTCACCTACAGTCATTTTTTTTTTTTTTTTTCGAGACAAGGTCTCACTCTGTTGCCCAGGCTGGAGTGCAGTGATGCAATCATGGTTCACTGAAGCCTCAACCTCCCATGCTCAGATGACCCTCCCACCTTAGCCTACTGAGTAGCTGGAACTACAGATGCACACCATCATGCCCAGCTCTTTTTTTTTTTTTTTTTTTTGTAGAGACGAGGTTTTGCCATGTTGACTAGACTGGTCTTGAACTCCTGGGCTCAAGTGATCCACCCACCTCAGCCTCCCAAAGTCCTGGGATTACAGGTGTGAGCCACTGTGCCTGATCATCATCTACTTTTGCTGAGTACCTAAATGTAGTTTTGAAATATATAAAGCAAAATCTATTTGAGTTCCAAGGGGAAATTGAAAAACCCACGAAGAACAAAAATCACACAGTTCTCAGATCCTAGATCAAACAGGTTTTTAAAATAAAATTTAGAAAATATTTTAATAACAGTTAACAAGTTTGATCTACTACATAAAAATATTTAACTCTGTACCCAATAAACAAAAAAATTGACATTATTTTCTTTTTTAAGGCCCTGGGAAAAATGCACATTATTTTCAAACACATGGAACATTCATAAAAATTTACTTTGTATTGAGTCACGAAAAGACTCAATAAATTCCAAAAGCATGAAATTACCATAATGGAAAAATCAGAAGTTAAACAAGAAAATAAAGACCCCATCACCACCACCAACAACAACAAAAATCAAAGCACCTAGAAATTTAAGAATACATTTCTAAGTAATTCTTGGATTAAAGGAGAAATCAAATTATAAATGATTTAGAAATGAAAATAATGTGAGCTCTAAATACCAATATTTATGGGATGTAACCAAGTGGAACTTAGTGGAACACATACCTATGTTTATACAGTTTAGAAAGCAATATTTAAACTGAACTCAGCTTTCAGCTCAAGAAGTTAAAATAAACACAAATAAAATTGAAAAAGAAAAATAATATAAAGAGAAGAAATTAATCCAAACTGTGTAGAATTGATCAATAAAACAAAAAGTTGACTCTTTGAAAAAGCTATAAAAGAAACTTCCGACAGATCAGATTATTGGGTGCAGTGGGGGAGAGCTACAAACAGACATCACCAATCAGTATGAGAATTTAATTACATATACATCTGTGCTATTGATTTTATCAGTTTCTTCCTCTTAGGCTTCTAAGCAGCACAGCTTTTAAAATATTTTTTTTTTAAAAACTCCCAACAACTAAGTCTGCTTGAACCCTGTTTGCTGACTCAGAGAGGAGCATCTATGGGATCAAGCACTATCTTTGACAGGTAAGCATGAACTCTTCTTGCTGCTGATCCCGTGTTTCCATCTGCCAGGATCCCTAGGCTTTAATGCCCCCCGTCTACTGAAAGTTGGGGCCCTCTGTTGCTGTCTCTCTCCTTGCCCCCAACCACAAGACTGCAGTCTACCACGTCTCAGGAGTGACCACTGATCTGACTGTCTAGCCATGGATGCACCCCTTGCAACTGCAAAAATGTCAACCCCTGATTAACAAAAGAAACCAACAAACAAAAAAAAAGAGATAAACCTGAGAAGCACTTAGGGAATGCAAAGAAAAGAATGAACGGATAAAAATGATTTGAGAAAATAATAACTGGATACAAAGAACAAGTCAGAGAGATCTAGCCAATTAAGGAAGAAAACAGAAAAAAATTGGAATAGGAGGAATAATTGAGGCTAAATCAAAAAAGATGTTTCAGATTGAGAAGGGTCATTGTGCTTCAGGACATTTACTGAAAAAAAAAAGCATGCCTAATTAAATGCAGTAAATATTTACATGGTAAAATGAGGAATCTTCAGGAATCCACTCTATCAGCAAATCCTGATTGTTCTTTCTTTAAAATATACCAGATCCACTGTAATCCAAGCTACTCGGGAGGCTGAGACCGGAGAATCGCTTGAACCTGGGGGGTGGAGGTTGTAGTGAGCCAAGATTGTGCCACTACACTCCAGCCTGGGTGACAGAAGATATTCCATCTCAAAAAAATTTTTTTAAAGTGTATATATATTCCATAAATATATTCCAGATCCAGTATCCACCCACTTCTCCCATCTTTTGTCCCATGTCAGCTCTGGGACATTATAAATTATAGTTATTACTATAAATAATTGTTACTTTGACTGATTTCTATATTTTTGTTTTCTATTTTATTCTACATAGTTGTCTTTGGGTCCTATTAATCCTAAGTCATAATATGTTAGCTAGAGATTCTCTTATTTTAGCTTATGTCTTTATCCGGTGTTTTTAGATGTCTTTCATAGATATTTGATCTGAATTATAGCTAGATATTCTTTTAAATATTTTATGAGTGGTTACAGCAAACCTTTGTTTTCTTTAAGAATATGCTTAAGCCTATATTCATGTAATCATCAATTTCAAAGTCAAAACAATTATTTTTTATTTTTTATTTTAAGCCATGTGTTTAGTATCTTTGCTTAAAAGATGAGTTACTCTACTTCCTTTGTCTTTATCATCTTTCTCTTGGGTTTTGCAGCATATCATTTGGAACAAAAATTTTTTTAGCATTCAGTTTTGTAAATAATAAGTGAGGTAATAATTTAGAATCACCAATATTAATTTCTGTGATTATGTTTAAAGTCTTATTAGAGGCAGCATAGTGTAAGGGTTAAGAGTGCCAATTTTGAAGCCCAAAATGCTGAGGTTCAAATCCTGGCCCCACCTTTTATTGGATGGATGGGTTTGAGCAAGAAAGTGAACTTCTTTATGCCTCAGCTTCCTCACTGGAAATAGGGAATAATAATAGTAGCTACCTCTCATTGGTTTGCACAAGAATAATTAAATTAATTAATGTATGTACCCAGAAGAGTGCCTAGCACATAGCAAGCACTGTTAATTATTATTATTATTTCCTCCTTTCTTTGCGTTTGATTCATCTTTCAGTGGTCTGACAAATGTCTTTGAAAATAGTCTTTTTTTTCATTATCTAGGAAGACCATGTAGTTACTATTCTTTTGCCATCTTGCTTATTTGGATTTTTTTTGCATTTTCACACAGTAACAAGAAATTGGTGGAGTATAGGATTCTTGGATAATAAATTTTAACTTTTTCCCTGAAAGCTGGTAAATGGCATTTTATTGTCTTCTAACACTTATTGTTGCAAAAGTCAATGAAATTTTTGTCTCTGGATGGGGAAATGTTTTATCTTCTTGGATTAATTAATCAATTCAATAAATATTTATGGTGCTGATTCTTTGTATAAGACAGCCTAAGCCCGTCTATGGAGTAGGTGTATATGTGTGTTATATGTGTAAGTTTCCATGAACGTGTGTGTCTGCAATCTGTAAGTTTCTATGAACGTGTGTGTCTGCAATCTGTATCAGGACTTGGCAGGTGCCTTCCACATCAGTGCTATACGACAACTTGCAAAAGAACCCTGCCTTTTAATGAGTTTACCATTAAAAAAAAAATTGGGACACTGCCTGGTTCCACAGTGTTAAATGAAAATAACATTCAGAATTGAGTTAATCTGATTGCATGGGATCTCTTTTCCCCCTTACTGCAAATCAGAGCAGTTTTCAGCTGACAAGAATGGGTGCCCTACTTGAATGGGCAGCAGGCACTGCTGCTAGTCAGAGCGGCACTTAGCATGGCATTGCCATCATTACATCCCCAGGTTCGCAGCAATGAAACTCCAGGAGTGGCAAAGTCAAATCAGTTCAATTGTCTGATTGTTCATACTCATAAAGTGGGGAAGCTGGCAGGGGTCCGGCATAAAACTTGGAGTTCTGCAGTGCAGCTCCTTTAAGGTAATTCATTGCCCTCTGCAGTAGCTTAAATCAGAGGGGCCAGCATGGTCACAGTAAATGCAGCTCCCCATACTGCTTGAGAGCAATATCGCAGATAGCCGGCTGCTATGCCAGATGTCAAAGGTGCACTAAAAGCACTTGGTTTTGATCTACCCCATTCCCGAGAAGTACAATGGATGGGCCTTTAAGCGCTGCCATAAAAAAAGATTGTGATTAATGAAGCAGCACAACTTAATAAACCAAGTTGACTCCCGCTTCCTTCTCCTAGGCATTTTCACTGTCCACAAAGCAGTTCTTTTACTTAGCAGCAGGGACATGTAAAATGTTAATCATCAATCTGTGGGCCATTAAAGAAGTTGCTTTCCCTTTCTCAAGTTGAAAACCAAGGGGGAAAGATAATAGGTTTGGTTAACAGAGCTGTTCACATAATGGAGATGTGCACAGAAAAGCTTTGATGAAGTCAGCGTGGGAGCCCTTGAGCACTAATCCATTCTGCTCTCGGGACCATGAGTTCAAATCCTAGCTGGGGCTGGGAGGCTCAGGATGGAGGCTGGGGTGAGTGTCTTGATCACAGCTGGACCAGCAGGACGTTACTGTACCTGAGTGAGGCCAAACACAAGATGAGAAGGCACAGAAGCTTCTGTGTCAGCAGACAGGGCAAGAGCTTGCTGGTACTGCCTTAACCTTACATAGCCTTCTTCCTCCCAAAGAATGCCAAAGCATTCCTCCCAGGTAGGCAAGTGACCACGAGCAGAGCCCTGGGCAGTTACATCCTCCATCACCCAGAGAACAGTGCAGAGTTTCTGGCTAATTCACCAAAGCCTATTGAAATATTTTCTCTGGGGACTCAAAAGTACATCAGTCGGAGATACACAATTTTATAATCTACTCATAATTTAGGAATTGCTTTGAGCAAGGTCAGGGATCAGAGACCTGAGGAAATTCCACTTCCCTGCTTAGAACTTTTAATATTTAGTTGTCTTTCCTTACTCCAAAAAGTATATGGGGCAAGGCCATTTTCTGTCTTTTAAAATCATGCACACCTGAAGGCCATTGTTTGTTTGTTTGTTTGTTTGTTTGTTTTTGAGACACAGTTTCCCTCTGTCAACCAGGCTGGAGTGCAGTGGTGCGATTTTGGCTCACTGCAGCCTCCGCCTCCCAAGCTTGACTGATTCTCGTGCCTCAGCCTCCTGAGTAGCTGGGATTACAGGCATGCACCACCACAACCAGCTAATTTTTGTATTTTTAGTAGAGATGGGGTTTCACCATGTTGGCCAGGCTGGTCTCGAACTCCTTGACCTCAAGTGATCTGCCCACCTCGGCCTCTCAAAGTGCTGGGATTACAGCCGTGAGCCACCACATGTGGTCCTGCAGTCCTTTTTACGTGTTTTTTTTTTTCTCAGCATGCTTCTCCTGAATGCCCAGGTTCAGACCCTATGGTCCAATGAAAACCTGTCACTAATCCGGGCGGTTCATTAAGTCCAAGGGAAACCAAGCAAAGTCAAATATGTGACACTCAAAATCTCAGAAAAGACACAGGTCATATAAGAGTTGCCAACAATCTTAAAAAGTAGACTATGGCAGAAGAAATGTTTGGTAGTTTATACTAGGGCCATGATTTTCATTGTTTTATGAGATTTTTTGAAGCAAGAATATGAACTTATGGGAGAGCTTTGTTGAGTCAATAAGAGTGTTTCCTTTCTCCCTCTTACATCTCACTTGAATTCTCTGGATGGCCATAAAGGAAGAGATGTTGGTCAAATGAGCCTGAGCACTATCTTTAAAACCTTGTATTTATTAAGATGACCACATCATTCTCCAACTCTCAGGCTCTAATCTCTCCTCCATGAAGCAAACAAAACAGTTGTTCCGAAACACTTGATGCTCCAGTCAAAGCAAACCACTCCTTTTTCCAGACATACCTTCCGCTCAAAATGTGCTTTTCCTGTCTTCTTCCACAATATCTTCTCCAGGAAGCCTCCACATGCCACTACCCCCAACCCTGGCTGCACATACTACGTGCCTACAGAATGGCTTCTGATGTACCTTGTCTCTCTCTCTGCACTTACCACCTTGTGCCAGAACAATTAATTTGGAGCTGTGTATCTCTCAGTGCACACATAGTTATAGCAACTTGTCTCAGAGTACAGTAAAACCTGTCACTGTTGGCTACTCTAGGCTTCCTTTACGGGACAGGTGTGAGGAGGGGACAATCAGATTGAAAGGGTGGATGAGGGATTTTTTTCTTGCTTGTACATGAAGCACATTGTTTTCACACAGGGTTTACATTATAAATCAATAAGATAGCAGTATTTTCAAAAACGCACTTGACAAAGATTGAGGAAACTTCCGTCAGCCACATAAAAGTTAATAATGAGATTAATGGTGAAATGAAATGAATTTGGAAGAGGTTGATGACATGAGCAATTAATCCTCTTCCCAAAAAACCTTAGAACCATCTCTACTGGTTGTAATCATTCACCAAACTATAAGCCCCCATAGGCAGAGTCCACATCTTATTCACTATTACACTTCTAAGGCCAAGTAGTTTGCACTCAGTGGATGATTCATAAATGTTTGCAGAAGTAATTAATTAGTAAATTGACCTAGAATTAATTATGCTTAAAACATTTGCTAATTTCTCTAACCTGCATGATAAAACTTAACTCCTTATAATTATATAAAAGGCTTTTAACACATTTACCCATTCTTTCCACCTTCATCTTTTGCTATCTTCTCTACCTTATCCCAATGTATGCCCTATGAACTAGCAACACAATTATTCACCATTGCCTAAACATCTACCCCAGATGTTGTTTCCTCTACCAGGTAAACTGCTTGTCATTCTTTGTGAAGCCCTCCCTTCCCACTCGAAAAAGAAAGTCTCTCCTTAGCTAAACTCCAATAGCATTTTGCAAATGCCTCAACTGTAGCTCTTGGTGCAAGAAGATTATTTTATGTCTGTCTTCTCATGAACCTATGAGTGCCCACCTTACTAATCGGGGCAGAGTGCCTTGCAAATACTAGGCATGAAATTGATCTTAGTTAAATCATAAGTCAATGATTGAACAAATAAAAACCAAGCAGCCACCAGGGAGTTATGAAAAGATCACATGCTCTGTCTTAGCTATGTTCTGTCATCTGTGGTTCTTGGGGATTAAAAAAAACGTAGATCATGAATTTTCACAGTAGTACTCTAGAAATGTCTTCAATTTTAAAATTCGATGAATTATAACATTTCGTTACAAGATTTCAATTCCCCAACCATTGTCCTTCAAGAAATGATCTAAGCTTAAAAATCATTTTCAAGCTATAAATACAACCTTTAAAGTTGGAGCACTCTTTAAAGTCCTCTACTGTGTGGAAAAGGTACATGATAATTAACTCTCTTTGGCAGGGTGTGATGGCTTACACCTGTAATCCCAGCACTTTGAGAGGACGAGGTGGGCAGATCACCTGAGGTCAGGAGTTCAAGACCAGCCTGGCCAACATGGTGAAACCCCATCTCTACTAAAAATACAAAAATTAGCTGGGTATGGTGGTGCATACCTGTGATTCCAGCTACTTGGGAGGCTGAGGCAGGAGGATCACTTGAACCCAGGAAACAGAGGTTGAAGTGAGCTGAAATGACACCACTGCACTCCAGCCTGGGCAACAGAGTGAGACTCCATTTCAAAAAAACCCCAAAAAACAAAAAGGCTCTCTTTATAAAATTTAGTCAATTCCCATCTCTTATGTATATCCAAGCTTTCCATTTCCATATTAGGTCTTGACATGGTGAAAATTTACAGTGATCATGGCCATTCAATATAGGAAATGAATTAACATTCTCCATGGGACCCTCATTTGTATGGTATATTAATAGGATCCTCATGTAAATTTCTGCTTTTACCTCACTGCCTATTTGCCTGCTAGCTGGTTGTATGCAATTTAGAAAGGCGGACAAGAAATATTTGATTTCACATGATGTTGCTTAGAGGGATGGGGAGGCAGAGGGAACAGATAGGGGTCAAGCAGCAACAGGAGAGTTACAATGGGAATATTTTATAGCTGTCAAAAACCAACAGTGCTCAATAAAGCCATTCTCATTACAATTAGATTTTACTTCCTGGATGCAACAGATTTGGCCATTATAAATGAATTATGAGAAAATAAAAGGGAATATGTCTGATGAGATTTTGAAGATGCCTGGTGCAAGAAGACATGGAGAGCTAGTCGAAAAGGTACCATGTTCTAAATAAGAAAAACTCTGTATTAGGTACTTCTGTATAAAGAAAAAACCCACTTGGAAAAGCCATACCAAAGAACACTCCAACTTCCAGAGCCACACACAATTAAATGAAGAATTAGACCAAGATAGATAATCCTTAATTTGACAGAGATTTCTAACTGTTCATTAAAATTACTTTTCTCTTTTTCTTGGACATACTGCTAGACCGCATTTTTTGTGGGTGGACATGGCCTTCTGATTGAGTTCTAGCCAGTGGTATGTGAACGAAAGGATGTGTACCACTTCTAGGGCTGGCCCCGAAAATTTCCGTGTGTGTTCCTCCATGTTCTTTTCCTCTTCAGATGACTGGGCTGAGAAACCCCAGGGCTACTTTGAGATCCATCTGTTGAAGATGACAGAACCCTGTCAGCCTGGATCCCAGAAAGACTGTGTGAAGCAGAGAACCCAGTGACTTGCCACTGCCCTGGACTTTTCAGTAGGCAAGAAATAACTATTCACTGTGTTAAGTCTTCACATTTCGGTGCCTATTTATTATTGTTGCCTAGCCCACATCATAGAGAACAATTTCAATACTGACATTCTAATATCTATGTCATGAGCTATTTAGTCTTTGAAAAAAAGAAGCAGCTCCAGCTTTACCAATCTTGGATTTGAGATAGCTTTGGTGATTAAAAAAATAAATAATAATTCATAATTTGGAAATAAAATTATTCATTATGACATTTTAATAATTTCCCATCATGCCTATTTGTGTGCCAGACACTGTACCAAGTACCTTATGTACATCACCCCTAATTCTAGCAATAATCCTGCTTGTTAGACATTAGGTTACAGAGATGAATTTGCTTTATAACACTCAGTCACAAGAAATGGCACACTACCTTATTTTTCTAAATCTAGACATATGTCCCCTCTCTAAATGGTGAGAGAGTTACTGCCAGTCAAATTTGGGTATTCGAAAATATGTGAGGACAAAGGTAATTCACAGGAGGCCTGAAAGATATGGGAGGGCTTCTCACCTTTAAGTCATCAGGCCCACTGTTCAGGGCCCTGTAGTTGATTCCCAGGCAAGTGACTCCAACTGCTCCATGATTGGCATGGACATTATTGCTTCCTATGACTTCTTAGGCTATAGCTATAGTCAGTCCTCCTGATATCTATGAACTAGCCTATACTTCTCACCAAGAACATCACCATCTTCCCTATCCCCATAAATGAATCTCTCTTCTCTTTCCCACAGGAAGGCACCTTCTGCCTCAGCAACTCCAATAACAGCTCCCATCCATTTCCAGAAGTCTTGGAGGGAGGTTGTCATACTGGGACCTTGCCACCTCTGTGGTATGCCATTAACGTCCTAAGGCATGACCATCCACCTACCTTGTTGGGATAGAAAACAGCAAGAAGGAATAAGAGTTCGGTATATTTACAGATTTTCCGGCCATGTTCAGATAACAGATTGAGGTTCAGAGAGGTCAAATGAGTTGCCCAAGACCACAAACTACTCAGCAGCAGAGCTTCATTTCAAACCCAAATCCATCTGGCTCCAAGGCCTAGAGAATTTTCTATAATCCCAGTTTTTCCCAGAAAAACCCAAGGCACCACAGGCCTAAGAGGTTTTTTTTAATGACAATGGAAAATAATTATAAATGATTTAAATGAGATGAAATATTTGAAATCCAAATCTTACAGGGTTTTTTTCACTTGAAAAATCACCCAAATAGCTTACCTTTTATTTACACACACACACACACACACACATACACAGAGAGAGAGACACAGATGCACATACAAATAAGTGAAGACAATTGGTAAAAATCATTAATTTGTAATATCATTTTGCAACTAGAGTTCTGAAATCACGTATCTAATGAATTATCTTCATTAAAACACATAGACAATTAAAATCTCACTTGGCCCATCTTAATGACAGTCTTATAAAGATTTCCAAGTTTAAAATTTAACTGCATACATATCTGAATATTTTTCAGGAAAACAAAAATTTTAACACAAGAGAAAATTATTTGCTTTAACATACAAATGAGGCCATTATTAGACTAAATAAGGGTGACTTAGGAGGCCTGACTTATAGTCTCTCTTCTAACAATAGTTATACAAATTAACTTCGGGTGAAGCACAATTTCTTTGGATTTAATCGTTCTTATTTATCTTTTTAGCTCTCACATTTTCTAATTTTACATTTCTCAGAAAATTGGTATCTCTTAAAATCAGTGATGTTTAGTGATCCACATTTGTAGCCAATGTAGTGTAAAAAGAGGTAACACAAAGAGGGCATCAGAGAAAGAAAAAAGGAATAAAGAAGGAAGGAGGAGAAAGAGACAAAAAAGAGAGAAAGAGCGAGAAAGAGGGAGAAAGGTGAGAGAGGGTAGAAGAAGAGAAAATAAATATTTTCTCATCATGGTCCATGTTTCTCAAGGCTGGTCTAAGAGTTGCTTGAAATTCTGTTGCATCCTTTGGAATCAGTCTGAAGCATTTCAAACTTAGAGTATTCCACTCCCACTGGCAGGCCCGTCCCTCCAGAGAAGATGAGATGAAACAGGATGTCTTAGCCTGACACCATTAAAAATTTGATTTATCTACCTCTCTTTGTTCTGATTCCATGCACTTCAAGCAACCTCTTGATTATAATCCAGCTTCCATGGCCTCCAGGGACACCGTGTGATGGTCAGGCTGATAAAAGTTTTGTAACTTGCATAGGTTCTATTTCTCACTATAAATTGATATGCTGCAGGTCACTAAATGCTTTCAAATGGTAAGTATTGTGTGTTGACCAACAAATTGTCTAAGTAGCAAAAAAAGGAGGGGAGGGGCAGACATGCAAATGGAGGCACAAAAATTCACCGGCTGACAGTGCCAGACTCAAAAGAACCCACCCATTCCCTCATGACATGCCAAGAGGAGCTGGCTTTCCCATGGACTCACGGGGTCCACAGATGGCCATTAACTGTGCAAGAAAGATTTTCCTGACATGACAGGAGCAGAGAAGACATCGGGGAACATTCTATAGACTTCATTTTAGTTTTTCTCTTCTGATGGCCTAAGTTAGGTCCCGATTTTCAAATCTATCTTTCAAACCATCATAGGGATTCATGTTCTAGTACTTTTAAGTGTGCTGGCTAGCATTGCATAGAATTCTACATCATCAGTTTGATCTAGCTTCAAATCCCAGCTCTCTCTTTGGTAGCTGATTTAGTCAAGTTACTTAATTCATAAGCAGTATTTTAAAATATTTATAATGGGAATAATAGACCTAGCCCATTAAGTCATTATTCAGATTAAATGAAATTATGCACAATGCTTAAGACATAATGACTGCTCGATACATATTACCTACAATCATAACAAGTTATCATTATAATGATCATGGCTGAGCAATGCTGAATCAGCATATTGTAAACTCCTTATTTGTTTTAGAGATCCTTAAAGACAGAAATGGATCTTATTTAATAAATTTAATCTTAGTGTCAGTGCATAACATGTGGTAATGCTCTAAAAATATGTCTTAAGTAGGATATACAGTGAACAGCTGCACAAAACTAAGGACCCAACCGCAAGTTTCTTTCCACTCTACCTTCTAAGACATCCCCAGAAGCCCTTTCGTGGTAGGCAAACATCCAATCCCATGAAGCCCAGCCCATATTTGTTTTCATCTGCAAGATACATGTGATCCTCCAGAACACACCACTCCCTACTTTCTCAGTAAAATAATTCACCAATCCTGCCACCAATCCTGAGGTTACATTCTGTAACCTCACCCATAGCAGACACACACATCTAATGATCGTTTCTCCTCCTCCTCTCCATTGTTTTTACCAGCACCTCTGCTCTCCAAGTCCTTATCAACAAAATTTCCAGGGTGACTAGGGAATTCTAAAACATGGCAACATACCAAGGGTTTCTTTTTGTTACCAAAGCATCCTGAAGTCCTGTGACCTGTTGGGGGGTGACCATTAGGATACAGAACAAAAGATTTATTCAAAGCCAAAGTGCAGTCACGTGACATCATTGGTGATTTCCCCAAATCCCTCCAACCAAAGGCAATTGTTATGTCCATATTGGGATAGCCATTAGCAAAAGAGTCTCCACCATAATATTTGGAAGAACTTTGTGATTAATTTAGCAGATGGAATTTTTTAAAGTTACAATAAAAAAATTCACTATAAGATGGAAATCCTAAAGAAAGTCAGTTGCTAAAAGCAGATGCTGGCAAGTTATAGGCCAGAATTTTCTTATTCCTAAACAGCCCAATACTGACAAAATTTAAATCATCATTAATTAAATGGTTTTTTTTTTTTTAAGACAGAGTCTCACTCTGTCGCCCAGGCTGGAGTCCATTGGTCCAATCTTGGCTCACTGCAACCTCTGCCTCCTGGGTTCAAGCAATTCTCCTGCCTCAGCCTCCCAAGTAGCTGGGATTACAGGTGCCCGCCACCACACCCAGCTAATTTTTGTATTTTTGGTGGAGACCGGGTTTCACCACGTTGGCCAGGATGGTCTCAATCTCCTGATCTCGTGATCTGACCGCCTCGGCCTCCCAAAGTGGCGTGTGCCACCACACCCAGCCAAATTTTTTTAAACCTTCAAGTTTTATAAGTATCAAGATTCTAAATCTACTCTCCTTTCATGCCTTAAAATGCCACCAATGATGGTGCCAGCTTGGCGCTTTACTTTTTCTCCTGGAACCCTTTCTTTGGGCAAAGGATGGCAAAATAAATTAGCTGAGTAAACCCAAATCCATCAAAAAGCAAAATAAATAAGACATACTGTGAAATAGTGAGTTTTCTCATCTTGAACTATTTAATTAAGTTTTAAAACAAAAAGGCAGCAATGAGCTCTTTCCCCTTGGAAAGGAAGAAATAGCAGAAATCACTTGTGTTCATGCTGAAACAGGTCCACTGAGCATCCTCTGTAAACATTAAATAACTATCACATAATATCAAAAATGAAAACCCCTTATTATTTATTTATTCAACTGAATTCCATGCTCACAAGAAGCCTTTTATATGAGTCTCAGAGAACTTCATAAATAATCTCTCATTATCACTCACCTTCATTTGAAAAGGTATTTTCATCCCCATTTCAGCATTAGGGGTTAACAGAAAGGTTAAATGAATTATATAAAGTTATATTAAGTGCCTGCGAACAATAGAGACCAAGCTTTATTATCCCTTGAGAACTAAAAGTCTTTCTTAGAAAAATTAAGCAACTTATCTAATTATTTTTAGGAGGGTGTTTCACAAAAATACGGTATTTTATGTCTACATCATGGTCTATAAAGAAAAGTCACAAAATAATAACCATGCTAAATAAAACATCAGTGTAGTTTCCAGAATCCTTTCTGTTCTGTGTACCCACCCATGTGGCTGGAGATTCGAAATGCTATTTAAGTCTCATTTTCCTTCAGAAGCTAACCTCTGTGGAATAAAATGCTGTTAAGGGGGAAAAATCTTTTCTGTCATTTGACTTTAACTTATGATAAATTAGCTTCAACTAGTTTCTTAGAAAATTGCCCAAGAAATGACTACAGAAAATTAAAATACCGAGACTTCAAAGAGGCAAACACACAGCCTTCAAATTCCGACCTTAGAGAATAATCCTCCCTTTCTCATGCTTTAGAGAGATGTGAGTAAAGAAATCGTACTAGGGCATGGTAATGAACCATCTTTCGAATGACTTTTCTATCAATCTTCTTTTCAAAGGGTAATAAAGTGATGATTATTTCTACGCAGTTTCTGGGAAGTTATCATCTCATTTCAATAGTCACCAGTGAAGGACTGCACTCTGGTATTCTCACCAAGGGTGATAAGGGCAAGAAGTGGGTGAGAATTCAATAGACAAGGTATAGGTTGTTAAAAGCTATTTCTTAGAAAATTAAAACAGAGAAAGATCAAAAGAATTGTGTTGGGTCTTAAGGAATTGGTAATTATTTCCTTCTAGATTAAAAGTTCAAATCTGATTTATTACCTAGCGAATGAAATCCACTATTATGTGAAGATTTTTTTCTTTCAACAAATATTGTTGAAAGCATATTATGTGCCTTCCTTTGTGTCAGATGTTGGTGACTAATTGAGAAGGACAACGAGAGACAACAAGGGAATCTGTGTCATGATTTCTAGAACCAGAGCAATAGGTCTCATCTAAAACAACAGTAACAAACAACAACAACTCAAAAAAATTCTTTGAAAGCATTGACTAAATGGTTGCTGGGAATTCTTAGTCACCCGGTGTTTGTTTTGCAAAACTGCAGAAAATAACAACAAGGCAAAAATATCCAAAATTGTATCTGATTCCATTCCCCAGAGCTCTAAGAAGCTTTAAGATAGCATAGGGCAGGAGTCACTCCAGGACCATATGGCCTTGAGCAAAGAAAATCCTATGCACTGGATGCCTTCAGGAGAGGTCTCTCTGGAATGTGGCTGCTTCTCTGGTTGCCAAAGTCAAATTCAGATCCTGTCTGTGATATGGTCTTTGTGCTCAGACAAGGATTATGCGGTCTGCTTTTCCTCAGTAGATCCTAAAACCAGCCCCAGCCATGGCTTCTTATTTGTCCTAATTCTCTTACCCAGTCCAATCCTACTGCCCACTGGCAGATAGGATATGAAACACATTTCTGAATTTGACATTTGGCCAGAAGTTAAATTTCTTTAGCATTAGCTAGAAATCCAAACGTGGAACAAAACAAACAAACAAAAAGAAACATGAGACAAAGCTTTCTGAGGGCAAAAACATGCCATGTGCACCACTACATCCTCATCACTAAGGCAGTTCAGAGAAGGCACTTAATATCTGTTGAATAAAATCAACCGACTGAATGAACACTCCACCCTTTTGTGGTCATGGATCACTCAAAGTCAAGACTGCCACACTGGTATTTGCATGCAAGTATTCCCACAACGACTTTTGCTCAGCAGTTCATCTTTTTAAAATGTTATTCTGTTGATTTTTCTTAAAACAAACAAAAGAAAAGGCACACCACAGAAATTTGAAATCCAAATGTATTTGCTTTCAAGTTCCATTCCAGGTAACAAATATTTGACCAATGAACTGATGCCTTTAGTTTGGCCATTGGGCAAGCAAACTCTGCCTCTTTCCATAGTTGAGTGCAGCACTGAGGTGAGTACCAATTGTTCCTTTACTGATTTGTAGAATAGGATAAAGTTGTTAAGTCCCCAAAAAAGTATTAACATTTTATCCTCATTGCCAATCAACAAATCACCCAAATTTCCCGCTTTCCACGACCCCAAAACCCAAGTAAAAGGGGAATAAATTAGCCCTTGTGGAACTCAAACTTACAAGAATCAGAGGCAATCATTGGCAAACTAAATTCTTGGTTTTCCACCTTCCTATTCAACATTTCCCCTGTATGCCTAAGAATGCAAGAGTGTAGATTTTTAAAGCAAGCTCACTAGCAAGTCAGCTAATGTCAGGATTAAAGATAAAAATAAGTTGGAATTTTTCAAACCCAGGAGGTTTGCTGCCTGTGAACTGGAACACCTTATAATAAGAAAGGAGATGTAATAGGATGGGGAGAGGACTCCCAGCCCCACATCTCTCCTTGTGTGAAAAGCTGGTGCTTGTTCGAGGTAGGGCAACCAGGCCCAGCATACAAGAGGGATGACTGATCCCTCAAATACACTACACAGTGTGGCTGCCAGGAGTGCTTCACCTTAGGCCTCACAAACCAATGACATGTTCTCAGCCATATTTCAAAATATATATACATTCTTTATGCCAGGGGAATAGGGAACTCTGCTCTGGAAGGAAGCAAACACCTGTGAAACATGTTTTCAGTCTGAAACCGTATCTTTCTTCATAGGACCTGACATAAAGTAATTTAACCTGCAATATTATATATACAACTTTGGAAGGAGGAGTGGTGTTTTACAGGTTGAGTTAGTCAACTCCTAACTAATAGTACCCCTGAGCTTTAAGGAAGGGAAACCCTTTCTTAATGATTTCCAGTTCTTCATATTCTTGTTCTCTTGTTTAAAAAAAAAAAAAAAAGGCCAGGCGCAGTGGCTCACGCCTGTAATCCCAGCACTTTGGGAAGCCAAGGCGGGTGGATCATCTGAGGTCAGGAGTTTGAGACCAGCCTGGCCAACATGGTGAAACCCCATCTCTACTAAAAATACAAAATTAGCCAGGCATAGTGGTGCACACCTGTAGTCCCAGCTACCCGGAAGACAGACACAAGAATCGCTCAAGCCCGGGAGGCAGAGGTTGCAGTGAGATCGCATCATTGCACTCCAGCCTGGGTAAAAAGAGTGAAACTCCATCTCAAAAATAAAAAAATTATATATATAAAATATATATATTCCATATGTATTTTATATATATAATATATATATTCCATATATTATATATAAAAATATATATATAATATACATATTCCATATATATTATATATGGAAGGGTATTTGTTTTAGGTTTCCCTTTCTTTTACAGAAACCTGAAATATCCAGGCATCATATGATTCACTGACAATATCTGAAACCCATCGAGATTTCACCAGTATACTTGGTAGTTTGTGCAGGAATGTGCTCCAATCTGTGCAAACCCACCCTTGTTCCATTGTTTTTCCTATCATTGCTATTCAAAGTCCTATGTTGTGGAAAAGACAGAGGAGGAAATCACATAACTTTTTATGAACATATATATAGACATAAATACAATCTGTGGGTGAGGTGACAAATAGTAGTAGGGGGTCCAGTCTGCATACATAGTGAGAAAATAAAATAAATGTATCCCCCCCAACCCCATCCTTTAATGTGCAGGATTCTGCTCCAAAGTTCCAAGTGACCAGCTAAAGCAATGAGGTACACAAGAACAATATTCCCAGCTGACTCATCCAAGCATCTTCGTGTGGAACTTGAAGATGGAGCTGCAAAGTGCCCTGGACAGAGGTCAGTGTCTAGGAGAACCCATTGATCATATACCAATGAGGCCTTTGAACAGAAGGAGATGTGAGGCTCAGAAGGCGTGTCCCAAGGAGACGCTGATGTAATCAACATCACGTTGATCAATCTATGTTATCACAGAGTTCCTGGCAGGCAGGGCAAGCACTGGGATCTTCTTGCTCCTCCCTTTTTATAGTTGCATATCATCTTCTGGGGAATTTCTACCCGTCTCCCTTGCTGGAGGCTCCTCAGCTGATTCTATTTTTATCTCAAGTCCAAAGGTGGAATTTATCCTTTCAGGGGAATAGTCATTTCTTTTTAAATCTGCAAGGAGGACAAGTAAAAAGGTTATAGTGGATCCCCAAGAACCTACTGTTCATGAAGACAAATGGGACTTTAGGCTTTGCCAAGTGTTCAGAGAGATCTCCTCTTCCTCAGACCATAGCTATGTGGAACTCAAACCCTCAACCATGTCTAGATTAAGCCTCCTTTCCCACCCCAATACCCCCTCTCCCTTCCCTATGCTGTTTGGGTGCTGTTTATGGGAGCAGGGAAGAAAGACTTGGTTGCTTGCTTCAATACACAGTGCCCTATAAGGCATAATCTGGCCAGAGTTAAGTAAGACCAAATGGGAAATGGGGCATTTTACTACTGAATGACAGGCAGAGGCAGAGAGGTCAGCCAAGAAGGCTGACTCCTCATCTCAGTGGTCAGTTTTCTGTGACAAAAGCTCCACCTCAGGTTTGGTACAGCCAATAAAAGCTCCATCCAGTTATCAGATCCTATGCTTCCTAAGCCCTCCTTCCATTTGAAAAGAAAAAAGTTAAAAGAAAATATTAATAGGCATAACCTTTGTAAGACACGTATGGAGGAAAATGGAGTTAAAATGTTTGTGACCTTTTTGTGCTGTACTTATTGTATTTGCTAGCCTAGAACATGTATTTCTTATTTTTTTAATGTTAAATGATGATTATGTGGAAATAAAACTAATACATATTATATATTAATAATAAAACAATCAACATTTATTGAACATGTAAATTGATATGGTTTGGCTGTGTCCCCACCCCAAATTTCATCTTGAATTGTAACTCCCACAATTCCCACGTGTCATGGGGGGAATCCAGTGGGAGGTGACTGAATTATGGGGGTGGATCTTTCTTGCACTGTTCTTGTGATAGTGAATGAGTCTCACAAGATCTGATAGTTTTAAAAACGAGAGTTTCCCTACACAAGCTCTCTCTTTGCCTGCTGCCATCCAGGTAAGACGTGACTTGCTCCTCCTTGCCTTCTGCCATGATTGTGAGGCCTCCCCAGCCATGTGGAACTGTAAGCTCATTAAACCTCTTTTTTAAATAAATTGCCCAGTCTCAGGTATTTTCTTTATCAGCAGCATGAAAACAGACTAATACATATACTACCTAATTCAATCTTCACACAGACTTTATGAAACAGGTGCTATTATGCCTGGTTTACAGACAAGGAAACTGAAGCCCAAGGTCATATAGCTGGTAAAAAGCAGAATTAAAATGTTTGAGTTCAGCCTCTCTGGCTACAGAGCCTATGCCCTTTATACTATCCTAAACTGCCTCTCATATAAAAAAATATGAAGGGAAACGTAGTCAAACAAAAATGAAAAATCACCTCTAATCCTATTTTCCAGACAAAACTCTCTTTTTATTTAGATTACCAAATGTCTGAATAAACAAGGATATTTCTTATTTCCACTTAAATGTTGGTCAAAAACTAAGGTTTTGAAAGAAAACATGAATTAGGACTAGATGTGGTGGAATTATTGAATTACTCAAAACCTACCAGTGTATCACACCTGTAATCCCAGCACTTTGGGAGACCAAGGCAGGTGGATAACCTGAGGTCAAGAGTTCGAGACCAGGCTGGCTGATGTGGTGAAACCCCATCTCTACTAAAAATACAAAAATTAGCTGGGCGTGGTGGCGGGCGCCTGTAATCCCAGCTATTAGGGAGGCTGAGGCAGGAGAATCACTTGAACCCGGGAGACAGAGGTTGCAGTGAGCCGAGATTGCCCCACTACACTCCAGCCTGGATGACAAGAGCAAAACTCTGTCTCAAAAAAACAAACAAATAAACAAAAAACACCTACCAGTGTAGTATAAAAAAATTATCTCAACCTTAATCATACAGGACCACTAACTGAGCTCAAGGATTGGAAGTAGTGAGTTCTGTCTCAAGTCTCCCTGTGTCCTGGCTCCTTAGATGTAGTACTTGTGTCTTCGAGAATGCAGGCTGCCCTTCCAGGGTAGGAATGAATCAGACCTGGGAAAAGGACAGTATCGGAGGATGTTGAGTGAATGAGCCGGACTCCAGCCTGCCATCATGGAATGACTCTGATCGTTCTCAGCTCCTGCCTTCCAGAGGGCCCTTATACCTGGAGGTCCTGATGACTCACAGTCCAGTCTCAGCCCCTTCCTGAGCAACTTTTGACCAGAGAAGCCAGTGGGCAGCTTGGCTGTGCACTAATCTCTTTGCTCACATCAGGTATGTGATTTGTGAGAGTGAGTCCTGGCCAGTTGTGAGAGTTATGGCCCTCTGCTCTCTGACTGCTGCATTTTGATCTCCCCACCCCTGGCTGACCACTATATTCCCAGTGGAACTGGAAGCCTGCTCCAACTCTGTCTTTCTATGCCTTCACCACAAGAGCTCCCCCTACCTCTAACTCCAACCTGTAATCCCAGCACTTTGGGGAGGCCGAGGTGGGCGGATCATGAGGTCAGGAGATCAAGACCATCCTGGCCAACATGGTGAAACCCTGTCTCTACAAAAAACACAAAAAATTAGCTGGGCATGGTGGTGAGCACTTGTAATCCCAGCTACTCAGGAGGCTGAGGCAGGAGAATCGCTTGAACCCGGTAGGCGGAGGTTGTAGTGAGCCGAAATTGCGCCACTGTGCTCCAGCCTGGGCGACAGAGTGAGACTCCGTCTCAAAAAAAAAAAAAGAAAAAAAAAGAAATCTCCTTCGTTTGTTATAAATTTACACCTGTCCCATCCCAGGTTACGATGGATGGTGCTCTTTTACTGACTTCAAATTCGGGGTATGATCATTTATTATAAGGCAAGAAGAGCTACTCAGCTTAAGATACATGAAATCCCACTGTAAGGACAAGTCCGGTGTGACCAAAAGTAGTGGGCAAGCTGAGGCACACATGATGCTTCCCTTCTGGGACAAAAGAAAGGAATGAAACAGAGCCAGGACTGCCCATTTGGAGGGCACAGGCCTCCAGCTGCTTGCTTTTATAGTAGGAATTTTTAAGTATGTCATATTATCAAATCAGATTTAAAAAAATATATGTTGCAATGTGTGTTCAAAGTAGCAGATTTTTACAGTGAAAAGCACTACTTTAATTGAGGGTGTCATTTCCCTCCATACCACACCCTCCCAAGTACCCAATGGCAAAATTAGAATAGAATAGAAATGCTGTGGCCAACACCCTGTGGCCATCGGCAGCTGGCAGGACCCAAATGTGGGGGGTGGGGCGGGGGCAAAGACCTGCCACGGTCAGATTTCATCCCATTTAAGTTGGTGGAACTTTTCTTTTGGAGTGACTGTGACAAGTATTAGGCCCCAAGTTGTTTTATCACATTTTGGCAGAACCTAAAGTAAATCCCTGTCCTTTTAATCCCTTTAGAGACTTGAAAATTTTGCAGTCAGAAAGTCAGGCTCTGCGAATGACGGTGAATGAGATAAAAATGTGATTACGATTTTCTACTTTATCCCAGGTTACAAAGGATGTTGTTCTATGAGAGATTTACTTAGAGAAAAATAGAACTGTTAGTGGCATACCCGGGAGTTTGAGCTTCCGGCAGCAGGAGTTACAACGATGTTTTGCAATGAAGTTTCTAATTGCATCTTCCCCCAAATTGGCCGGTCCAAACACCATTCCTCTTGATCTAGAGGAAATATCAGAATATCAATTAGATCACAGCTAAGAAAAAGGAGCTCAACTAGGATTCTCCGAGATACCGAACAGTATCCCATAGTAACCCAGTAAACTTGAAGGAGCCAACAAAAAACAGAGCACTTTGGGGAAACAACAATGTTAGGTTTGCAAATTTAAAATTCAAATGCACTTAAATCTTTGTTCCCAACTCCAAGACCTACTGTGAAACGCATTTCAACGGCATTTCAACGCTAATCTGATAGAAGAGTGAATTTTCTATGTACCATATTAAAACAAAATACAGCGAAATCCTTTTTAATGCATATGGGATGAAAGAGTGACATTCATTACCAAATGTTCTACTAGAATACCCCAAAGGTAAGATATAAAGTAAAATACATTTGCTTTTGGGACACGCCTTCTAAAACGATGCATAGACATTGTTTCAAACCCAAATACTTTTCTGAAAATAACCGTCCTCAAAAACAAATTCCTGACTAAACCCTAGATCCTTACTCATGGCTCTTTCAAAGCCACTTGCTCTCCTGCAAACTGCTAGAGCTGGGCTTTTTGTGGAAAGACAAGACTATGACACAATGTGTTGGTGGAAGTAAAGTACATATGCTCGATGTAGGTGACAGAGTTACAAATAGAATCAGTATATATAAGGCACCTTTTGAATACTCTATAATCATAACAAATCCCTAGCAGATTCTAAGATCAGTGTTCATCCGTTATCATATCAAAGGCGACCATCATTCTTTGGATTTTGACACTGCACACCACAGAGCAGAGCACACCAGAAACATTTCCCAAGAAACTTTATGAAAGCTAATATTTTATTTTAATGACATGCAGAGTGGAAACAGCACATTTTAAAATCTGAACTCAATTACCGCTCTTAAATACCACGTCTTAAGAAAAAAGAAAAGCAAACTATCACAAAAGGAAACAATAAACTTCGCTTCTAAGGAATGCGGTTTTTCAAAAGGGACGTGGTGTAAAAATGGACTTTTTTCCATCCAAGGATTGAAACATTTATCTCAATTTCCACTTCCTTTTGGCAGAATAACAGTAGCTGCTCTGAAGATGTGCCAAGCTCAGAATGAGGGCTGATGTCAGTTTGATCTCAGATTGCCTCTTTGCTCCGAGGCGAGTAGGTGGAGGAAATCTCTTGGGAAGACAAAGTGAACAGACACCCAGGATTAACTTTCCTGGTCACTCAATCGCTCTTACAGAGTACAGCTCTGGGGGTATTTACCCGGCTGCATAAGCTGCCTCTTGTTAACTATTCCTCTCTCTCTGTCCATCTGGTAAGGAACCACTTCAATAAGGTGAAACTGAAGGTGGCAAAAAAAGTCGAAGCACTCAGCATTTAGACCAGGATTCTACGATGCCAATAAAGTGAAACACAGTGTTTATTTTAGTCGTTTAAATTGAAGAATGCCTTTTCATAGTCTCTCCAACATGACCCTGTTAGAATATTTCACTCATTTGCTTTCCATACCTGCCATTTCTTCCTCCCAGTAAAACATAAAAACCCCCAACTTAGAGATGCAACACTGAATCTCAGATAAAACCTGTAAGTTAAATGATTTCCCTCTATGAGCTTTGGGAAAGTTAAGACAAAAGAATCAAAATTAATACCAAATGCATATAGCAGGAGTTCGACCACTCCCAGTGTAGGGAGAATGAAGGAGAGTTGTAAGGAAATTCATTTGCATCTACCCCCTACAGCACGCCTAGAGCCTTGCAGTCTTAGATAACCAGGTTTTAAAAAAAATACAAGTAGCTGTTTTCCAGATTTTTCACAACACAGGAAAAGCAGGTGGTAGCTTGGTTCCACATGCGAGGAAACGCTAATTAGTGCCATCTATACATAGATTTACTAAAGAACATCTCATCATCGTTTCATACTTGTCAAATGCCCAAAACTATCAAAGCAGCAAGCTAAAAAACTGTAATCCCAAATGACCAATAACCAAGGCAGAAGGTTAGGGAAAGTTAAGAGACAATAAGCATTAGAAACAATATGAGAATTTATACCACAAGAATATCTTCTCTTTTGGTAGAGGGTTATCCTTTCATTGACCCCTTCTCCTCATAGGAACGTTACCATCTTCACTGAGCCTAAGTTTTCTCATTTTTGAACTGGGATTGAAAATGCTTCCTTTCATTGTTGTTGCAAAGGCTAAAATAAATAACCCGTGAAAGCACTTGCTTAAATCAGTGCTTCCCAAACTTTAATTTACACCGGATCACCTGAGGATCTTGTGGAAATTCAGATTTTGGTTCAGTATTTCTGGGGAGGGTCCTGAGATTTTGCATGTCTAACCATCTTCCCGGTGATGCTGACCTTGTTGGTCCATGTCCCATGCTTCGTGTAGCAAGTGCTTCAGACACGTAAGGCATTCGAAATGTGAGCCCCATTGAACTAATCAGACGTAATTCCCCATGATCATGGGAAAATAGTGCTTCTTGTTATCTTGACCATGAAGGCCAATTGCATCCAAAATTGGGTAACCCCACAAAACCAGGAAGGCCACAATGAAGCCATCCTATCAGTTTCCAGAGTTCCTATCCTTAAGTCATAAGAAAATAAAGTTGTCCTAAGACAGAGTTTCTCAACCCTGGTTGCCCATAGAATCACATGAGAAACTTTAAAAAAATACAGATATCAGGGCCCTATCTTCAGAGATCCAAATTTGATGCCAATCCTTGGCTTTTGTTTTTAAGTTCCCTAGGTGACTTTAATAGAAATTGAGGCCCACTGGCCTACAGCATGCAATTAAATACCTACCTGTCAAGTGGGATAATATAATCTTAGAATTCTAAATGATAGAATATTCAGGTCATATTAAGTGACATATGCCAAGATCAAAATTTAATAAATGATAGATGGGGTATACATAAACTTGGTTCATTATATATGCAAAAAATTTCCACTGCAAAATTGTAAAGTACTTTTAGTACAAGATTCCTACTACTAACCCTTAGGCACACAGGACTACTGAAGAAATAATATTCTTAGCTAAAAACACTTTAGCAGAGCTAAAGTGAAACATAATAAAGTCTTTATGTATATAAGAGTGGTAACACGGTCTCCACAGTCAAATAAATAACATAGGGATTCGATGTGTATGTTCAATATGAATCACCTTTATTTTCTCTAGTTCACCTAGTCCAATTAAATATCTAATACACTTTTAGATGGGCCTCTTTGCATAGAAGCCTACATGTTTAGATTAAATCACTCAGTAAAATAACACAGCACTAAAGCAGTGAATATTTATGAGTTCTTGGGGAGGGAAAGTAAAAATTTCAGATTTTATTGATTGCCCACTTATGTAGTTATATATATAATATATATAATATATATATAAAACTACCACCCAGGGGTCAAGTATAGACAATTATGACAATTAAGAAGTAAAAATGTATGCTGGCAGTTCTCAAGAGTGGTCTCTGGACCAGCAGCATCATAATTCCCTGGGAACTTGTAAGAAATGCAGATTATTTGGCCCTACCCCAAACCTACTGAAGCAGAAACTCTGGGAGTGGGGCCCAGCAATCTGTGTTTTAACAGGCTCTCCTGGTGATTGTGATGTAAGCTCTTATTTGAGAACCATTGTTGCCAGCCATATTGATCAGTGTTTAACCCTCACTATCACTTCTTTCTACCCCACCTTTAATAGAAGAATACAACCTGAGATCCTTTACTGCCAAATCTTCCCAAAAACCTGCTTCTGGGATAAAATATCCATGGGAATTCAAGGGACAGGTTGATGAGTCATCTCTCTATAGAATTTAAACTTCAGCTCTTATTTAAGTCAGATAATCTGATGCTTCATATTTAAGCTCCATTGTTTTGTCCTCTCATAAGATTTGCTGTTACTAAATAGCACACTTTATGCCCCTAGCTTTCATTTTATAAGCATATGATGGAAGATGCTGCCCATGATAAGATGCAATGACTCCATTGTGAAGACAAAAAAGGAAACTGTGCTTCTCCTATGACACTGCTCTCATATCAAAGCCACAGAGGCTAAACTTACACATTGGGAACTCAGTCAAATTTGCATTAGTCCTTATAATTTCCATGTATGTGTACAAATCTAACTGCAGATTTAATATCATTTTACATATTTCCATATTTTCCCCCCATTTCCTAACCTATGCTTTTTTATAATCTTATTGTTTTTGGTCTATATACATAAGCTACCTAAAAACCTTTCTAGGATCTAGGCAGGGAACATATATGTTTGTAAATTATTTTTAAAACCATTTACTATGTGTTAAATGCAATTTTCTAAATGATAACACATAAATTAACTTACTGTTTGACTTCAGGTTTTATAACAGATGGATCTGTCAAATTTTCTCCAACACCTGAAAAGAAGAAACAAAATTCGTTTAGCAAATGGAGATTTCATTTTCTTAGAAATTCAAGAAAATAATAATTAAATTATAATTTCTTAATTTAAAACTCACAGTCACTCTGTAGTAAATTAAACGTCATGAGCCCATACTTCACCACTAAGCAATACTGGCAAGTAAAAAATCTGGCTGGGCGCGGTGGCTCACGCCTGTAATCCCAGCTCTTTGGGGGGTGGAGGTGGGCAGATGACCTGAGATTAAGAGTTCGAGACCAGCCTGGCCAACACGGTGAAATCCCATCTCTACTAAAAATACAAAAATTAGCCGGGTTTGGTGGTGCATGCCTGTAATCTCAGCTACTCGGGAGGCTGAGGCAGAAGAATCGTTTGAACCTGAGAGGCAGAGGTTGCAGTGAGCCGAGATCACGCCACTGCACTCAAGCCTGGGCAACAGAGCTTAACTCTATCTCAAAGAAAAAAAAAAAAGCACGTAAAAAAAATCTGTACTTGTACCCTCAAATATATGAAGATATATAAAAACTAAATATAAAAAAATTAAATATTTTAATTCTCAAAAAATCATGTAAATTAAATGCACTATAAAAATTGTTCAGAAATGTTTGAAAATTTTAGTTAATGCACTGTTTCCCACAAACCCTCTGTTATAATAAACTTCTAGGCCTCAAATGATTGTTTTAGTGGTGTGTTCACAGTTACTGATAGTGGCATCTGTCATTCATTTACCACTTGTATATAGCAGATATTCTAATTTTATTTTCTGTAATTCTCAGCAATTATAAAAGAAAAGTGTTATCCTCGTAGCCTCGTTTTACATTTTATCCTCATTTACATCAATGAGTACACTGATGTTCAAACCAATTATGTCATCTGTCAGAGTTTGCACAGTCCATACATGGTCAAAACAGGATTAATGCTGAGCCAAAGTTTGTGTTCCTACTAGCTGGACTACAGGCATGTGCCACCACGCCCGGCTAATTTTGCACTTTTAGTAGAGACCAGGTTTCTCCATGTTGGTCAGGCTGGTCTCCATCTCCCGACCTTAGATGATCTGCCCACCTCAGCCTCCCAAAGTGCTGGGATTACAGGCGTGAGCCACCATGCCCGGCCACATACTTATACTTTTATTCTACTTATAAACAGTAGAATAGAAACCACCAAATTCTTGATCTGGGTGATGGTTACACCTGTGTATTCAGTTGTGAAAATTCTTTGAGATGTATGCTTATGGTATGTGAATTTTCTAAACGTATATAAGTCTTCAATAAAATTTACCTTTGAAAAAAAGACGACACTAAAGCCTAAAAAGGTAACATAGGTGCAATGTAAAGCTAAAATTTATCAAAACAGGAATCAGCACCTAAAGTGAATCTCTTATAAAATACAAGTGGTGAGAAGGCTGATTTCCATTGGTGGAAATGTTCCAGGCCAGCCAGTAAGATTTGGGCACAATCCAGCGATTTCTGAGATCATTCTCTAATCAACCATGCTTCTGTTTGCTTGAAAGCAACTAACCTTGTGGGAAGATTATTTTAAAATTATATAAAATTTGTAAATTTTAGTGTATTTCTACTTGTTGAGAAAACTCATGTTTTCTAGCTGGTATGTTTTAAAAAGATTTTTGCTATCGTCTGTAGGTTTTACAATATGCTAAGCCTTTCATAAGAAAATGTAATCCTTATAGACTTTCACCCTATGAAACTGACTTCCTTAGAAAAATAACCTAGAGCTTGAAATTGGGTGACCTGGATACCTCCCTTAATCTCTTTGAACCTCAGTTTTATCATCTGAAATTGTGAATAATAATGGGCCTAATCTTACAGGGTTACTGGGAGGATTAAATTAACTACTGGACACAAACTGCTTAGCAAAGTGTCTGCCCCCTAGGAAGCTGAAAAAATGTTCACTATTACTTGTATTATTTTTCTCCTATCAAGAACTTCTTGTGAAGTGAAATTTTATTTCCTTATCACTAGTAAAATCATGTTTCTGATTGATTATCTCATTTCCCTAAAGTGCTATGTTCCCTAAGGAACAGAACTCCTTATAAGAATGAGGGTAAAGAGTATCCACAAAACTTTATACCCCTAAACCCAATCTGACAATCCAAAGATTAACTAATAAATACATATTTTGGGGCACACAAATGGCAGAAGGACCTTTCAGTGTGTGAAAATAGAGAATAGGCCAGGCATGGTGGCTCACACCTGTAATCCCAGCACTTTGGGAGGCCGAGGCAGGCGGATCTCTTGAGCCCAGGAGTTTGAGACTGGCCTGGCCAACATGGTGAAACCCCATCACTATCACTACAAACAAATACAAAAATTAGCCAGGTGTGGTGGCGTGTGCCTGTGGTCCCAGTTAACTCGGGAAGCTGAGGTAGGAGGATCGTTAGAGCCCAGGAGGTTGAGGCTGCAGTGAGCCATAACTGCCACTGCATTCCAGCCAGCCTTGGCTACACAGTGAGACCTTGTCTCAAAAAAAAAAACAAAAAAGAAAGAATTGGAGAGGAGAGGAGAGCAGAGGAGAGGGAAAAGAAAAGAAAAGGAGAAAAGAGCAGCCCCAAGTACCAATCTGACTTCAAGAGAGTAAATGCTCATGTCAGGTAATATGCAGCAACCCTTTATGAGGAACTCAAGATTCACATTCTGATCCCAACCATCATTGAGTACATCAATGAACTTGTACGTTGGTGGAAAGAAGCTATCAATTTATGTAGCTTGGTGGAAATTTTTTTATGTAGTAGCAGAATTGATGATGATGATGAGGTCGATGCCAATGCTGACATTCTGGAATCTGCTTTGTTGAATAAAAAAATTAATATCTCTAAAAATTAATATTAATATCTCCAAATTAATGTTGAAAAATACAATGAGCTAAAAAATGCTATAAACCACTGTAATTTGAAATATAATTGTTTTTAATTTCTGTTGCTGGGAACTAAAGGTTGGATTTTAATGATGATGATTCAGGCCCTCACATGTAGGATTTTTTAAGTGGAAAGAGAGCAAAAAACTTCAGCATAATTACAAGTGATTGGAAATTGGTCAGGTCTCTCCTTAGAGTACAGTTTCTGACCTGGTGTGGCAGCTTCTGGGGTTAGTTATTGGCACTCCCTTGGAAGAAAGCAAAGAGAAGAAGAAAAGAAACTGAAAGAATAAACTGCTCGAGTATTTCACACTTCTTCTTTCTCTCAAAGCGGTAGGGAACCACAGCACACTGAGCAGGGCCTTCTTCTATAGAAGCTGAAGCTGCAGTCTCTCTGCAGCACCAACAGGACCACACAGCTGAGGGCGGACTCCCTGCAACTGCAGATTAACCTCCATATTAAAGAGTCACACAGAGATTAATGCTTACAGCAACAATTACTAACATTTACTGAAGGCGGTGTATCAGGAACTTGTCTCAATTCTTGCCCTTAACAACTCTATGGCTTAAGTGCCTAATACTATTTTCCCCATTTACAAATGAGGGAAGTGGGACTCAAGGTGGTTGCTCCTCCGTGTTATGCAGCTAATTCACAGTGGAACCAGAAGTCAGACTCCGGCATTGCAACTCCAGAGCTCCTCCTCCTAACTGCTGCTGGTGAGCCTCTGTCTCCACTTCCACCACCCAGACAATGTGCATTATCTCTCCAAAGACTAGAAATACAAATAAATTAAATACAATATAAAACTGAACTAAAACCATTAAGAGATTTTAAAAATACATTCTATTTTCCCTTTCCAACATGGTTTGGATTAAATATAATAATGCACGTAAACCTTTAGCCAAGTGCCTGGCACAAACGTAGTAAATGTTAGCTAGTAGTAGTGGTGTAACTGTTCATAATTACTATTATAGGATTCACATTCTTCCATAAATCCAGGTCTAACCAACTGGCCAAAACTCTCTGATAAGTATCTCAAATTTCATAACATTCATTCTATGATGTCCACTCTTTCCTTCTTTGAAGGTCAATGTTTTGACATCGTTTATTTGGAGCGGCCTATTTCTGCAATTCACATAATTGCCCATTAAAAGAATAAAGTTAATTCTCTTTTTCCCTCAAGACTGTCAACGCAGCATTTGTTCTGTTTAATGTTACTTTGGATTACTAAGAGACATAAAAATCCCTAAACATAAACATCATTAAACAAAAACCTATTCAAGTGGAATACAAAACACACTGAAGAGTCATCATTAATTCCTTAAAGTTTTTCTTTCGTTGTTTTTTTTGTGTGTGTTTCTGTTTTTCCTTTTTAAACAACTCCACCCAAAACTCAAAGCACAAACAGTCAAATACAGATGAAAACAATCAACCTCTCTCCAATTTGAGCTACAAAAATAGATGCCTTGGGCATCAATGCTCTGGGTTTATAGGGATCAGGTACTTGCTGGTCTAAAAGCTGAATCAACTTGGTCATTTTAACTTTGTTTATATTGTTTCCTAAAATATTGGGTTTGAATTGAATTAGAAATATAATTCAACTCTGTGAGCAGCATAAATCTGAAAGGACAGAAGCACCTATATGTCATTTAAAAAATGCACTTATATGTAGTTTAAAAATTTGTGTCACATCCTTGAGCATGTGACACAAGTTTCAATCAAAGTGACTTTGCAGTCTTACCGGACATTGCTCACGATGCCCCAGGACTGTCTGCTTATCTCTACATTCTCCAACCTCCAAGCCTGGCTTTCAGCATAGAATCCCAGAACCAGAGAGCTGGGAAAGTCAGACCGGACAAGAAAAAGGCCCAAGTTGTTTAAACAAACCATAAGATGGTTACACCCTCTACATATGAAACTCTTAAAAGAAATAAAAGAACAGTGAAAAGAAAAGAACAGGAATGTCTTAAGAACAGCTTAAGTCTGCATCCTGGCTCCCCCTTAAGTAGCTGTGCAACTCTGGGCAAGTTATTAAACTTTCTGGGCCTAAATTCCTATAATATTTACCTCAAGGTGCTGCTTCTAGGATTAAATGAGGTAACTTCTATGAACTTCCTGGACTAAATCTCTTATTTAAAACCAAAGCCCTAGTCAGTGAGCCCAAGGACTAAACATTGACCTCAATACATATTTTGTTCTGTCCCTGCAAGGACAGCCTGCTGGAGATACTCTGTTTTGTGCCGCAGGATTATAAGTCACATGTGAGGTGTTGATAGCCAGGAGATGTGCTGACCAAAGGCTTCCATTAAATAAGAGTGTGCTGTGTTGCCTCTCTCAGTCTGTGTATTTTCATGAACTGTTGTAACAAGGGACACAGCAAAGAGAGCAAGCTAAATTATAAATTGCTAAAGCAATGAGCTCAAAATCATGAAAAACACGCAGAATTTAAATGTTCCTATGTGTATAAATGCATGCCTAAATATTAACATAAGGCTAAGTGAAGTCATAAAACTGAAAAATTTGTTACAAAAATCATTCCCCATTTTGCTCAAAAATTTAGATGTCTTTACATTTTAAATAGATAATCATCTGCCTACATTTTTCCCCCTACCTAAGTGGGAAATAACATAGCAGATTCCATGATTATCACTGTACAATGTCTCTGAAATAAATGTGCCCACCTCCCTTCAAAGCTAAATAGAGCAACTCCATATATTACCCATCCTGGTTCTTGCAAGATCTCTTTACACTTTGCCTCATGCTTGTTGTATCAAATCCTACATCATCAATCACCTTGCAAATCTAAAACCAGCAGCTCTCCCCGAGTGTACTCATAGGTCCAGTGAGAGAAAGCCAACATCAGCTCCTCCAGGGTGTTGGTGGGGGTGATTTCATCACCATTGTTGTTGTTGTACTTCCGGAACTCCCCTGTCATATACTTCTCAATGGTCAACCACTGGTTGGCTGAATGGCAGTAGATTAAGAAAACTTCCAGGAACCTGTTAGGGAAAAAGAGGCCATTGATCCCCCACAATACAGCAAAAGTGGGACTTACCTTACTGAGCAGTCATCAGCAGGGAAGATTACCTAACTCTGCTATGATGCAGCCTCAATGCACATGCCCTTGCCCTTTCTATGGAAGGGATAGGATGCAAATATTGGGAATTTTTCTTTCCATGCTTACCCACCTCCCTTTGCTTTGAGGTAACTTTCCAACTCTTTTATGAGTACCAGACCCAACTCTTCTTGCTGTGCTCTATAAAGTTCCTTGTAAATGAAAGAATGAAGCTTTACTCTGTCCAGCACCAAATTATGATCTGTGTCTCAATAAATGAATGCAAGTGTATGAAGACACTCAAGTGAAAGTAACAAGAGTTTATTCTTACAAAATTCCTACTTTCTATAAGATATTGGGGGAAGAGACCATGCTTACAATAAGAATAATTTTTCTACCATAATGCCCCTGGACATTAATAACACCCAAGATCTGTCTGTTTCCCATAACTGAAATCTTAGTTACAGCCTCTGAACCTCTTCTTTCCACTCATGTTTAAGTCCAGTGATTAACACCAAGGTATCTCTGGGGTCTCTAATTCTCCTTTTGCCAGTCTCCGAAATTATGGAAGGAAGAATCCAAAAATAAGATCATGGGGAATTTCCCCATGGATAAGATTTCTCATGAGTAATGGGCTGAGAAGACATGATAGAAATTCCTACTTGAAACAAAGGGCCAAGGTGCCAAGATTTTCTTACCTTGGTGTGTAGGGTATGGTTTGTGGTTTCACTTGGTTGAAGGTATAGATCAATTTTTGAGCAGCTCTTTGTTGTTGAATTTCCTACAAAATAGGGAGCACTGATAAAAATACTGATTTACTGTTGTACAGCTATGATCATGAAATTACTATAGGCTACCCCAATGTGATTTTTAGCCTTATTCAACTCCCACCACTGCCTGCCCCAAAAGCAAAAGTCCTACAAAGCAATACTACCTCTAAAAAATAATAGGCTCCCCTTTGGGTTGAGGATAATGGCCTTAGATAAGGATGTAGCCAGATCTCTTTTCTTTGACTTGTCCCTCTGGGCTATGGGTCTCTGAGTTTCAGACTTACCCTGAGGCAAAGATGAAGCACAGTGCTCTCCTGGAAGATTTTATGCCATGTCCGCACAACCTCAGGAAGAAAGGACTTGACAATGAAAACTTGTCCCGGCTTGAGAATGTCATCCTCAGACCAAGTGCTGACGACTCTCATAGCTTTACGGAGGCCCCCATCCATCTCCTCTCGGGACAATACCTGGATCATTGCCGCTCTCCCACGCTGAGACCAAGAGGACATGCTTTTATCAAGGTTTAAAGGGGAACTCTCCTCCAACCTGTAGACAGTTATTTCTTCTCCTGCTGCAAAGAGAAGTGAAGGCTAGGAATTCAATAAGATTGCCATGTCTGTGACACGGATAGTATCCTAAATATCAATGCAGAATCAGTTCAGTTACCCAAATGACCAGAGGAGAATGGGACTAGCAGGGAACAGAACAGAATAAGGACATGTATCAGGCTGGCCATGTTTCCATGTTATTTATTGTCTAGTAGATGTGGGGAAGGGGAGAAGGGACAAATATCAGAGGATACAAAAGAATTAAGCTGTTCTTACTGTAAACTATAACTGGACAAAAACAAAGTGGTAAGGATATGCTTCTTTTGTTAAAGACAAATACTTCTAAAGAGACGGTTTAACCTGATGGTGTTGCTTATTATCATCCTCCTAAGGAGCCTAATTAGACATTCTTTTCTAATTGTTCTTCTCACGACCTATTAATACAGGTTGCATATCCCTTATCCAAAATGCTTAGGACCAGAAGTGTTTCAAATTTTAGATTTTTTCAGATTTTTGGAATATGTGCATATACATAATGACATATCTTGGGGATGGGACCCAAGCGCAAACACAAAATTCATCTTTTTCATATACACCTTATACATATAGCCTCATAGTAATTGTATACAATATTTTTAATAATCTTGTGCACAAAACAAAGTTTTGACAGTGTCTTGACTCTGACCTGTCACATAAGGTCAGTTGTGGGAGATTTCCACTTGTGGCATCACATTAGCACTCAAAAAGTTTCAGCCTTTGGAGCATTTTGGATTTCAGGTGGATTTCAGCTTGAATTTAATACAAGCTCAACTTGTATTAAAAATATTCTGTATATCTGTTTATGTGTACTCTGTAGATCTGTGCTTTATATCATAAAAAAACTTATTTTTTTCTAGGGGTGATATTACTTCATTGAAAATGCATGGTTTAACTCAGCTGGAGTCAAACAGTACCAATGTCATATCCCAGAGCCTCTCCTTCCTTCCCTTGTGTCTTTGGACAAGTTACTTAAAGCCTCAATTTCCCCATCAGAAAAATGGGGATGAAAATACTGTTCTCATTGGGCTGTTGTAAAGGTTAAACAGGCTAACATGTCTAAAGTGAATTACAACCTCAGATACAAACTCAATCCCACTTAAAGGATTTTAGACACAAAATACTACTTAACTGCTACATAGATTCCACTTTTAGGCTGTTGAAGAGGGAAAAATTCCTGTTGAAGCTAAACGCTACCAAGTCAGTGTTTAATGTTTCTTAACAGAGCAACATAATCTATATACAACTTCTGTCCAGCCCCAGCTGGTGTTTCATTTCCCCCTTACACCTTTGCTTCTATATATATATAGAAGCATATATATATATATATGAACACGGTACTGGTTTACCAAGAAAGGAATCCATTCTCTCCCTCTTGCATCTAATTCCTCACCAATAAACACATCTAGGTAATGCTCAGTAACAACTTTTCAAACCTTTCAAATATTTATTCTTGGTGCCCAGATAAATGCCACTGAAGATCTCTTTGGAGTTCTAAATCCCTAGAGGCTTTAGAGCAGAGCTATTGATTTGCAAAGCCAGCCATGGGGCCAAATGGAAGGGGAAGGCATCTGCATTAACAATCAGAAGCCAGGCCGGTGCGGTGATTCTGTAATCCCAGCACTTTGGGAGTCTGGGGCGGGTAGATCACCTGAGGTTAGGAGTTTGAGACCAGCCTTAGTAACATGGTGAAACCCCATCTCTACTAAAAATACAAAAATTAGCTGGGCGTGGTGGTGCACGCCTCTAATCCCAGCTGCATGAGAGGCTGAGGCAGGAGAATCACTTGAACCCAGGAGGCAGAGGTTAGAGTGAGCCAAGATCCCGCCATTGCACTCCAGCCTGGGCAACAAGAGTGAAACTCCATCTCAAAAAAACATAAAAAGTAAATAAATAAAAACAATCAGAAGCCAACCTGGTCTGCCCCCATGTGAACAGTGTGAGAAGAATCAAGATCAAGGACACTTTGGGGACCCTTGCTATATTGTCAACTTGCTCATGCCTTATCCTGCCAGACAGAGAAATTTTGGTAGCTTTAGCCAGGGTGAGATTGTTTTTCTTTACTACTCCAGACTTTTAAAATGACATTTGCAGTCTGAGGTAAGAGCAATTAGTGTACACAAAACAAAATAAACAAAAAACAATACACAAAGCATTTCTCTTCAGATGCCTGTTGGCTTTCACCATATTGACATTTATCGCTTTCTCCTGTGCTTATTATAAATGGTTGGTTTGTTCTTTTCTTTCCTACTTACTTCCAGCCTTGAGTCAGTGAATGCCAGGTGCAATATTATTGCTTTCTTCCCAACTGCTGCTCATTATAGGTCTTATTCCCATAGTATTAGCTTTTGTCACTGAATGCTGGCCATGACAGTTAACAAGAATTTCCATTTTAGGAAATGAATCTCACTAAACTACAACTATCAACAAAACAAAATTTTCAACTAAAATAATGCAATGTGGTTTCTCCTTTGATTCACTCAGATTTTATGCCTCTGTCCTGGCATAAACTCAAGAAGGTAGAAATGCTACTCACCAAACAGTTGGACTGGTGTAAATGGTATGGTCTGAGAAAGCCTCATTAAATTATTCCTTTCAATGGCTGCAAACAAAAACAGATTTTCTATTTTAAGTATGCATCAGTGGCTGAATTTACAGAAAGCCTCTCCACATCAATATATTCATATAATGCTATTTAATTTCAAAGACCTCTTATTTTTGCCATTATCAAAAATATAATCTATAATACAGTCTTAAAAATAAACTATGCCTTAAACAGGAAAGAAATCCCAATTTTAGAGGCATTTAATATGAGATTATGTCACATGGTCTGAGGTACGACTATCACCTCCACTCTCCTGAATACCAAATCACATACTAATCCATACATATGTGGAACTTTCTTTTAAATGGCATTTTAATCCGTGGACTTTGGTTTTCCTTTCCGAAGCAAATCCAAAGCACAGTGGGCTGTGGGGACACCTACTGTTCACTTTGCACAGTTCATCTTCTTTTTCCAGAGAGAGCTGAAGACCGATTTTAATTAGAAGCGAGTGATCTGCATTTTCCTGTTAAGAGCTATAGCCTAACAGATCAGAGTCAATATGAGTTACAGTATTTCTCACTAGAGACTTTCTTAAGTTGACAGCTGGAGTCAAAATAATAGATTACTGCCGAGCTGAAAGACTCAGTTGTAAGAGCCTGGGTTGAGGAGTCTGGAATCCACTGCAACTCTATTCACTACAAAGGAGAATTCAGGATAAGGCAATCTATTACTAGACCCTGAACAAACAACCTCATATAATTATAACAGTAATTATCGCACCAATAAGCTCTTACTCATGTATTGAGCTTTAGATTTGTAAAAGGCTTGCCCATGTATTATCTCATCCAATGCTGAGAGCAATGACTCCCAAGAAACCATCCAATGGCACAAGTCCAGTTGGTTTTTATATTGCTTTGTATTTCAAAGTGTTTTCCTCTTAATTCTCAACTAGCCCTTTGGCAGACTGTTCCTCAGGAAGGGCAAGTACAATTATTCCCACTTTGAAAGAAAGACAACTGAAGCACTGTGAAGTGATGTTGCTTAAGAGAGTCAAGACCCTTGACATTTTTGTTTAATAACATCTTTGTTGAACTCACTTTGTGGGGTTGGCCTTCATTCAGTGATCATACTCACTGAGGCCCCATTGAGGGTACAAAACCCTCCCTCAAGGAACTACTTTCAGGTCTGCCTTTTCCCCAGTCCAAAACATTGAGATCTCTGGCTTGGGGCTGCTTTGAGCGTGCAAAGAATTTTTAGATCTCAAGGTCATCTTTGTACTTTGCAATCTGGAACTTGAGAATGCAAACATTTTGCAAAAATGCAAATTCTCTTAAATTCTGAAAACTTGTTTTCCCAAGTCAATGGCAAAGTTAGAAATTGGAATGTTCTTCCCATCAAAGTGAACAATAACTTTTCAAGTCGCGAGCCATGTCAGTAACACAGAATTTGTCAATGTTTCTGTTTACAAATGCAGAAGCACAGACATTTAGCTCAGCTGACATGTCTATGTGCATATGCATCCTACCTGAATAATGATGGTGAGGCTCTTGAGGGCTTTTTAAGGAGGCTGAGATCTCTGAAATTAGAGAGGAGATTGGCATTTTAATTACGTGGCTGGAGATAAATACATGTTTATGAATATATTGCCTTCAAAGTTATTATTGAACAGGTTAATCAGAATGGCTTCTCAGTATTTGAAAAAGCTTGCCTAATATTTTTTAACCACAGTATTGCGCATGGTATCCTGACAGCTTCCAATCATCAATGTAATATCTCCAAACATATTTATATAGGGAATTGAAGAAAGGCAGGTAATATTAGCCTCAAAGATGTATTTCCTCTGAATCAATTACACCTCTGGGTTGCAGAAGGCACTCAGCTGCCCATCATACTTCACGACATCCCAGAAGCATGATTCTCTGAGCTCCCTACCAAGATGCAGTACCCGTAAAAAGACAGTATTAATACCAAGTTATTAACAGACTACTTCACTGACCTAAAATAACAACAAAATGCTGAAAATACATTAAAAGCTATATACTGGAAACAAAGAAGAGGGTGGATAATATAGCACCAAGAGATTTGTTTGGTTATACAAGGACTATGTGTTGGGAACACCTCTTCCAAGTTTAACTCATTCTCTTCTGTCTGCTCCAGTCCTAAATTACAAGGCTCTACAGAAATCCCTTGCAACAGTTTTGCTATTTCATAAAATCAAAATTAAAGTGGAGGACTTTGGTCTCATGATGGCAACTGTTTTATACCTCGCAGAGTAAGCAGCATAATGAGCCCAATTTCGCAGATCTCTCTGGGTTTTTGTTGCTGGATAAGGAAAGGAACGAGAATCACTTCCTTTAGGGAGTGTTGGCAAAAAGTAAGATCAGCAGAAAAGACTGTTTCTTTCTGAAGTCATCAATAAAAACAAAAAGTATTCCTCTCCCACTATGGATCATACTAGGCATGAGAGATATGGGTAAGGTGTGGTTCCCACCCTACCGAAAAGCAAATGTATTAGGAGAGAGAGACAGGTAACTATAATCACAATACAGTTAAAGTAATATACATAATAAAGGTATATACAGAGGTTTATGGAACACATTAATTCCACCTGGAAGGTAGGGCCTTCATAAACAGTGTGAAATGCTTAAAGTGTATGGGCATCTGAGTCTGATAAAACTGAGTTTCAGTCCTGGCTTCACTGCTTAAGGAGCTGTGAGACCACATTCGTATTTATTCAATATACATTTATTGAGTACCTACTATGTGCCAGGCACTGGTCTATGCTCAAGAGGAAGAGCAGTAATCAAAACAGATAAAGTCTCTAGTTACATTCTAGTAAAAGGAAATAGAAAATAAATATATAGTGCATATAGTATAGTGTGTGTGTGTGTGTGTGTGTGTGTGTGTGTATGCATCAACTTAAGAGAGTTAGAAAGCATGGGGAAAGGAAAGTTGCTGTTTTATATAGGGTGGTTAGGCAAAGCCTCTCTCATAAGGTGAAATTTGAGCACAGAGTTGAAGGAAGAGAGGGGCGGCAATATGAATAAATGAAGAGTATTCCAGTGATAAGTAACAGCAAGTGCGAATGCCCTGGGGCAGGTCCATGCTTGTCATGTTTAAGGAGAGTGTAGCCACAGTGAAATGCACTGACAGAAATGAGGTTGAGGGGTGGCTGGAAAGCAGAACAGAGTATTGTAGACTCTGTTTGGACTTTGCTTTTGCAAAGTGAGGAGGAATGCCATTTGAGCAAGAGTGACTCAGTTCAACTTTCAGTTTAAAAGGATTATTCTGGCTGTTTCTGGAAAAAAGACTACTAGAGAACAATAGTTTGGAGGCCATACTATAATCCAAGGAAGAGATTACGATTGCTTAAAAATGGTGTTATGGCCAGGTGCGGGGGCCCACGCCGGTAATCCCAGCACTTTGGGAGCCCGAGGCGAGCGGATCACGAGGTCAGAAGATTGAGACCATCCTGGCTAACACGGTGAAACCCCATCTCCACTAAAGATACAAAAAATTAGCCGGGCGTCGTGGGTGCCTGTAGTCCCAGCTACTTGGGAGGCTGAGGCAGGAGAATGGCATGAACCCAGGAGGCAGAGCTTGCAGTGAGCTGAGATCACGCCACTGCACTGCAGCCTGGGCGACAAAGTGAGACTCCATCTCAAAAAAAAAAAAATGGTGTTATGTGGAAATGGCAAAACATTATCAGAGTCTTGTTATATTTTGAAAGATTTACTGATAGATGGGATGTAGGGATGTGAAAAAATGGAAGACAAGTATTGCAAGACTTTGGCCTCAGGAACTGGGAGGATAGAGTTGCCATTTCCTGAGATGAGAGAGGACAGTGCTGGAACATTTTGTTTGAGACACCTTTTAGACCTCCACATGGAGGTGTTACTATGTGGTCAGTCATATTCTGCAAGGCAGAAATAATGAATGAAAGGGATCATGCCTATGGGCCTGGAAATTTGAATTGAGATCCAGCTTTCAAGAGCATTGAGGAAAAACTCAGGGGTTTGCAGTCTACCTTTGGGTAACAGGGAGCCATTGAAAGCTTCTACCTGAGTGATGATTTAGCATTCATAAAGATAATTCTGATAGAAACATAGGAAAGTTTAAAAGGAGACAAACCAATCAGACTGCTAAGACAAACTCAAGGGCAAATGAAAGTATACACTTTTGTTTTGGAAAATAAATAATGGTGGCTTTAAGGCAGGAGCAGTAGGGTAGACCAAACAGATCACTCTGAAGATGAGGGGGTGGGGAGTGGCGGGGGAGGGACGGAGTTAGAAGGCAAGGTTAATAGCTAAGAGTAATGGGGTGGGAAGGAGATTGTAAAAGACTTAAGATTTCCAGCTTGCATGAAGGAACAAGAGGCTCTCAGAAAGACCAAAATAAGTCGACAAAGAAGTAGAACAGCCAAAGAAGAAGAGCCTCAAGGAAACATAGAAAAGAGAGGGTGCCATGAAGGAAAAATGGCCAATATCAAATGCCATGAGTTCAACAAGAACTGAGAAGAGTCATGTGAGTTAGCAGTTGTAGTGGAGTTTCAGAAAAGTGATGGGGCACACACCATGGGCTAAAGATCAAATGTTAATTGCTCTTTCAATGAATTTGGAGGTGAAGGGTTGGAGTGGCAGCTTGAAAGCTAGGTAAATCAAGAAAAAGACTATTTGTTTCCTTTGTATAGAAACAACCTAAATTTGTTGGTAGGCTGAGGAGAAGGAATCAACTGCAAAGGAGGTGGGGGAGTACTGGAAACCCAAGAAAGTGTGATGGAACAAGAACACAGAAGATGAAGGTGCCTTTACATCAAGGAGTCAAGAATATGGAAAGGAGTTTGTAAATTGTAGTCAAGTTTGAGAGTAATTATAGTGGCTTTACCAGGGAGCTGTCTCACATGACCTAATCCTATTTAGCCATTTGGGGCCCCAGATCTTACTAAAACCCTACAGGAAAAGGCACCCATATAACAATCTTATAAATGGCTCTTAATGAGTAATGTGTGAAAAAACAAAAGGACAGTAAGAGTTGGTGAGCAAAATGAGTTCAGTGGTTATACTCTCATTCACACAGAAAATGGAGAAATAACAGTCAGAAACAGTCATTCAAAAAGTTTTAAACCAGACATCAATCCCAATTTGTCTGAAGAAAGATATTCAACTTTCTACTTTTCTACTGAACTTTCTACATTGCATGATGGACAAAAGTCATAAATACAATTTCAAGAATGACAAAAATATCAGCAGGACAGTGAACCTCAGCATTAAAAAGATGAAAAAATAAAAAATAAAATGTTTAAATAGAAAAACTTACTGTCAACTCCAATTGAACTTTTCAGCCTGTTTGAAAAAAAAATGAAGTTGTTTAGATAATGCTGCCTTAAATCTTACAGTTATCAAAAAAAAGGAAACAGCACATGGAACAGTAACAACACAAAGTATATATTTTATATACATGTGAAATACATATACAGTCATGCACTGCCTAATGATGTTTTGGTCAACGACAGACAGCATATATTACAATGGTCCCATAGATTATAACAGAGCTGAAAAATTCCCAACACCTAGTGATGTCTTAGCCATCATAATGTCACAGCGCAATGCATTACTTATGTGTTTGTAATTATGCTGGTGTAAGTAAGCCTACTGTGCTGCCAGTCATATAAAAATATAGTACATACAACTATGTACAGCACATAATACTTGATGATCATGATGGATGACTATGTTACGGGTTTATGTATTTATTATATTATGCTCTTTTTCATTCTTTTAGCATGTACTCCTTATATTTATGTTTTCTTTTTAAGTTAACTGTAAACAGCCTCTGGCAGGTCATTCAGGAGGTATCCAGAAGAAGGCATTGTTATCATAGGAGGTGACAGCTCCATGTGTGTTATTGCCCCTGAAGACCTTCCAGTGGGACAAGATGAGGAGGCAGGAGACAGTGATATTGATGATCCTGATCCTGTGTAGGTCTAGGCTAATGTGTGTATTTGTGTCTTCATATTTTTAAAAAGTTTAAGAAGTGAAAATAAATAAATAATTTAAAAACAGAAAATGGCTTCTAGAATAAGGATATAAAGAAAGAACATATTTTTGTACAACCATACAATGTATTTGTGTTTTAAGTGTTATTGTAAAAGAGTCAAAAAGATTTTTAAATGTTTTACAGTTTATCAAGTAAAAAAGTTACGGTAAAGCTAAGGTTAATTGGTTATTTAAAAAAGAAAAAAATTATAGAAATTTAGTGTAGCCTAAGTGTACACATAAAGTCTCCGGTTGTGTAGAGTAATGTCCTGGGCCTTCACATTCTTTCAGCACTCACTCATTCTGACACCCAGAGCAAGCTTCCAGTCCTGCAAGCTCCATTCATTGTAAGCATCCTATACAGGTGTACCATTTTTTATCTTTTATACTGTATTTTTACTGTACTTTTTTTGTGTTTAGTTACACAAATACCATAGCTTACAGTAGTCAGTACAGTAACATACTGTACAGGTTTGTAGCTTAGGAACAATAAGCTAAACCATATAGCCTAGGTGTGTAGTAGGTTAGACCATCTAGGTGTGTGTAAATGCACTCTACGATATTTGTACAACGATGAAATCACCTAATGACACATTTCTCAGAATGTATCCTGTCGTTAATTGATGCATGACTGTATATATATTTGAAAGAGAAGTATTAGTTACATCTAATCCCTATCGTATCAATAAAGAAGTAACTTTTCAGTGCTGCAAGTGTTTTTATAGAAAAATGAGCACCAGATATGTATGTAAGTCATTTACTGTGTACATCCTAAGCTAATTGAAAAGCAGTTGTTGTTTTTTAATTAGCTTTGTGATCACACAATATATATAAGATGTAACTGTGTTTGTGTTCTTCTGGATCAATTAAACTAAAGGATTCCTGAACTATGCAAAGCAGATGCCTACAAATGAGTCTGTGAATGTCTCTGGACAAGCCTACAAATCAGTTTCATTAGCCCACGTGGCTGCTAAATGTTCACAGGCTGAAATTAGTTCTCTTTAAACTGTTACTTGCCCTGCTCAAATGCACAAGTGGCCATAGGCGAGTCTGAATAAATACATTCAAATAATATCTTCAGCATTTAAGGTCCTTAAGAAAGAAAGTACAATTACGATTATTGTTCAATTTCATGCTGCAATAAACCCCTACTCTGCATGAGCACAAACTACTGAACCTTTGGGAGAAGAAAGTCATGTGTCCTTTAAGTCTGGAGGCAGGCTTGCACAGGGTCCATGATGGGAGCCCTAGAGAAAGACCATCTCTAAACAGAGCTGACTGCAAACTGAAAGTCACCTTCTACCTGCTGGGTATCAACTGGCACTTCCATAGAGTAGATGGTTTTGAATTCTACCTGTATGAATAGTTAATGTGATGATGCAACTAGGAAAGTCCAGAAAATACTAGAAATAAAATAGAATAATCTTTGCTTGGTTGATTTACAACTTTTATTTCTCTAGATATATACTAATAAAATTCCAGGAAGATACTCAAGTGAGTTCTCTATCTTCTTTCTCTCTCCAACCCGTCTTCCTCTCCCTCTCTGTCTCAATCTTTCTCAGAGTTATTGCTTTGATGATTAGCATGCTACTGAGAAACCAAAAACAAAAAAGATATGCCTTATAAACTAAAAGGAAAAAATAACTATTTTTAAAATTAAAGAATAAACGTAATCAGGTGTTCAGTCTAAGTCTGTTTCTTTAAGTAAGACAGACTTATTTCTACTCTTTTATGCAAATTCACAATCTTATCTATCCAAAAAGATATGATAATCATTATTCTATGTGTGTTTTGACACTGAAAAGGCAAATGTTTAATTTGTTGTAGGAGTATGTGTTTCGTTATATTCTTAAAAGGAACTCAGGTGAGATCTTGTTGCCACAAACAGGAAAACTTGGAGAAGAAATCATTTTCATTCTGCTAACAAGAGAAAAGTATTGTCATTTGACACACACTTCTTTTCTCTCCCTTTCTGACTAAATTAAACCTTTGTTCCTAACCAAGTTAAAAAAATAGAAGCCAAAGATTCTTAAACATAAACATTTAGAAATACTCACAGGGAGTTCCTATTGCGATTGGTGCTCCTGGAATTCCACAAAGAGTTTTTGCTGAGATCCTGAGCAGAAGGGAAAGGCCGTTACGTGTGTGCTCAACATAGTCCCACCCCAAGTTTCTAGGAATGATCTGCCAAACACACTCCTTGGAGAATCCTTCTTTTTTCTTCATCTACCTGAATATTCTTCTTTTAAAAACCATACTAAACCCAAGCTAGAAAGATGCATAATGTTAGAGCAATGTCAGAGTTACTCAGTGTGTTGATGGACTTTAACAGAATGAAATTACCTTTAAGGAGATATCAAACAGAAAATGTAATATATGAAATTTTTTACAGACTGAACATAGAAAATCAGGACTAAACATACACAATCAGTTAATCAGGACTGAACATACACAATCAGCTAATGACATGGAGAAAAATGAAAGTACAAGTTGACAGACAACACGGATCATCACATTGTTATGTCTTATGAAAAGATTCTCATCTCAGGTCATGATGATTATTTAAAATAACATTACCTTGGATTTACCTCATTTGATTTCCTACTCAAATTCAATTATTTCCTGAGACTTAGTATACTCCAGGCATTACTCTAGGTAGGCCTTTTCATAGTTGTTATTTTTGCTGTCCATTAGCAATAATCTTATAAGGATGGCATTAGTCCCACTTTAGAGATACAGGTAATGAAGCTCATAGGTTAACTGATGTACATAGCTTTGAAACGTAGAAAGTGGCAGAGCCAGAATTTGAACACAGGTCCCTGCTTCCAATCACCCTCAAGTAGTCTGACACTTTACTTTGAAAATCTTTCACAGATGCTATTCCTACAAGAATATCTGAGGTTGTTAGCCATAAAGGTCATGTCTCAACAGTTCTCAAGTTCAAACAGGTAATATTCAAACAAAGACTTAAAATTAGGTTTCTTGGGTTAAGCTAACTATTCACACTTCCCACGTGGCGGATGGCACAAAACAAGGCCCATATTTTTAGACAGCAAGAAAAACAGACTGCAAAACCAGAGAATCTCAGCATTGAAGAAACACTAAGGGTCTTTACCCTGCAAGGCTTGAATCCCCTCCATCATGCCTGCAAAGAGGTTTGTTCAGCCTATGCTTGACTGATCGCACTAGTGAGGGACTCACTACTTCCAGAAATAAATCATTCCATGCTTGGAAAGCTCCAATTGCTAAAAATTTCTCCTCAGATTGGGCTGAAATCTGTCTCCCAGTAGCTTCTATATGTTGATTCTAGATCTACCTCTTAAAAGTGTATAGAAAATAGCTTATTTTTCTTCCACATGACAACTTTCATATATTTGAAAACAGTTTTGAAAACTCCTGAATTCTTTCTCTCTCATGCTGAACATCCCCAGGATAAATTATTGAGTGGATAGGTAAATTGCATAAAGAAAATGTCAAAGAAAGAATAATGTGGAGGGGATTGAAAAAATAGAACAGAAATTCAACTGAGCATAGCTTCAAAACAAAGATTAAGCAGACTGTCAATAAAAAGTAGAAGCCAATTAAGGGACATAAAGGTAAAATGGGCGTAGTCAAGAGTAGCACTGCATGCTCGAATGCTTTTTTTTTTAACTCCTAAAATATTTTTACCTCTTGAGACTGCTTTAGGTAATCACTGATTTGTATAGCACATTGTCCAATTTCTTTAGTTTTCATTTTCTGATGTATGTAAGGTTCTACACCTTGTAAAGAGGAAGAGAAAGATTAGAAAATACATGAAAATGTGTTACATTCAAATCACAGTTCCCAAATAGAAAAATCTGAACACAGTACATTCATTTAAACTTGGATATAGTTTTCCCTTTCTGTTTTTAGCAAGTTTTACCAAGTTTCCTTTATCCTTTTTTTCTCAAGAGGTTGAAAACTATATATTCTATTTCTATTCTTCTATAGTTACTTTCACATTTATAACAACTTACACTTCTCTATTGAAGTCAAGAATTAAATGATCCATAAACTGTCCTCTTATAAGACAACACCTTTAGCAATTTTTTATATCTACCTTATCCTGCACACTATTGCACATGCTTTATTTAAAATATGTGAAATTTAATTCCATTCCTAGTCTAGTTAGGAATCCTTCCTTAGCAACTGCATCAAACATCATAGTAGGCTACTTAAAAAGAACAACAAAAGAATAATAGAGGCCAGGCGCCGTGGCTCACACCTGTAATCCCAACACTTTGGGAGGCCAAGGCGGGTGGATCACCTGAGGTCAGGAGTTCAAAACCAGCCTGACCAACATGGAGAAACCCTGTCTCTACTAAAAATATAAAAATGAACCAGGTGTGGTGGTGCATACCTGTAATCCCAGCTACTCAGGAGGCTGAGGCAAGAGAATCGCTTGAAACCCGAAGGCGGAGGTTGCAGTGAGCCAAGATTGTGCCACTGCACTCCAGCCTGAGCGACAGAGTGAGACTGTCTCAAAAAAAAAAAAAAAAAAGAAAGGAATGCCATCAAATAAATAGATTTAATTTTTAGCCTTTTATTAAAAAGGATGATGAGGTTCATTACTGTTATTCTTTTTGTAGCTGGTACCTACAGAGTTACTACATATAGTAGATGCATAATAAATATTTAGTGAATACTTGGTTGGATTAATTCTGAGAATAATACTTATTAGGAGTCCTGACTAAAAATAGGAGATAACGGTTGCATTTTTCCTAATGATTTTGTGCTGGAAAAAAAAAGTATACAAGAAGTATAAAAAATACTATTTGAAGGCCAAGTGGAGTAGCCGGCTCATGTCTGTAATCCTAGCACTTTAGGAAGCCAAGACAGGAGCATCACGTGAGGACAGGAGTTTGAGACCAGCCTGGGTAACATAGTGAGACCCCCATCTCTACAAAAAATAAACAAAATTAGCCAAGCATGGTGGCACATGCTATAGTCCCAGCTACTCGGGAGGCTGAGGTGGAAGGATCGCTTGAGCCCAGGAGGTCAAGGCTGCAGTGAGCTGTGATCACGTAACTATACTCCAGCTTGGGTGATGGAGCCAGACCCTGTCTTTAAAATAAAAACAGAGAGAGAGAATGCTACCTGATAGGGCATCTGCCTATTCACAGACTTTTATTTTTTAAATTCTTTTTCAATTAATTATTAACTCAGACACGTTTCAAAAAAACAAGCTTCTCAACTCTGGATGTGGTTCAAGAAAGACAGTGGGCCTCATTACTCACTCAGATTAGCCGGGCACTCGGATCAACCTATTTCCCTAGCTTTACCTCCCCCTCTGATCATCTGACTTAATGAGATTCTTTCCCAGAAACCTCCTGCCACTTGTATCTCTCGATGTTTGAAATTCATTGGAAAGAATTTAAATGATTTAAGAATGATATATAACATCCTAAACATAAATTATACTATTTATAAAAAATATAATACCTAATATATATAATATAAATATATGACATTTATAAATAAAATCAATCTATTTATAATTGGTCCTGGAGTCATGTCTTTAGGTGTGGGATTTAATTTATCCAAATTTATGGTCTCTAGTAAATGGTATGATTAAAGTCAAGGTAAATTAAGCTCTCACGCTATATTTATAAATTGAGGGGGTGCTGACTAATTTAATCTCTAAATGTCTCTTTCAGCTTAGAGACCACTTGATTCTCAGTGATTTAACAGACAACTGAGTATTTTTAAACACAAAATCAGGGTTTCTCCACCTTAGCAATGACATTTTGGGCTGGATAATTGTCATGAGGACCTATCTATCCCGTTCATTGTAAGATGTTTAACAGCATCCCTGGCCTCTACTCACTAGGTGGCAAGAGCATTCCCCCCACTTTAGTTATGACAACAAAAATATCTCCAGATATTCCCAAGTGTCCCATAGGGAAAGTGAAGGGAACGTGTAAAATCACCCCTTGGTTGAGAACCATTTACCATACGAACAAGCTGATTTTTAGAAAAGTCTGACAGCCTAAATTTCAATACAATGTCTACTTGTACCTTAAACTTAGTATTTTAAATATTTTTAAAACCTTATGACTACTTAATCACTTAGTCCTTTCTGTTTAAAAATTGGTAAATGTCTCTTATCTAATGCAAGAAGCCCAAAGTTCCTATCATTGCTATCTTTTCTGTTCACAATCTGCCCTCATCTTACCTGTCCAGACCTATTTCACCGTCCAGGCCTAGCTCATAGTATTCATTCCTAGCTGGTTGATCCATCTTCTCTCCTCTACAAACACCATTATTAAGCTTATTAAGAGATAATTGCCCACAGAATAAACACTAAATGTAGACAGTAGTAAATAACCAAATATAACTTAACCCACTGAATTCTGTGTAGCAGTCCATATCAGTGTCATGTGTACTTTAAGAATTTATAAAATTAGACAATCCCCTATCCATAAATCAGACTAAATGAATGCTGTCTCGATAAAACACTCTGAGTCAGGTTCAACAGCTTTGAATACAAGAGACTATCTAAATCTTAATTTTTCTTTTCTGGAGTCCTTTAGACAAACAAAATTTTGTCCCTTTCATAAAAATGAAAAACAGAAAAATGCTATTTTCCTTACAGAGTGTAGCCATCTTCTCTTTCCCTCATCTCCATGTGAAAGAACAGGAGGAACCGCCAATGGTCTAAAGACTGTACCCTGAGAAAACCCCACCAGGGTTTTTGGGATCCAAAATTGTAGATGTTACATACCTGTGTGACTAAATTTGGACACTGTGAACCAGTTCTTGCTGTACTCCTCTTCAGAGATGCTGTTTTCTCCTGGCTCTGGATTCAACTGGTCACTCTGAGAGCAGGCATTGACTGTTATGATCTGGAGAGAAAGACACTTGTTGGAACACAGTGACATTAATTCAAAAGCACTGTAAGTCACACTAACAGAAGCACCATGGTGAAGGGCAGTGTCTGTTAACACTGGCTGCATATGACAATTGCCTGGGAAGTGCTGACAAATCCCATCACTTAGGCTGGCAGGACACAAGCATCCATGTGATTTCTCTTTGCAGTCATGACTGAGAACCCCTGCTCCACACCTTGGTTCTTAATCTTGAGTGCACATCAGAATCACCAAGGGCTTGGGGGCTGGTTTAAGCCACAGGTCACTGGGTCCCACCTCTGGAATCTCTAATGCAGCAGGTCTGGAAGGAGGAAGAATTTGAATCTCTATTAAGTTCCCAGGTGATGCTCATGCTGCTAATAGGAGATCATATTTTGAGGAAATATTAGAATCCAAAGAATTTGTGTTGGAATTCTAGCCCTGTCATTTAGAAGCCATGTGAATTTGGGAAAATCACTTAATGTCTCTGAGCCCCTTTTCCTTCATTACTAAAATAATAGATAGCCAATAATATGACTGTCCTATATACTTCCGAGCTGCAGAACAAATGCGGTAAATTGGTAACTCAAAAGCAATAAATAAATAAATGCAAGCTTGAATTATTGAACTCAGTTGCAATTTCTAGTTGAACTCTGGACATTTGAACTATTCCAAAAATAAATCTACTTAAGTGCATATTTCTTGGGATTCCAGAAACTCATGGCATTTTTCCTGAAAGAACAGCCTTTCTTATCTCTCCCCTAAAAGGTTCTTTTACATAATTGTCTCAATACTAATTTCTTTGCTTCTGCTTCTCATTCTAAAAAAGGCTGAGGTATTTTTTTAATGCATCCAGATTATTATTTGGAAAAATAAGTGTAAACATTTTTTAAATAAGGCAGAGCATTAAGATCATGAAAGGTGAATTCTTACAGAATTGCTACTTGAGATCTAAAACTTCCAAACGAAATATAAAAAGACTCACTGAATGAAAATAAAAACAACACATCAAAATTTGTAGGAAAGAGCTAAAACAGTGGTTAGAGGGAATTTGATAGCACTAAATGACTACATTAGAAAAGAAGGCCAGGCACAGTGGTTCACACTTGTAATTCCAGCACTTTTGGGAGGCTGAGGCAGGTGAATAGCTTGAGCTTAGGAGTTTAAGAACCAGCCTGGACAACATGAAGAAACCCCGTCTCTACAAAAAAAAAAAAAAAAAAAAAAAAAATTAGCCAGGTGTGGTGGCACACCTGTGGTCCCAGGTACTCAAGGGGCTGAGGTGGGAGGATCACTTGAGACTGGGAGACAGAGGTTGCAATAAGCTGAGATGACAACTGCACTCCAGCCTGGGTGACAGAGTGAAACCCTGTCTCAAAAGAAAAAAAAAAAAATTAAGAAGGAAGTCTGAAATCAATGACCAAAGTTTCTACCTTAACAAACTAGAGGCTGGGCGTGGTGGTTCACACCTGTAATCTCAGTACTTTGGGAGGTGAGGTGGGCAGATCACCTGAGGTCAGGAGTTCAAGACTAGCCTGGCCAAAACTGAAAATACAAAAGTTAGCTGGGTGTGGTAGTGTATGCCTATAGTCCCAGCTACTTGGGAGGCTGAGGCAGGAGAATCACTTGAACCCGGGAGGCGGAGGATGCATGAGCCAACATGGTGCCACTGCACTCCAGCCTACACGACAGAGAAAGACTTTGTCTAAAAAAACAAACTAACTAACAAAAAAAAACCTAGAAAGAGAAGACCAGAGTTAAACCCAAAGTAAATAGAACAAAAGAAATAATAAAGATAGGAGCAAGCATGAATGAAACAGAAATCAGAGGCTGGGCATGGTGGCTCATGCCTGTAATCCCAGCACTTTGGGAGGCTGAGGCAGGCGGATCAATTGAGGCCAGCCTGGCCAACATGTCGAAAACCTGTCTCTACTAAAAATACAAAAATCAGCTGGGCGGGGTGGCACAGGCCTGTAATCCTAGCTACTCAGGAGGCTGAGGCAGGAGAATCACTTGACCCTGGGAAGTAGAGTTTGCAGTGAGCTGAGATTGCACCACTGCACTCCAGCCTGGGCGACAGAGACAGACCCTGTCAAAAAAAAAAAAAAAAAAAAAAGGAGAGGAGGGAAGGGGAAAACCCAAATTTAAAATGTTAGGAACAGGCCAGCCGGGCATGGTGGCTCACCCCTGTAATCCCAGCACTCGGGAAACCGAGGCGAGTGGGTCACCTGAGGTCAGGAGTTCGAGATCAGCCTGGTCAACATGGTCAAACTCCATCTCTATTAAAAATACAAAAGTTAGCCAGGCATGGTGGTGGGCACCTGTAATCCCAGCTACTTGGGAGGCTGAGGTGGGAGAATCGCTTGAACCTGGGAGGCAGAGGTTGCAGTGATCCAAGATCAAGCCACTGCACTCCAGCCTAGGCGACAGAGCAATACTCCATCTCAAAAATAAATAAATGAATAAATAAAATAAAATGTTAGGAACAAAAGAAGTGATGTCACTAACCACAGATCTCAAAGACAATAAATGAATAATAAGAGAAGATTATGAACATTATGCCAATAAATTAAACAACTTAAACAAAATGAATAAATTCTTTGACATACACAAAAAAACCTCATTCAAGAAGAATTACATAACCTAAATAGCTCTATATCTATTACAGAAATTGAATTTGTAGTTAAAAGCTTTCCCACAAAGATGGTTTCATTGGTTAATTCTACCGAATACTTCAGACTGAAATAATATCAATTCCTTACAAATTCACCCAGAAAACTGAAGAGGAGGGAATACTTCCCAACTCACTAAATAAACCAAGCATCATCCTGATACCAAAACCAGACAAAGATATTACAATAAAAGTGAACTAAAGACAACTATCCCTCAATAATTCTGATGCAAAAAAACTAATGAAAAGTTTAGCAAAATGAATACAATATGGAAAAAATACATCATGACCAAGTGGGGTTTATCCCAGTAAGGTAATTTAATATTCTAAGAATTCTAACATTATAAAATTAATGAATGAAATTCACTGTAAAATAACAAAATCAAAAGGAGAAATACTGATCACCTAAGTAGATACAGAAAAAGCATTTGACAAAGGCTAATATCCATGAATGATAAAAATTCTCTGAAAACTAAAAACAGAAGGAAAGTTTTCACCCTGATAAGGGGCATCTATAGAAAAACCTATAGCTAACCTCATTCTTAATGGTAAAGGATTAAATGCTTTTCCCCTAAGAACAGACACAGGAAAAGATATCTGCTTTTATCACTTCTAGTCAATATTATACCAGAGGTTCTGTTGAGTGTAATCAGGCAAGAAAAGGAAATACAACATGTCCAGATTGAAAGGAAGAAGTAAAACTATCTATGTTTGTAGATGACATGGTCATGTATACAGAAAATTCTTAAAAAGCTACACAATATCTACTCAAGTAAAGAAGTTTAGCAAGGTTGCAAAATATAGGACCAGTATTAAAAAATTTCTATATACCATAAACAAATAATCGGATATTAAAATTGTTAACTAATGGCAGTTATAATAAAATTCAAAAATATGAAATAGGGATGCATTTAACAAAATATGTGCAAGATCAGTACTCTAAAAGCTATAAAACATTACTTCAAGAAGTCAAAGAAGACCTAAATGGAGAAATACATCATGTTCGTGAATCAGAAGACTCATTATTGTTAAGATGTCAACTTTTCCCACATCGACATATAGATCTATGGCAATTCTATTCATAATCCCAGTCCACTTCTCTATAAAAATTGACAAGCTGATTCTAAATTTATATGGAAATGCAAAGAACACAAAATAGCCACACTTTTTGAAAAAGAAAGAAAATTGACCTTTAATATATGACTAAAAATTTATTATAAAGTGGTATTCAAGATAACATAATATTGGCATAGAGATAGAAATTGATCCATACATATTGTGACCTATATGGTCAATTAATTTTTGACAAAGATGTCAAGGCAACAACAGAAAAAAGACATCTTCTATTATTGTTAATATGGTCAAGAACAGAATTGAAAAAGATATCTTTTAACCAAAAAATGGTAGAAAATTTTGATATTCATATTCAAGAAAGAAAGAGAAGGGCAGAAGAAACTCAATTCTTAGCTATCTTCATATACAAAAATTACCTCAAAATGGATTATAGACCTACAAGCAAGAACTAAAACTATAAAATTCCTAGAAGAAAACATGAGAATAAGTCTTAGTGATCTTGGCAAAAATATTTTAAATGTGATACAAAAAATCATAGACTATAAAAGAAAAGAATCAAACACTTAATCAAAAAAATTATGGTTTCAAAGGACGTTTATGAAAATTAAAAGGCAAACCACTGAGACAAAATATTTGCAAAAATATCTACTCGAAAAAGGATTTATATCGAACATATATTTTTAAATGCTCACAACTTTATAATAAGACAACAACCCAATTTTTTAAATGGGCAAAGATCTGAACAAACATGTCACCAAAAATACCGTCATGCCCCACATAACAATATTTCAGTCAATGACAGACCACTAATACAACGGTGGTCCCATAAGATTATAATGCAACTGAAAAATGCCTGTCACCTAGTGACATTACAGCTGTGATAACATCGTAGCACATTTTGTTTTTTATAAATTTAGTGTAGCCTAAATGTACAGTGTTTATAAAGTCTACAGTAGTATACAGTAATGTCCTAGGCCTTTGCATTCACTCACCGCTCACTCACTGACACTCCTAGAACAACTTCCAAGTCCTGCAAGTAAGTGCCCTATATAGGTGTACCAATTTTTATCTTTTATACTGTACTTTTACTGACCCTTTCTATGTTTAGATATGCTTAGATACACAAATACCATTGTGTTACAATTACCTAAAGTGTTCAGTACAGTAACATGCTGTACAAGTTTATAGCCTAGGAGCAACAGGCTACATCATACAGACTAGGCATGTGGTAGGTTAGACCATCTAGGTTTGTGTAAGTACATTCCATGATGTTTGTGCCATGATGGAATCACCTAATGACACATTTCTCAGAAAGTATCCCCATCATTAAGCAATGCATGACTGTACAGAGGGCAAATAAACATATGAAAAGATGCCTAGTAGCATTAGTCACTATGGAAATACAAATGAAATTGTACCATGAGATACCACTACACATTCACTAATATGGCTAAAATTTAAAAGATTTGAGTATACTGAATTGGCGAGTGCTATGATTTGAATGTTTGTTCCTTCCAAAACTCATGTTAAAACTTAATTCCCAGTGTAATCATATTAAGAGATGGAGCCTTTAAGAGGTGAGTGGATCATGAGGGCTCTGGCTCATGAATAGATTAATTCGTTCATGAGTTAATGGACTAATGGATTATGGAGGGGATAGGTTATTTATCATGAGAGTGGATCTGTTATGAAAGCCTGTTTGGCTCTCTCAGGAGCCTCCCTTGCCATGTGATGCCCTGTGCCACCTAAGATTTTGCAGAGAGTGTCTACCAGCAAGAAGTCCCTACCAGATATGTTCCCTCCACCCTGGACTTCCCAGCCTCCAGAACTGTAAGAAATAAACTTCTTTTCTTTATTAATCACCCAGTCTTAGATTTCTATTATAGCAACACAAAACAAACTAAGACAGTGAGGATGTAGAACAGCTGAAATGCTCATAAATTACTGGTGGGCATGTAAAATGTTACGATTACCTTGGAAAGCAGTTTGGAAGTTTCTTCAAAAATTAAAAAACACTTACCATATGACTCTGACATTCCGTTCCTAAGTATTTACCAAGGAGAAATTAAAACATATGTCCACAAAAAGACTTGTACACAAATGTTCATAACAGCTTTTTTGGAATAGCCAAAAATTGAAAACAACCCAAATGTCCTTCAACATGTTAGCAGATAAGTAAATTGCAGTATATCCACTCTAATGACTCTTAAATTTATATCTGGGTGTGGTTGTGTATGCCTGTAGTCCCAGCTACTTGGGAGGCTGAGGTGGTAGGACTACATGTGCCCAGAGGTTCAAGGTCAGCCTGGACAACATAGCAAGACCTCATCTCTTAAAAAGAGGAACAAATTATATCTTCAATCCTTTCAACACAATGTTATTTTGTGTAGATGGCACTTTACAGTAAAGATAAATCAAACTAAGATAGGCCACTACCTTGACTGCTCAAAACCTAAAAGACAGAATAACAGTACACTTACTGGCACCTGGAGTCCTTGAGTATTCTTCTTTTTCTTTGACAGTCTCCTGTCTTTGGTTAGCATTTTTGCTTTGACCCATGCTCCCTGCCCTATTTCTGAAGAGCCTGAAAGATCTGCAAGGAAATGGTCTACATGAGAAAGTTGACAACAGTAAGTGGGGAACATTTTGTTTTACAGAAAAAGCTGAGAGAATGGGGAGAATGACAATGTGGTTAAGAGTCACAGATTTAAAAAACAAAACAAAACAAAACCAGTAGCAATGCAAAGGACTTAATGCTGATATTTTAAATGTTTATTCCTTACTTTTAATCTTACAGATCTTCATCAATTTCTCCTCCTTATGGAATCTAAAACTATGACTCCTAGCGAAGGGCCTGTATCTGCGGAGAGGATTGATCCAAAAGGATGTGTTTGGCTGAAGCCATGGTCCCACCTCTGAGCATTCACTACTCTGGGCCGATCTTGTTGAGTTATCAGATAGGGAGCTGTCCTGGGCCTGCTTCTGGTGCTGTTCACTCCGAGAGGAATCACTGTCACAAGTGGAGGGCAAGCAGGTTTGCCACTTTTTCTTGATGCTAAACACACCAGTTTCATCACCTTCTGAAAATGCCCAGTTTACATATCCACCTCCAGTTTGCATGATCTTGGCTTGGGAAAGAGGGGAGCTCATTGTCATGGGTTCAGGTGTGCAACTCAAAGTGGGTAGCACTTGCTCCGCCTTGTCTTGTCCATCCAGTAAGTGAGCAATAGGCTCGTGCTTTTCCTTGGGTTCATCCACTGATGCCCAGTCAGAGACAATTGGGGTCTGCCCAGTCAGATGAACAAGAACCTCAGTCTGGATGTCCTGTTCAGTTGCCAGCACATCTGGCACAGAGGGTCTGGACAGAGGCAAGACAGTTTCTGCTGAAAAAGGAACTCGCTTTAGATTAGAGGGGACCAGAAGAAACTGGCCATACTTTGAGTGTGCTTGCCTGTTAGGAGACACCCCAGAAACCACTATACTACTTTGTGTTTCTTGCCTTTCCTGGTCATTTCTTACATTTGTAGCCTCTCTTTTACTGTTTGTAATCTCAAGAAGCGCCCCCCTCTGCACTCTTGGGGGATGCCGGCCTCCAGCCAGGCTCCTCAGCAAAGAAGAGGGCATGCTATAATACTGGTATTTCTTCTCTCCAGCGATCTCCATGCTGCCTAGAACCTCTGCACAGATGACATTGCTCCAGCTGTGGGGAAGTTTTTTGCAAGTAGAATGCTTTCTCTTGGCCAGGAGAGCCTCATCCTCTTGCAAAGTGTCAACAGCAGAAAGGACTTTTAGGGTATCCACAGTCAGGGCAGAGAGATCCTGCAGGTGTCCCACCTGGCTGTCCAAAGACAGTAAGGAGTCCTTTATAAAAGACACCTTTTCATTCATTTCTTTCAGCTGGAAGTACATCTCTGTAACCCTAGTGGTGAAGGAAGGGAGAAAACCAACAAGCACATTAAGCCAGTGGGAATTTGCTCTCTTCCTACCTTACTTCCATCCTTAAATGGCTCCTGAGCCTCAGCTGCTTCCCTAGGTTAAGTCTGTCTTTTGCCTTCTTCTTTGCCCAATACATAACTCTCAACTCAGGTGATCTCATCCATTCCTATAATGCCCACTACTACCCACAGGAGAGGAAAAACTTACATATCTACATTTCCAGCCCTTATTTCTTTTTAATATTTCAGAACCACATTTCCAGTTCCAGCTAATGATTCCTTCAATTGTGTGATCAATCATCCCATTTTTACTCATTAATATATTTATTCATTTACATGACAAACACTTGAATACTTCCTAACAGCAAGCACCGTACAATTTTAATGCATGTAGGAGATCCTGAGGAAGAAATAAGAATGACAGAAACAGAATCAATAATCAAATATGTAATTAAGAAAAAGAAGAAAAACACAGATCTTTAAAATTTAAAAAAAAAAACTCTAATTCTACTGTTCAAACAGGCTTCCCAAGTTTCAAACAAAATCCATTTTAGAAGATTTATATTCAGAAAAAGCCTAATGCAAATTTTTAAAGTTGTTTTGAATACTTTAACCCAAGATTATGATGTTCAGTCATTGATTCATGTAAAAGCAACACAACACATGTTCACCTTTCAAATGTAAATGTAAGTTGCAAGTAAATTGAATTAAATGTAATAATTAGTCCAAGTGCAACGGCTCAGGCCTGTAATCCCAGCACTGTGGGAGGCAGGTGGATCACTTGAAGTCAAGAGTTTGTGACCAACCTGGCCAACATGGTGAAACCCCATCTCTACTAAAAAATACAAAAATTAGCTGGGCATGGTGGCAGGCACCTGTAATCCCTGCTACTCAGGAGACTGAGGCGGAAGTTGCAGTGAGCCAAGATCACGCCACTGCACTCCAGCCTGGGCGACAGAGTAAGACTCCATCTCAAAAAAAAAAAAAAAAAGTAAAAATTAATTTAATTGAGAGATGGTTACTATTTGTCTGTACATTTCTTTGTAATTATCTCTGTATGTGGATGAGGTTGGTTTTGTATCCCCCTAAAAGGATATGTTGAAGCCTTAACCCCAGAACCATAGAATGTGACCTGATTTGGAAATCAGATATTGATAGAGTAATCAAGTTAAAATGTGATCATCAGGCTGAATCCTAATCCAATATGACTGGTGTCCTTATAATGTGAAATCCTGATACACACACACAGAGGGAAGACGATATGAAGACACACAGGGACAAAATGGCCATTGACTAGAATGATGCATCTACAAGCCAAGGAACATCCACGGTTGCCAGCAAACACCAGAAGCTAGAAGAGGCAAGGAAGGATAGCAACATCGGAGAAAGCACGGCCCTGCCAACACCTTGATTTTGGACTTCTAGCTTCCAGAAGTCTGAGACAATAAAGTTCTGTTAGAAGACACATAGTTTTTGGTATTTTGCTGCAGCAGCCCTGGGAAACTAATGCAGCTATCTAAACTTCATGAGTGATGGAATAAATTACAACATGTATGAGTTGATTACATAAAAAGAAACTTGTATGCAAAAATAGAATACAAAGGTTTAAAACAAAAATAAATTGGAAAACTGTATTCTAATAAATTTGATGAGGCATTGATATCTCTTGATTAAGCAAAAACTTTCACAATTTATTGAGGAAAAAAAATTACAAAGACTCCCAAGGACATGAACAGATGAAAGGATACAATACAAAAGGTAAGGAAACCCAGTAAAATAGTCAACCTCATTAGGTAATCAGAGATGAAAATTAAGATAATAATGAGTTCATCTATATCATAACAGCATTTGTTTTAACCTAGCAAATTAAAAAAAGAAAAAGTGAAACAACTCAGTGGTAGCAAGGATGGAACATAGGGACACAATATTATAAAGGAAACATAATCTTACTATGCTAAAGCAGACAGATATGTTTGTTATATTGTGAGATAGAATATTATGCATCCATTAAAAATCATACATTGTTGATAATTATTTTCTTGGGCTATTTCTAGTGGTAGAGGCAGGGCTGGGGATGTCTATTATGTTCGGCATTATGTTTTCAAATTTGGTATAAAATTTTAAGTTCAGAAACAATAGTTAAAATATATTTACAAAGTATATGTAATTAATTGGAGAAAATATTTTTGATGTGTTAAGAGCAAAAAAAAAAAAAAAACAGGATACAAAATAGTATCATTTTAACTGGAAATATGTGGAAGACTAAATTTTAAAAAGCCAAAATTTTCACAGTGAACTCTGGCATATCACATTGTTTTTTCTTTCTTTTCTTCCCTTGTTTCGTTCTATTATTTGGGGGAGAGGAGGTATAGTTTCAGTTTCTCAATAATGAAAATCTTCAATAAACAAGATTAAAATAAAGAAACATCATGGGAAGGAACCTAACCAATTGTGTCATGGCTGACATGACCATTGCAGAAATGAAACATGATTCCCGCTCTTATCTGGGGGCAGGGAGAAGTCGTGATTATGCCATGAAGAGTTTAACACTCAGCTGTAACAAGCACTTCCCAAAATAGTGTTAGACTTCCCATCTTTAGAACACATCTCAAGTCACAGGGATTGAAAGAAAGATCTTCCACTTCCTCTTTCTGGGACCTTTGTAAATAGAAATTAAAGATAAAAAGAGTGGCACCTTCCATTTTTATTATATTCTATGTGAGTAGAACCCTCTCTTTCTTGCTTCTGCTATAGAATTCAACTTCTATAACTCAATAGAGGCTTAACAAATGCTTCCTGACCTTCTGGAATCTGCAAAATTAGAACTGGCAAGGATGATGTGGGAAACAGCACAAAATATATGTATACTCCCTTCCAAATATGCTTAATTAGAGCCTCTCCAACCAGTGAACTGTTTCATCTAATTCAAAAACAGTACAGTCTGAACACCAGTAATGGAGACTCATTAAGTTCCATTAGCAGCAGTCACATCGAATGGATACAATAGAAACCAGCAACTATTCACAGCCACAGGTAACATGCTACAATAGAAACCTGTTAGACAAACAACCTGGTCACCCTCAAATCAGGTCCCTTGCTTTTATAGACTTATTTTCTAAAACTTGATGTCCCATGAAACATATTTTAATTATATTGCTGGACCACCAACGACATTAATTTAGCCTTTCAGTCATTCTGACACATAAAATTTATAATTTTAGTTTCCTCCATGCAAGGTATGAGGATGGAAGAAAGATGAGAATGGTAATGGTTTTATTATGGGCCTTTAGGCAAGATGCCTTAAAATGAGATAACGGCAAGTATAATTACAATCATCATGAAAATCACCATATTCACTGAGTGCTCACTATGTGCCAAGCATTTTATAAAGGTTCTACCTGTACTGTTTTATTTAATCCATGTAACAACCCTATAAGGTAGGCATTACTATTATCCTTTCATAGAAAAGAGCCTGGGTCAGCCGGGCACAGTGGCTCATTCCTGTAATCCCAGCACTTTGGGAGGCTGAGGCAGGTGGATCATCTAAGGTCAGGAGATCAAGACCAGCAGGGCCGATATGGTGAAACTCCATCTCTACTAAAAAAAAAAATAGCCGGGCGTGGTGGCAGACACCTGTAATCCCAGCTACTGGGGAGGCTGAGGTAGGAGAATCACCTGAACCCAGGGAGCGGAGGTTGCAGTGAGCTGAGATCATGCCATTGCACTCCAGCCTAGGCAACAAGAGCGAAACTCCGTCTCAAAAAAAAAGAGAGGTTAGGTCACATAGCCAGAGTCACATGGCCCATGAAAATGTCAGGCATCAAACCTAGACAGGCCGACTCCATATTCAGTGGCATTGACCACTGCCTTCTGGTACCTCTCAGCAACTCACCTAGGATCTAGGCAATTTCTTTTGGGGGTTCCTAGAGTACCATGAAGTACTAAATGAACAACAATTCTCATGCTGGGAGGTGTCACAGATGTTCCTCAGTAAGGTTTCATGGTCAAATAGTGGTGGGACCTGCTTAAGCTATAACTGTACTGATGAATTACAATGCACATTATGTTAAATATTTTTTAAAACCACAGCATTTCCGAAATATAATGTACCAAACATGCTTAATGTGGAAAAACACCTAAAAGCATCTTACTCCACAGAACAGAGAAAGGGAAAAGCTGACTTACACTACTAGAATCAAAAAAGAAGTTAGAGTCCCAAATAGGGAAAGTAAGATTTAAAACAGCCTTGCTATGTTCTCTTTTTCCACTGTCACAACTCACTTGATTCGAGAAGGATATAGCAATCTCTTCTTCAGAAGTAGGCTAACATGCAAAATCCTCTGAATCTTTTTCCCTTCCCTCTTCAAACTATTGCTCAGTTACCTCAGGAAATATTCTCCCCTCTTTCCCATACCTCATTTATGAGGTCCCCATAAATGACCTCAACAAAGATGACAGTATAAGAACAGTGCCACTGAGATAGCTCCATCAAGAGGGAAAATAGATTCTATTTTGAAGTTTAATTAGAGCTGCAGGCTCAGATGCGGTAACTCACGCCTGTAATCCCAGCACTTTGGGAGACTGAGGCAGAAGGGTTGCTTGAGGCCAGGAGTTCAAGACCAGCCTGGGCAACATTAGCAAGACCCTGCCTCTATAAAAATGAAAAATTAAAAGTTAGCTCAGCATGGTAGCATGTGCCTGTAGTCCTAGCTACTTGTAAGGCTGAGGCAAGAGGATCGCTTGAGCCCAGGATTTCAAGGGTGCATGAGCTCTGATCACTCTATCTAAATAATAATAATAATAAATTAGAGCTTCATAACCAAATTCTAAATCTCTTGGAAGTACCCATAATTTTCAGACGGTACATATCCATTTAATTTCTAACCCTCTACTCAAATCCCAAGAAAAGAATCCAAGAGAAAGACAATGCTTTATGATGGTTAATGTTTTTAGGATTTTATCATTGAATTGTTTATAAATGTCTGCTTCTCAATTTTCACTCTATGTTCCCTTAGTTTATGATACTGCCTTCTTCTAGTTCTCTTTATACTCCTCTGAATGGTTATTTATGGTCTTCTCCATGAGTTTCTCTTTGCCCATTACAGGTGCTGGCACCTCCCAGGATTTAACTCTCAGCTCACTAGGTTCCCTCACTCTTGCTTCCTGGGCATAATCGCTTCCTCTGTCATACTTTTAGTTTCCTACAATAGGCAGATGACTCCTACAGTTGACTGTCCCAATAAGCAGATGAGCTCCTCCACCAGTTCAAATGCTCCCCAGGGGCTTCAGATGCACACATCCAAAGCCTCCTGAACATCTCTGGCTAAATATACTACAAGAATCTCAAGGTCAAGAAATCTAAAACTTATTGCTTTCTCCTCACACCTACTGTGCCTTCTTTATTTCGGTGGTGCCACCTTTCACCTGATTACCCCACTCTTTTCTGAAAGTCATGCTGGACTCTATGCTCTCCCTTAGCTCCACATCTGATCCTTAACATGCCTAATGAATTGTTCTTTCTAAATGTCATATTCACCCCTTCCTTTCAATCCCACCACCACCAACCTTGGCGAGGCTGTGGACACATCAGTGCACTGCACTATTCTCTCAAATGGTCTTCCTGGTTCTTATTCTGACCCCCTCAAATCCACACCATTACTGAAGGTAAATCTGTCCATATCTTTGTCCACCTAAAATCCTTCCTTAGTTTATAGTTTAGAGTAAACGGCTCTCCATAAACTTATCCCAGTTCATAATCTTGGGGAGGCAGGGAGGCTATCCTGTCCACATCTCATCTGTTCATCCCCCTTTCCTTAAGGGTTGGAGGGGAATTTGTATTTAAAAAGAAATTATACTAACAATTTTGAGGGGCCCATTTTTACTTAATAATAGATAACTTTCATTGTACTCTTACTATGAGTCAGCACTCTGCCACACAGTTCATCTATATTATCTCATTTAATCCTCACAGCATCTCTAAGAAGTAGGGCTATTTCTGGGGTTTGTTTGTTTGCTTGAGACGCAGTCTCATTCTCTTGCCCAGGCTGGAGTGCAGTGGTGCGATTTCAGCTCACTGCAACCTCTGCCTCCTGGGTTCATGTGATTCTTCTGCCTCAGCATCCAGTAGCTGGGACTACAGGCATGTGCCACCACTCCCAGCTAATTTTCTTTGTATTTTTAGTAGAGACGGGGTTTTGCCATGTTAGCCAGGCTAGTGTTGAGCTTCTGATGTCAAGTGATCCACTTGCCTCAGCCTCCAAAAGTGTTGGGATTACAGGAGTGAGCCACCTTGCCCGGCCTCCATGTCTATTTTACAAATAAGAAAACAGCCTGGCATGGTGGCTCACGCCTGTAATACCAGCACTGTGGGAGGTCGAGGGGGGCGGATCATGAGGTCAGGAGATCCAGAGCATCCTGGCTAACACGGTGAAACCCCGTCTCTACTAAAAATACAAAAAATTAGCCGGGTGTGGTGGCACACACCTGTAATCCCAGCTACTCGGGAGGCTGAGGCAGGAGAATTGCTTGAACCCGGGAGGCAGAAGTTGCAGTGAGCCGAGATCAAGCCGTGGCACTCCAGCCTGGTGACAGAGTGAGACTCCGTTGAAAGAAAGAAAGGAAGGAAGGAAGGAAGGAAGGAAGGAAGGAAGGAAGGAAGGAAGGAAGGAAGGAAGGGAGGAAGGGAGGAAGGAAGGAAACCAAGGAGGTTCAGTAAATTTGCCTGTGTCCATATAACTAGTAAGTGCCTGAAGCAGGACTTCATCCCAGCTCCGTAAGCTCCTAATACGAGTCTATGCTTCATACAAAACGGAGAACAAAGCTTGCCCGTCGGACTCAATGAGCATAGCTATAAAGGGGCGCAGAACGTGTAGAAGAAGGAAAGAGAAATTCATATAACTATGGACTAAAGATATTATGTAGGTGAAATCAATTTTTGTGGACTCAATCTTTGATATTCAATTTTTTCTCCATATTAAATTTAATCTGAAATTCAATCAGGCACAGAAACACAGATTTATATAAATATGGTACCAATAGAGAAGTCCAGATTTATATAAACATGACTTATGCCTATAGTGAACCATTTAGAAAGTTCTTCATGAGATTCAGTTTAAGTAAAGCCATATTTAAGGATTCACATCTCTCTATCTGATATTTGGACATCAGAAAAAAACATGCATAATTAGATATAATACATCATAGTCAGTTCCATGTATGTTCAAAAATAGAGGAACACATTTAACTTCTGTCAATTTGCTTCCATTTACAAGAACAATTCTACGTTTTAAAAAAATGCATTTCATCACATATAGCCTTCCATATTTTCACACGATGCCATGCACCCACAATTAGTAATAAATCCACAGTAACTCAGATCACATTATAGCTTCCTAATATGTTCAGTCTCTCCAATATGTCTCCTCCTCTTTCCTCAAACCTCTGAATGTCCCCCATACCGCCTGCCTCCCTCAAAATCCCACACACAGGCACACCCAGCCGACGACTCTGCCTCAAGACCTGGGTCCCCACCAACCTTGTCTGCCTTCCCGTCTACTCTGGCCATATCCTGTCCCGTTCCCCTGCTTCGGGGAAAAAGCCAGACCCTCCATTTTCCCAGCTTCTTAGGGACTTCTCTTCAGCAAATGGCCTCCTCCCTCCACTCCTGAGTTTCTCCCTTGCTGGTGGATCATTTTCAGGACCATGCTGTTTTATTTATTGCCACATTAAGCAAAATCCAACAAAAAAACCTTACCGTGTCCCCATACCAAGCTTCCCTGCACCGTAATACTTCTCCCAAAAGCCACCTGTAATTGCAGTCTCTGCTTCTCCTATTCTGTCTTCACCCACTTCAGTGAAGCAGCCGCCAACTCCACTGCACAACAACCGCCGGTCAGACGCCCTGAGAACCCCACTCCCCATCCAACCAGCACCCTCCATCTACCTCCTCCTCCCCTCTGGCTGCTGCCAGACACACCATGTGGCCTCAGGCGGCTGCGCTTGCTGTTCCTTCCGCCAGGGGCGCTATTCCACCAGACGCCCCTGCCTCGCCCACTGCCTCACTTCCTTCAGGCCTCCACTCAATGCCCTCAGAGCGACTTCTAGGACCAGACCATCTAAACAGTCCACTCAACCCCCAGCTCCGCTAGATTTCACGCCACCATCATTTCCTGTTCTCTCCAGCTACTTTATTTTTCTTCATAGCTCTTTTACTGCCTGATAATAAATTACAAATCTATTTTTGTGGTTCCTTACTTAGGTTTTGTTCTCCATCCACTTCATTTCTCTCACCACCTACACACATGCGCACACACACACACGCGCGCGCGCGCATGAATGTAAGTCCCATGAGGACAAGGATTCTTATGTCTTATTAACCACTTATTCCTAGTAACTAAAAGAGTGCCTGGAATATAGTAGATGCTTAATAAATATACTTTGATTACATGAATATTATATGTTATTAAATGTTTCAAATTATAAAGAACTCAAACCTCTGGGATTTGAAAGTAGATCTTTCTACACCTTTAGATATTCTAGCAGAATCACGTTGTGTTAGTGGTTTCAGAATGGAAAAGATTTATATCTTTTACCTTTCTGATGTCACTCGGATTCGTTCCTCACAACTACAATTCACATCTTCCATCTTCTCATGGAAGTATTTTTCCACGCACTGCTCCTCAAAATCATGAAGTTTTTTCAGATCCTCCTTACTGAGGTAGAGTTCTATAGAAATAAGTATGAAACACAGAAAGAATCATTATTCACCTCAGGGCATGAGTGGCTTTTCTTCCACTTGTATTGAAAATGAGAAACTATAGCCTGTTGTGATAAAAGTTTGTCACCTTGTCAAACTATTTCTAATATTAATGCAGAAACAGCACCAGTAAACAACTAGGAGCTGGGCGCAGTGGCTCACGCTTGTAATCCCAACACTTTTGGAGGCTGAGCAGGGGTGGATCGCTTGAGCTCAGGAATTAGAAACCAGCCTGGGCAACACAGGCAGACCCTCTCTCTACAAAAAAATTTCTATATTAGCTAGGCGCCTGTGGTCCCAGCTACGCAGGAAACTGAGGCAGAAGGATGGCTTGAGCCTGGGAGGTCAAGGCTGCAGGAGCTGTGATCACGCCACTACACTCCAGCATGGGCTAAAAAGCGAGACCCTGTCTCAAAAAAGGAAAAGAAAAGAAAGAACTGGAAACACCAGCCTGGGTCTCTCCTACTCATTCTTTGAAAATGACTCATATATAGAATTCTTTCTCTTCAATATTTTCACAGGTTAGAATGCTTTCACATTTAACAAAAATTCACTGCGTTTATATGAAAATGGGGAATCTGTCTTCTTTTCTCTCTGCCAACACTTTCTAAAATTAATTAAATTTTAATTGATTCATATTAGATGTACATATTTTTGAGATACATGTGATAATTTGATACATTCATATAATCACATCAGGGTAATTGGTGGCACGAGCCTGTAGTCACAGCTACTCAGGAGGCTGAGGCAGATCACCTTAAATATTTACCTGTCCTTTAAGATAGACACATTTGAATTATTCTCTTCTAGCTATTTTGAAATGTATAATCAATTAATTTTAACTGTAGTCAACCTACTGATGGCAGGGCATGGTGGCTCACACCTGTAATCCCAGCACTTTGGGAGGCCGAGGCAGGTGGATAACTTGAGATCAGGAGTTCAAGACCAGCCTGGCCAACATGGTGAAACCCCACCTCTAGTAAAAATACAAAAATTGGGGGTTTCCTCTCTCGGCTTTGGAGCCCCCCTCCCTCTATCTCTGTACCGGGGAGCTTCTTCCTTCTTATTTGCCTATTAAACTCTCAGCTCCTTAAAACAAACAAACAAACAAAATTAGCTGGGTGTGGTGGTCCATGCCTGTAATCCCAGCTACTCAGGAGGCTGAGGTGGGAGAAACATTTGAACCCAGGAGGCAGAGGCTACAGTGAGCCGAGATCGCTCCACTGCACTCCAGCCTGGGCAACAGAGCGAGACTCCATCTCAAACAACAACAACAACAACAACAACAACAAAAACCCTACCGATCTATTGAACACTAGGTCTTATTTCTTCTATCAAAGTGTATATTTGTGCTCATTAATCAACCTGTCTTCCAACTCTTTTAGCTATTACAATGACAGTAAATAACCAATAGGTTAAATGCAAGATTAGAAGAAGGCAGTCTATTGAAATTAATCCAGTAAGTATAAGAAAGTTTTACCTTGTTACGCAGAGTTTGTGCATACTAAATCCTTCTACTGAAGAATGAGATGTTATTATTACCATTCAATGGCCAGTCACAGCTGTATACCTTCTCTGACACAATTATAAATAACTCATTAAAAAGACACATCACTAAGTGATATTATAAGGCTAACACAATTCTTCATCAAACTCCAGCATTCACATTTGGTCTATTACCTTGGCTTTCACTGTTGCCTAATAGAATAATATACCATCTTTTAAGCAAGTTTATAATACTTAGAAAATATATAAATGAAGTGATGCTGCTAAAAGGATTAAATTGGAAAGTTCTCTTTCTTGAATGGTTTTGCTTACATTAGGAGAAAAAGAACTAATACGATTCTCCAGAATTTATTTAAAATGCAATTGTTACATTATTTTCTGTTAAAATTAATGACAAAAAATCTGAATTTTAAATTGAAAACATGGCTAAAAGTATTATTCAGCTGTAAAATGTATTCACAACTCAGGTATACAGTGCTTTCTGATTTAAATGGCAGGAAAAAAATTCTCAGACACTGAAAAGATTCGGTATCTCCCATCCCCTACCCAACTCTAATGTCTTCTTTCACTAAAGAATCTCCTATGAGCAAGAAACTTTACAGGTGTCATGATGTGAACCTTATGTGGATCCCTGAGAGCAAACAATCCAGAGTAATTCCAATGACAGGCGCAGCTTGCAGTATGTGGTGCTTTCCTGTAATTGTCCGCAAGGTGGCACTGCTGCCCCTTGTGTAAATGTCTTTATCCTCAATATAAAGGATCAGAAGCAATGTTATGAAAATTCAACAATGTTCCAGAAAGCTCAGGGTGAATTCATTTTAAACTTTACTTGAGTTTTATATGAATCATCCTATAAGCACAGACCAAGGTGAACCCAGGAAACGTTCTTTCATGTGGTACTAGGAAGTCTGGGCAAGTCCTAGTCAATTCCAGGATTTATCAAGCGATTCACATTCTGCTATTAGGTTGCAATGGTTCTGCAGCCAAAGCCTGGGACGTCTCTCTATTAGCAGCCTGAAATTTACAGTATAATTATAAGCCTTCAAGTTAACTTCAGGTATGCTTTGGCTTTCGTACAAAGGCTGAATCTCTTGGTCAGGGAGCAGGGTATGAAAAAGAAAAAAAAATCTTCAAAGTGACTTAGGAGGAGAAAAAATACTTCACAGAGTCACCTACCACCAGCAAAAGCATATCACCCTGTCAACCCCATAATATACTGCAGGGGATGACCTGTCCCCCTAAGGACCTACCTAAACACATAAATAGCCCGCTGTCCCCTTAGCTGAAACTCCTGGAGTCCAGAGTATTTTAGAATTCAGAACTGTTTTTTTCTAGTTTCAGAAAATTAATATAGTGAGTATGTCATAAATGAAGTGAAATCCCTAGTTAAGATTAAAGCAATCCCTAAAATCAAACATATTGCTATTTTCTGCAGCCAACATCAATGAATATTCATACTACAAGAAATAAAGAGAATAAATGGCTTCACATCAATTCTCATCAGCCTTTTTTGGCCAAATGAGTCTTTCCCCAATTTGTGAAGAAAAAAGGCTTTCAGTTTTCAGAGGTATTTTAGATTTAGGAATTGGGAAGAGGATTGTGCATTTATGCCCCCTGCTTCCTGTATTTCTGGGAACTATCTAGAAATGGGCCTGGTACCAATTGTGGAACTGCTTGACAGGAACTACAGAATAAAACCACCAAACGCAATGTTCTCTGACAACAATTAGTACGATAGTCATATCATGCAGTGAAGATCTGGCTAAACAAGATGAATTAGGAAAACCTCAAAATATATAAGCTTATGAAAAAACACAAGTGAGAACCCCTATTTCCGCATCCTGACTCACAGTGTTGCCCAGGCGGAAGTGGCTATTCACAGGCATGATCATGGTGCACCCCAGCTTTAAACTTCTGAGCTCAAGCAATTCTTGTGCCTCAACCTCCTGAGTAGCTAGGACTACAGGCATGCACTACCGCACCCAGTTTCTGAGTTGAGGTTCTTGAAAATAAGAAACATCCATTTCAGAATCATCTCCATGCTCAGTAGATTAGAGAACCAGAGGATCGTGACTCTGGTTAAAGCCCAGCTTTGCTTATCTTTTCTCTTAGACCCCAAGGCCTTCTGTAACTCCATTCTGTCTGAATTCCATCTTCCACAACAAGGAGAACAGTACACGTCACATGACCACACTCTAGGAGTTATTCTGATGAGTTCTCCGGTCAGCAGAGAAAAGACAAGTTTTCCATGTGACATAAAGCCTTTACACAATCAAGCAGAGATTCTCTTCCTACCTATCCCTTTCTAAGTATCCGTTCATCTTGGCAAAAGGCACTGCGACCTTATAATGAGGTCAATATATTTACTTAGACCCAGAGCATCAGCTGATAATCTATTGTCAGGGAACTCCCAGAGCCCCACAGTGCCCTGAACTTAATTTATAATACTCCAGTGCATCTTTGCCTTGAATCCTACTTTTTGCTCTCTTTCTCCTGCCTCACATAGAACAACTTACTTAATCCAACGTCACCCTCTTCTTGGTCGTGAGGAGCTCGATGACAGCACAGGCGGCGGAGGAGAAGGCCCACGTGGCTCAGCAGGATGAGAGGTGGGGGCAGCCAGGGCTTCTCGTGGTAGGTCATGATGTAGCGATAGCGGTTGTATTTCCACAGATTATTTGAAATGGATTCCATATCTAAGTAAACGTTGCTGTAAGATGAAGTAAGAGAGGGACAATGTTTTAATATGAAGTCTTGAAAGGTAACAGAGTCTATATTTTCCAACATTTATGATTGGCTCACCTGACATTACCGGCAGTTACCCAATACAAATACTATCCACGTGTTTACAATTCTTCTTCCACCAAACAAAATATATTAGCTACCTTCTACAGTGAAACATGCTAATCAGAATAACAAGCAGAAGGCAGACATTACAATCAGAGAAAAGAAAATGCCAACATTTTCAGTGTAATGAACAGAAAATCCATTCTGGAACTCAACACTATTCTCAAGTCACCATCTCTTCTCACATAAGAAGCTCTTTTTCAGTCCATAATTCATCGTTTATGGGAAACAGCTTTAATGTTCCTCTGTATCATCTACCTAATGTCAAATGTGAGAACTGCTAGAAAAATCCCAGTTAAAATATGCAAACAGAACAGTGTTAGTGAAGAAATGGAAGAAGAATCAATTCATCTTAAAAAGCAGAGCTTCTATTAAAATCCAGACAAATTATTTACATTAACTTTACAATAAAAGTAACTCCTTATTGGTAGGTCACTTTGTAGTTGTAACATGGAGATAGGATGGTGAATGTTGATATTATAGAACTTGCCATGGGGGTAATGATTGGAGGTACAGTTATTCTGAAACAATATACCATCCTTAACTACTTAACTTTAAGTATATAATATGATATAAGAGGAACAAAATAAGATGTCCATCTTAATATTTTGCATAGACTAACAAAATTTAGTTTCTTTTTAAAACAATTCTTCTTCTTGCAGTGTCAAAATTTTAGTTTATTTAGAGAAAGATAGCAGAGTAGAACTGGAGGAAGGCAGCCAAATTTAGCAAATAAAAACACAGATAACCCTAAACTTGAACAGTGATAAAGAAAAGGAACCAGGATTATCCTGGAGAAAGCCATCTTTGGGTAAGAATAGAAGTTTCTCAGAATCCATAAAGAAGGTGATTGAAACATTGATGACTGGGTTATATCAGGAGTTCTCAAGCATGTTTTCTGAACCAGCAGCAGCAGCATCACCTGAGAACATGTCAGAAATGCACATTTTTGGGGCCTGGTCAATGAGTGGGAAACTCTAGGGTTGCACATGCTATTAATAGCAGTTTCACTCCAACGTGACAACAGCCTTCCACCAGCAGGTGGCGACTTAACAGTGTATTTAAATTTTGGGGGTTGGTTGGTTTGTTTTTGTTTTTTTCAATTATTTTATAAAGAATTGTCTGTAACCGGCTCCTGGACAAGTAGTCAGATCTGGGTTTGGTCACTTTGTATGGTCTTCAGTGTGTTCATCTCTAACGTGAGAAATTTGTCCTGTGAGAGGATTTCTCAACTTCTTTTTTGACACTGGACATTTGTTGTTGTTGTTGGCCAGGAGGCTCACAAAGAGGCCTTTATTTATCTAGTTCAAAGTATACACTACCACAGTCTTGTTTGCTACTCCTTCTACTAAAATAGTTCAAATCAATGTTTCTACCACACTATCAAAAAGTTATATTTCTTTTTGTCTCCCCACATCAGAGTGGTTGAATAGAAGGTAGAAACAGGCCAAGAGTCCATAGGCTCCCAGCTCTAAACAGTGCCAGGGCAGGAAGGGGTGGCTCCAGGTCTCACTGTGGCACCTTCTACAGAAAATAGATGTAGCTGCCAGGCCCGGGGACAGAAACCAGACATCCCAGTATATCTCCAAAAAGCAGCACAAATACTTTCCCCCACAGTATGAAAAATAGACACCTCTAGCACTCTGCAGTCGTGCATTTAGTTTTCTTTAAGAACAAACAAATCAGTAGTTATGTATCCTGTTTCCTCAAGTTTCAAGAAAAAAAATGAAAGGTCACTCTTTTCTCTTTAAACACTGATGTGTAGCTAGCAACTTGGATAAAAAGGTGCCACCCTACAAAATGCGCTCAGCATATTCTGATGCCAGGATGGGCTTGGCCGCCTGGGCTGGGGCTAGAAAGGAGACCTCCAGCTGTCCCAGTGGAAACTGAAGCCGAGTGTCGGTGCTGCATTTGGCTTCAAGATCGAGAATCAGAGCCTTTGAAATGGAAAGGGGGCATCTGAAAGAGCACCCCCACCAGGGGCTTTTCAGAGCTAAGGCTCCAGAAGGAAGGGGTCGCCCTGCTAGTGACAGAGCTGGGAGTCACTCTGAGCTGCAGCCCCCGCAGGATCCCCCTGTGGGAGGCCCCATCTGACCCTCTCCAGCCCATGGCTCTCTGCAACTGCCACCTATACTCAGGTATATGGCTTTGCTGCTGCTGGCTTTTAAAATCAGCTATTATGTTTGAGATGTGACTGTCACCAACAGAATTCTGTCCTAAAAAGCCATCCCAGTGCCATGTTGGCTCAGGGGGCACCAGCTTTGTGCTGCCTCCGTAACAGGCAGGAGAGTTCTCAAAGCAATGTTCCACTGATCCCTGGATGCCACTGCAGCATTAGGGACAGGGTCAGTCCCCTGGAGGGGAAAGGTGGCTTCAAGGCTGTTCTCTGGGCCATTTGCAGGAGATCTGCAGGTACCAGGAGCCCGTACTTATCGCTTCTTTCAGTGGTGGCCAAGCCAACCAGACCCAAACATGATGCACACGGGCTCCCAGACTTGGCTCCCACTCAAAATTGACCCACACCCCTTGGGCTGCTCTACAGTTCTTTGGACTCCAAGACCCAGAAGGGCCTCTGCCCAGCTGCCTGCTTGGGCAAGACTCACTGGGTACCATGAGCAGCAGGTGTTCACCCAACCTCGAGTGTACACCCCTAGTGACTGGGAGTGCACCACCTCACCAGGCAACACTCCTTCCCAAAGAGTCCAAAGAGCCTCCTGGTGACACCCACAGCAGGAGCATCACGCCATCCCATCAACAGCCCCCACTTACCTTCCTGGGGCTAAGATGCGGGGTGTGAGCCTTTCCCCTGAGAGCAAACGGGCAGTGAGACACTGGACATTTTTAATAAACAAAAATCTCAGACTACCAGCCTGGGCAACATGGTGAAACCCTGTCTCTACCAAAAATACAAAATTTAGCTGGACATAGTGGCATGCACCTGTGGTCCCAGCTACTCGGGAGGTTGAGGTGGGAGGATTGCTTGAACCAGGGAGGCGGAGGTTGCAGTGAACTGAGATCACACCACTGCACCACTCCAGCCTGAGTGACAGAGTGAATCCCTATCTCTCCCCATGCCCCCACAAAAAACTCAGACCCTTTTATTATCTGATCTATAAAAATAGCTATTATAACTAAACACCAGCAAATATTCCAAGTTCCTAAAATGGTTGGGCTAAGAGAGATGATGACTATCATATAACAAGCAGGAAGGTATGTCTTCCCATGTTTAGGTAACAACACAGCAGTCACTTGTTTTTTTTAAAGAATTTTGATTTACTTTGCTGACTCTCAACCCCTGTCTTCCCTACTTTTGTTACTTGTTATATTTTCCTCTTCAGTAAGATAAGCAAGGAATCAAATACCTAGCACAGTGCCTGACAGTTAAGAGGCATCTAGAAAATATGAGTTTCTTCCCATTACTTCACTTGGTTTCTTTTGTCTAGGAAACAAATATGTGTCAGGCACTCTTTTCAGTGTTTGAGGTAAATTGCTTGCTTCTGAGCAAGACGAGAAGAGGTGAGGAAGTGGCCCATACTGGTAGCTGCAGGAAGAGCATTCTAGGCAGAGGGAATAGCAAGTGCAAAGGCACCTGTATGGTCTGAAAAACTGAGGGGCCAATGTGGCTGGAGAGGAATGGGTCAGGGGAAGACTAGTGTGATGCATGATTTAAGAAGTGACGGCTGGGCGCAGTGGCTCACACCTGTAATCCCAGCACTTTGGGAGGCCAAGGTGGGAGGATCACAAGGTCAGGAGTTCAAGACCAGCCTGGCCAATATGGTGAAACTCTGTCTCTACTAAAAATACAAAAATTAGCCGGGTGTGGTGGCATGCACCTGTAGTCCCAGCTACTTGGGAGGCTGAGGCAGAAGAATCACTTGAAACCGGAGGCAAAGGTTGCAGTGAGCCGAGATAACACCACTGCAGTCCAGCCTGGACAACAGAGAGAGACTCAAAAAAAAAAAAAAAAGTGACAGGGGCCAGGCATGGTGGCTCACACCTGTAATCCCAGCACTTTGGGAGGCCGAGGTGGGTGCAGGAATTTGAGACCAGCCTGGCCAACAGGGTGAAACCCTGTCTCTACTAGAAATACAAAAATTAGCCAGGTGCGTGGCACACACCTGCAATCCCAGCCACTTGGGAGGCTGAGGTAGGACACCTGCTTGAACCTGGGAGGCAGAGGTTGCAGTGAGCTGAGATCGTGCCATTGCACTCTAGCCTGGGTGACAAAAGTGAAACTCCGTCTCAAAAAAAAAAAAAAACGAAGTGACAGAAAAGCCAACTCACATGGGGCCATATAAGTCATTGTAGTGACTTAAACTTTTACCCAGAAGTAAAATGGGAGGCACTGAAGAGTTTGGAGCAGAAGAGTAATATCCTCTGATGTCTTCTTTTAAAGGGTCATTTGGACTACTGTGTTGAGAAAAGAATATAGGGAGTCAAAGACAGAAGCAGAGAGATAAATTAGAGGCTCTGTGGTAACAGTGGGGTAGTGAGAGGTCATTAAATCAGTTATCTATTTGAAGGTTGAGTTAACAGAAGTTCCTGAGAGTTTAGAGGTAGAGGTTCAAGAGACATTAAGAATGACTCCATGTACAGAATCATGGTGTAGAGCAGAGAAAAAGTAAGAAGGACTACTTAGTTTTTGGTGTAAACAACTGAAAAGCTGGAACATCAACAAAAACTCGTGTTCTTCCTCACAGATTTGGGAAAGACTACATTAAATATTATAAATAAAAGTATGTTGGGAAAGAGGGGAGATGAAGAGTTTGGGTATTTTAAATTTTAGAAATCTATTAAATTTCTAACTGGTGAAGGAAGGGGCCAGTTGGATCTCCATGGCTGGAGTTTAAGAAAGAGAACTGGGCTGGGGATATAAATTGGGTGTGCTCAGGATATACAGGAAACTGAAAGAGATCACAAAAAGCATAAATAAAGGAAGAGGCAGGTCCAGGCTCAGGGACATTCCAATGTTAAAAGGTTGGGGAGAAGATGATCCAGAAAAGAAGACTGAGAAGTAGTGAGAAGTGACAGAGAAGAAAACAGAGGGCCTGGTGCAGTGGCTCACTCCTATAATCCCAGCACTTAGGGAGGCAGAGGCAGGTGGATCACTTGAGGTCAGGAATTTGAGACCAGCCTGGTCAACATGGTGAAACCCCGTCTCTACTAAAAATACAAAAATTAGCCAGGCATGGTGGCAGGTGCCTGTAATCCCATCTACTTGGGAGGCTGAGGCAGGAGAATTGCTTGAACCCAGGAGGCAGAGGTTGCAGTGAGCTGGGGTCACACCAACTGCACTCCAGCCTGGGTAACAGAGCAAGACTCTATCTCAAAAAAAAAAAAAAGAAGAAGAAAAAGAAAGAAAGGAAAAGAAAAGAAAAGGAAACGAAAGGAGAGGAGAGGAGAGGAAAGGAGAGGAAGAAAGAGAGAGAGAGAAAGAGAGAAAACAGAGAAAAGGGGAAGCTGGGAGAAAGTGAAGAAAGCATATCAAGAACTCCTTAACCAACTTGCAATTCCATCACTTGCTATCCTTTCATAATTGGAACTTACTGCCTAATCACAACTCAAGATCTCCTTGCATTTTGATGTTGTTACATTGTACTTTCCCCCCACAGTCAGTTCTCCATATCTGCAGGTTCTACATCTGTGGATTCAAATAACCACAGATTGAAAATATTTGGGGAAAAGAAAAGGATGATTGTGTCTGTGCTGAACATGCAGAGACATTTTATCTTTGTCATTATTCCCTCAACAATACAGTATAGCAACCATTTACATCACATTAATACTATATTAGGTATTATAGAGAATTTAGAGATGCTTTAAAGTATACAGGAGGATGTGCCTAGGTTATATGAAATACTACACCATTTTCTATAAGGGACTGGAGCATCCATAGAGTTTGGTATCTGCAGGGGGTCCTAGAACAAGTCCTCCACAGATAACGATGGATGACTGCATTTATTATTTCACCGTTTCCCATGCTCCACGTCCTTCTTATCAGTAGTTTTATGTGCATATTTCAAAACAATAATAATAAACATAGAACACACAAAAATCAAAGGTTACATTCTCAAAGTACATGTGAATCTACTCAACATATCTGCCCACATTTGTTATTTAAATAATCATATTTAATTGAAATAACCTACTTGAAGAAAGCAATCAACAGGTTCACCATGATGATATATTGCACGAAGAGGTAGACAGCTTGCAAGAATGGAGTAAGAAAAGAACCAGGAGGGCAGGATGGCTGGCTTGAACAAACTACAAATAAAGAATTTTAAAAGAATGAAAGATAAGATGAATCACAGTCCTGCCACTCTAGACACACATTTAGCACATTAACTGCACAGAATACCATAAATTCAAACATTTTTAAGATTTAGATGATTGTTTTTCAGATTTATTTTACTCTTGTTAACTATGAAGGCACAATTTCTGCATGACGGTAAAATCCCATACACACCATCTATTTCTCCAGCATAGACTTCTCCGTATATCATCCAGTATGGCTCAAATACAATATCTCGAGCTAGACTCCAAGATGGTGGCTCCTTTGGCGAAAGGATGGCCTTGCGTGCCACTCCAAAGCTCAGCAGGACTATGGCCATGATGATCACAATATAGAACATGTTTGCTGTCTGCAAAAGAGCATAGTACAACCAGAATTTTACCACAGATTTGAAGTTCAAAAGAAACCAAACACCAGCAGCCATCATAACTATACCTGCAAATAATAAGATTGTCTAGTCATTGACTAAAACACCCTTGTGCAGGAACAGCTAGACTTTCTTTGGCTAAACTCTTGTTTTCTCACACAGTATGCATTTCAAGTCAACTTGGTCTATGGAATAATATAAATGTGCTGAGAGGAGAGAATCTGTGCTTCTTTGTTTAAGCAGTAATGAATTGTGAACACTTTTTGATTAGCTAATATCTAAGTTTGCCCCCAGTTGGACCATAGGTTAGGAAAATAAAAATAAAAATAATAGGGTATTGTTGAATTAGTCCAATGGCTCCTTATTCCCAGAATTGTCTTCAGGAATTGATTAGAGTCTAAGAAACTGATCAAGCCAGTTTAATTCCATCTACTAAATGTACATCAACTCAGTCCATTAGTTTACTGTAACAGACAGAGCACTCACCACAATTCCCATCATTATTTCAAGAGCTACTCTACATCTCTTAGCTTTCCTTCCATTAGGCTGGGGCTGTGAAACCTATTCAAGCCAGTGGGCTGTGGTTTGATGGTGACTTGGGCACTTCTTGTCCAGAGCAGTTAAAAGCCATTAGACTTTCTCCATCCCTCTCACTCCCTACCATAGACCTTAGGAGCTAAATGTTCACATAGCTATGTCACAAGACAAAGGGATCCCAGATTCCTGAGTCACTGCATAGAGGACAGCCCCCATGAGCACTCACCAAACCTTGCATTAGGGAGAAATACCCTTGTGCTAAGTCATTGAAATATATTGGTTATCTCGGCATAGCCTATCTCATAAAGACTAATGTCACCAAGACAAGAGAAAACATTTCTGGTCTAAGAGAAAAATGTCAAATAGGAAAAATCTTTGGAGTCCTGGAGGTTGTCTGTTTTCTGTCCTCTTTGTTTGTTTGTCTCAGCACTACCCTTCAATCTCCAGAACTTGCCCCTTCCCTGCCAGTAAGTATCCTAGAAGGAAAAGCCAAAGATGATCTTGAGACACTGTACTTATTAAAGCGTAGGTCTTAGGTCCTTGTGAACAGCCAGATGGAAAAAGCCGGCCGGGCTCAGTAGCTCACGCCTGTAATCCCAGCACTTTGGGAGGCCGAGGCGAGCGGATCACTTGAGGTCAAGAGTTTGAGACTAGCTTGGCCAACATGGTGAAACCCCGTCTCTACTAAAAAATAAAAAATTAGCCGGGCGTGGTGGCAAGCGCCTGTAGTCCCTATTATAGGCTACTCAGGAAGCTGAGGCAGGAGAATCGCTTGAACACAGGAAGTGGAGGTTGCAGTGAGCAGAGATTGCGCCACTGCACTCCAGCCTGGACAACAGAGCAAGATTCCATCTCAGAAAAAAAAAAGAAAGAAAGAAAAAGAAAAAAAGAAAAAGCTGACACAACTGTACGGCAAGCTCAGGTGACAGACTGGAGCTAGGTGGCCCAATTTTGAATCCTGGCTCCCCATATATTCCTTTGAGGAATTTGCTTAACCTCCATTTCCTTGTATGTAAATGTGTATAATAACACTACCTATCTCCTAAAGTTGTTACTAAGATTAAATGAGTTAATACATACTAATTACCTAGACCAGTGTGTGGCCTATAGTAAGCACGATTTAAGAGTGTGATGGTAGGGGAGAGTCAGTGAGTGATACAAGAATAAACGGATATTTTAGCAGAAAATACCATTGGTGGTAGCCTCACATGAATCTCGTCCTTGGGAATTACTGTGCTCAGAGACAGATTTGACTCAATCCCATACCATCTGGTCCTAATCAAAAGGGTAAGCTGAGTGTCCCAACCAACTAACTATGCAATATACTATCCAAGGTCATTTGCTAATACTAGTTTGTGGTTATATGGAAGGCAGTGGTGACATGATCTTGCTCGCTGTGCTTCTATAAATAATTCCAAGATAGTGAGGCACAATGGCTCATGCCTGTAATCCCAGCATTTTGGGAGGCTGAGGCAGGAGGATCATTTGAGCTCAGGAGTTTGAGACCAGCCTGGGCAACATAGTGGGACCCTGTCTATATAAATAATAAAAAATAATTAGCTTGGCATGATGGTGTGTGCCTGTGGTCCCAGTTACTCAGGTGGTTGAGGATTTCTTGAGCCTGGGAGGGTGAGGGTGCAGTGAGCCGTGATCGCACCACTGCACTCCAGCCTAGGTGACAGAGCGAGACCCTGTCTCACATAATGATGATGATAATAATAATAATTTCGAAAGTTAAACTATCGGATATAAACGATGAAGAACCATTAAAAAGAAGCCAGGCGTGATGGTGCATGCCTATAGTCCCAGCTACTCAGGACACTGAGATGGGAGGATCCCTTGAGCCCAACAGTCAAATCTAGCCTGCACAACATAGCATCTTTACAAAGAACACTAGAACAACAGGGTGACTATAGTTAATAATAATTAATTGTACATTTAAAAATAACTAAAAGAGTATAAGTGAGTTGTTTGTAACACAAAGGATTAATGCTCGAGGTGATGAATACCCCATTTACCCTGATGTGATTATTATGCATTGTATGCCTATATCAAAATATTCCATATACCCCGTAAATACATACACTTACTTATGTACCCACAAGAATTCTTTTAAAAACTTTTTTTTTTTTTTGAGATGGAGTCTCGCTCTGTCGCTCAGGCTGGAGTGCAGTGGCGCAATCTCGGCTCACTGCAAGCTCCACCTCCCGGGTTCGCGCTATTCTCCCACCTCAGCCTCCTGAGTAGCTGGGACTACAGGTGCCCACCACCATGCCCGGCTAATTTTTTGTATTTTTAGTAGAGACGGGGTTTCACCCTGTTAGCCAGGATGGTCTTGATCTCCTGACCTTGTGATCCGCCCGCCTTGGCCTCCCAAAGTGCTGGGATTACAGGTGTGAGCCACCACACCTGGCTAAAAATAATTTTAAAAAAGAATACCAGGATATAAAACTAGACTGTACTCACCATTTTTGCAATCATGGTCACATATGGACCTGCATGTTGATTCACAGCAAAGAAGTCCAGGAGCCGTGAGAACCAGAATATGATGTCTATGCAGTAGATCAGTCTTCCCGCTGTGTGAAAAGGAGGGTCACCCCATCGAAGGACGAAGCCAACTGAAAACAGGCCAATGGCCACAGTTTCTGTTAAGTTCCAGTACTCACTAATCCATACCTTCACCTTTTGAGTAAACTTCCCAGGTTCTGAAATACAGATCTAAAAGAAGGAAGAAGGAAACTTTAAAAAGGAGGTACAACCAAAGAATCCCATCAATATGATCTTCTTAAATACACAAACCATTCACTGAAAGAGTAATCTAAAACCTGCCAAACCTTAAATCACTTGCGGATTTCAGAGACTTAAGTTATCATCAGTAATGAATTATTTAAACAATGCTATACAGATATAATTTAAGTCATTTGATAATGCCAGATTGTCACTTGAAACTCCAACTAGAAGTCAAAAAAATAGAAAGCACTTTTTCTAGCTTTCAATAATCCTGAAATAGCATGAGAAAACACCAAGACATTTTAAAACTCAATACTGCAGGCTGGGCGCGGTGGCTCATGCCTGTAATCCCAGCACTTTGGGAGGCCGAGGCGGGTGGATCACGGAGGTCAGGAGATCAAGATCATCCTGGCTAAAACGGTGAAACCCCATCTCTACTAAAAATACAAAAAATTAGCCGGGCGTGGTTGCGGGTGCCTGTAGTCCCAGCTACTCGGGAGTCTGAGGCAGGAGAATGGCATGAACCCGGGAGGTGGAGCTTGCAGTGAGCTGAAATCGCACCACCGCACTCCAGCCTGGGTGACAGAGCGAGGCTCTGTCTCAAAATAAATAAATAAATAAATAAAACTCAATACTGCTGTGGATCTGTATAGCTACGATTTCATTTCAGGAGGCACAGCAGGGTGCAAAGAACACTGGATGGAGCAAGGAATCCTGTAATCCAGTCCGACTACTGCTATTTAGTGAGTTGTTGACAAACTACTAAGAATATGATATTGGGCCAGGTGCAGTGGCTCACGCCTGTAATCCCAACACTTTGGGAGGCCGAGGCAGGTGGATCACTTGAGGTCAGGAGTTCGAGACCAGCCTGGCCAACATGATGAAACCCCGTCTCTACTAAAAATACAAAAATTAGGCTGGGTGCAGTGGCTCACGCCTGTAATCCCGACACTTTGGGAGGCCGAGGCAGGTGGATCACTTGAGGTCAGGAGTTCAAGACCAGCCTGGCCAACATGGTGAAACCCTGTCTCTGCTAAAAATACAAAAATTAGCTGGGTGTGGTGGCAGGCACCTGTAATCCCAGCTACTCCGGAGGCTAAGGCAGGAGAACTGCTTGAACCTGGGAGGCAGAGGTTGCAGTGAGCCGAGATCTCACCACTGCACTCCAGCCTGGGTGACAGAGCAAGACTCTATCTCAAAAGAAAAAAAAAAAGAAAAAAAAAGAATGTGATATTGGAACTCACTAAGATAAGAAAATACCCCTGAAACACCGTGTCAGACAAACAGAAATGTAAAATAGTACATCGATTTTCCCTGAAGCATTAAAAAAAAGGGTACAATTCAGATAACTATCTGTTTCTCTCCTGATTTTCTATAATCTATAAACTCCACATAGGAATTAGCAGGCAACATAGGTATAATTACAAAGAAGTATATAATGTTGGTTATATTACCTCTAAGACAAAATAAATATAGGTAAATACACAGACACAGAGGCATACATTGACATCTAAAACAGTCTGAGTCACAAATATTTATGATTACAGTTATAACTGATAGGAATGCTAATTTTTGTTTTTGTTTTTGTTTTTGTTTGAGACGGAGTCTCGCTCTGTCACACAGGCTGGAGTGCAGTGGTGCGATCTTGGCTCACTGCAACCTCCACCTCCTGGATTCAAGCAATTCTTCTGCCTTAGCCTCCCAAGTAGCTGGGATTACAGGTGCATGCCACCATGCCCGGCTAATTTTTTGTATTTTTAGTAGAGACGGGGTTTCACCATGTTAGCCAAGATGGTCTCGATCTCCTGACCTCATGATCTGCCTGCCTCGGCCTCCCAAAGTGCTGGGATTACAAACATAAGCCACCACGCCTGGCCCCCTCCTTTTTTTTTTTTTAAAGTAACTCATTACGAACTAGAAATTTTTAAAAGTTTTGGTTTTTTGCTTCTTGGACTATTTGCCTCAGAGAGATTTCCAGCTTCAATTTTCAAAGTGTTTGGTAGGAGCTTTCAAAAACTATAAACATATTCCTTACATATTGCACAACTTCAGCCATTTATGCCACTCATTAGATGAAATTGATAATATGAAAATAATGCTAGGCAACAAAAATCAACCCCACCAAACAAAAACAAACAAACAAAAAAACTTGGGGAAATCAAATAGTTGGAGGGTTTAATACAATTCTATGGCATCATCTATCCTTTAGGATTGGTAAACACACCAAGATATCCACTTCAAAGATAACTGCTTCCAAAGTGCACCAACCAGCAGAAAGCAGCTGACAAGGATAAAGGGCTGGAATCAAGGATTCTCCCCCAAATAACCTTTATGCAGCATGTAAGTCAAGGTCAGTGTGTCCTGTCTTCCCCCACCCTTGACATGTCCATTTTCATCACCAGAGCCAAGGAGTCTTTCAGTGGACACCTACAGAAGCTGAGGACATATGCAGAAGATAAAGGTAGATGTCATAACTCACCTCCCTGACCACCTCAATAGCATTGGTGAAGATGTAAATGCTAACAAGCCACTCCTGCACGCTGGGCTGGGGCTGCATCTCCACCAACACGGTGTAAGTGAACAGCATGAGGAATGCCAAATACGCCATCTGTGAGGGGGACACACATTCCCCAGATGTGAGTGAGAGCAAGCATGGAGCATGCCAAGGAGACGCAGATGGAGCAGAAACCCAGGCATGAACTTCAACATGATAACACGAACACAGAACTAGGACCACCTTCGGGTTATTGATGACCTACTATCAAGGAAAGCACAACAATCCATGGTGTTCTAGTCTAGGATTTAGAGGCAGGAATGAAATCACTGTTCTCAGATGCATGGAAGGACACATTGTGTCTTTCTGCTGGCTCGTGACTGGCATTTCCAGGACCCTGCACATCCAACAAGGGCACTGGCAAGCTAACAGCAAGCCCAGGAGGAATCACAGGTCTTCCCCTCCATCTTAAACACAGAAAGAAAACGTGTGAAGCATGCCAGATCCGCAGTGGCAATAGATGCTTATTTTCAAATACAATGAACTGTGGCATTTACCACTGCTGGGAGTTCTATTTTATGTTGATTAAAATACTCTGTTTAATAGAAAAGTTGTGTCCAACTGTGAGCCCTTTTAATTAAGGACCGTTTGTCAATATTTATATCTTCAGCACTCAGCACTCAGCACTCTGCTTGACACATGATAGACATTCAATAAATGTTTGTCTAATTACTGTGTATATATATGTATGCCTAGATTTCCAAAGTCTTGAAAGAATTAAGACATAGTGATCACACATATAGGTACATAGTGATTAATAGCTTTGTAATCTTACCTAATATTCTTATCTTCTTAAGATATAGTCCCAGAAGCAGAATATCTGTCCATGCACATTGAAAACTGTGACAAATATTACTAAATTTTCTGACAGAAGGGCTTTACCAAATTACACTATTATCAACAATGTATGAGACTGCAGTCCTCTAAATAGCCTCAGAGACAACACCCAGTGCTCACTGATCAATACTTGCATTTAAAAACCTTGTATCGGCTGGATGCGGTGGCTCATGCCTATAATCCCAGCCCTTTGGGAGGCCAAGGCGGGTGGATCACCTGAGGTTAGGAGTTCGAGACCAGCCTGGCCAACATGGTGAAACCCCGTCTCTACTAAAAATACAAAAAATTAGCTGGGCATGGTGGTGTGCACCTGTAATCCCAGTTACTCAGGAGGCTGAGGCAAGAGCATCTCTTGAACCCAGAAGGCCGAGGTTGCAGTGAGCTGAGATCGCACTATTGCACTCCAGCCTGGGTGACAGAGCAAGACTCCATCTCAAAAAAAAAAAGAAAAAAAGAAAATCAGTTGAGAGAAAAATGTGTGTGTGTGTGTGTGTGTGTGTTCATTCCCACAAGTCATATTATTTTAACCTTGATTCCTATTTCTCATACATTTTTATCTACCTAAATGGATAAGTCTGCTTCTAACTTTAGTTCTGCACAGATAACATAGAGAATAGCTTAAACCATTTCTAACTATGTAAGAATGGTATTATTGGCAATAGGTGGTCTTTTAGGCAGTCATAATGGATATTAGTGCCTATGATTTAAGGAAGTGTAGAAGAGAAGCATATAAGAAAGTAAAGGTAAATTTCAATAATTCTATACTTCTCTTGGTCTATATCTCAAAGTCTGAGTTTTTTTGATGACTCCTTAGGGACACACTTTAAGTTAATTTGTTCTTTCAAGCAACTTAAAAGTTTTTTGTCATTGGTTTCAGCATAGTTAGACAATTTACTCCTTAACTTTTACTCTGAGGTTCAGACCTTAGCCCATTTGTCTGTATATATTTTATTATTTGTATTTTGTTATCTCCTTATACTGATTCCTTATACTGGACTCATTTACGTACATTAATGGTCTCCCCTACATAACTGTAAGCTGTTTGAGGTCAGTATTGATGTTTGGCAACGTCTTCTTCTCACCGCCCCTCTGCTGCCTAGTATACTATGTCTTAAAGACAGCAGTTAGGTCTCAGTAAAATCGAATTGAATGACCTGAATCTTAGGTTACCCTCAGCCATAACTTTCTTTCTATATAGTGTACAACTATACGAATCTGGAAGATTTATAAGCAAAAGACTACAAACATATTCGATAAGTAGATATTCAGACTGAGAAAGCAGCACAATTCCTCTACTTGAGAACAGGTTGGATTCCTAAAGGCTATGTTAAGTCCACTTACTCTTTAGTCCAAAGTGGCATCACATAAAGGCTACAGGCAACCAAAGTACTCACACCTAGGTAAAATTAAGCACTAAACACTCTGGACATTGGCAGTATTGCTTCTGACTCTTTTTGTTTCTTTCCAATTATTAAAAACACCATGGTGGGCAGATCTGGCTGGTTTTGTGCTATTGCTTAGCTTTGTTCCTGTTTCTTAAAGCTCCTGAGCTAGAAATTTCCAAGGGAAGAAATGCCTAAATACGCTTTTCCCAATGGTATGACTATGGTTAAAACTCTCCCAGCACTCCTGTCAGAGTCTTTCGTATATGTTGTTGCGCATTACAAAAATAGCAAAACCTCATTGTTTGAAAGCAGATGTGATTTTTGGAAACAGATAAAAATCATACACAGCTACGTACTTATTCAATAAGTATAGGAAATAAGTGTGTGGTTGGCCAGGTAAATATTTGGAAATACAACACATTTAGATAAATATCCTTTTATAGTCACACTTCAAATGTTTTAGATATACAAACTCTTGGCCATGAGCTATTTAAGTATAGATAAGCATTAGAAAAATAAATGCTATGGGAGCACATGTTCTCAGATCTCCTGAGGGCTGTGTTACGGAAAAAAATATTTAAAAAAAAAAGAAAAGAAAATTCTATGAAATAAATGTGAAAAGCACCAAACACATCTAAAGCACAGCTCATGCTTTCTCTGTAGCTCTACTATCCATAATAGATTTAGTATTTGTTCACACAGTTCAGCTTCTAACATTTTTCATTTTCTCTCTATATTTATAAACATATACTACTGAAGGCAAAAAAAAAAACAAACACTTGCATCATTTTCTACCTATATAACACATTCCTACAAACAAAAAGCTGATTCAATTGCTGATTTTATTTTTTTTGAGATGGGGTCTCGCTCTGTTGCCCAGGCTGGAGTGTAGCGGTGCGATCTCGGCTCACTGCAGGCTCCGCCCCCTGGGGTTCTCGCCATTCTCCTGCCTCAGCCTCCTGAGTAGCTGGGACTACAGGCGCCCGCCATCACGCCCAGCTACTTTTTTTGTATTTTTAGTAGAGACGGGGTTTCACCATGTTAGCCAGGATGGTCTCGATCTCCTGACCTTGTGATCCGCCCGCCTCAGCCTCCCAAAGTGCTGGAATTACAGGCGTGAGCCACCACGCCTGGCCTCAATTGCTGATTTTCTAAGAAGAATCCACCCACCTATTGCTTAATTCTACAAACACTGCTATTAATTTGGTTGCTCCACAAATCTTTGAATGCTGTCTCCCTTCAAATGGTGAGGTTTTACCACTTTTGTGGAATGTGCAACAACATATTTGAGGGACTCTGATAGGAGTGCCGAGAGAGTTTTAACCACAGTCACACTGTTAAGAAAAGAGTATTCCAGTGTTTCTTTCCGTGGAAATTTCTAGCTCAGGAGTTTTTAGAGACAGGAGCAAAGCTAAGCAATAGGGCAAAGCCAGCTAGATCTTCCCACAATAACAGTGCTAACTCTTAGCACTCAAAGAGAGAAGAAAATGCTTGTTCTCAAACTCCAAAAGGTAGGTGAGCTCCACCCTAACTTCTCCCTGCCTTCCTCCAGTCCTCTTTGTTACCTACTTTGTCATGCCCTCACTTTTTTTTAACTAGGTTTCTACATTTTTATTGCAAAGTGGCAAATCAGGCATATTATCAACATCATCACTAGCTATCAATCATCATTAATCCGACATATATTGTTGCAATGAGACCAACCGTATAAAACCAAAACTTGACAATTGGAGCACTGTAGAACTCATAGACTTTCCTGGTCCACGGAAGGTGTTGGTGCCCACTTTCCAAACCAAAATGCTGATTTTCATCCAGTTTCTCATCATGGCCCCTTTCCAAATCATACTCTTTCTATAAAATAAACAAATAATCATTTTCTTGTCAGCAGCTTAACTAAAATAGTGACAAGCATGAACATCCAAAAAATATCATAAATAATATATTAGAAATTAGTTGGCTGGGGGCGGTGGCTCACACCTGTAATCCCAGCACTTTGGGAGGCCAAGGTGGGCAGATCATCTGAGGTCAGGAGTTCGAGACTAGCCTGGCCAGCATGGAGAAACCCTGCCTCTACTAAAAATATAAAAATAAGTAGAGTGTGGTGGCACATATCTGCAATCCCAACTACTTGGGAGGCTGAGGCAAAAGAATCGCTTGAACCCGGGAGGCAGAGGTTACAGTGAGCCGATATCATGCCACCGCACTCCAGCCTGGGTGACAGAGTGAGACTCTGTCTCAAAAAATAATAATAATAATAATTGGGCACCCACATGCCAAATTATAATCTTACCTTTGAAGGGAGAGAAAACTGCATGTACTGTATAAATTATTGACCAGTTAAAACACATGAGGTATTTCTGAAATGCAAGCTGACTCTGTAGTAATCAAACCCAAAGTAAGAATAGTTCCAAGGATTTAAAAATTGGTCCCTGTTCCCAATATCCTTTTTTTTGAGATGAAGTCTTGCTCTTGTCGCCCAGGCTGGGGTGCAATGGCGTGGTCTCGGCTCCCTGCAACCAAACTCCGCCTCCCAGGTTCAAGAGATTCTCATACCTCAGCCTCCCAAGTAGCTGGGCTTACAGTCACCCGCCACCACACCTGGCTAATTTTTGTATGTTTTTAAATTTTGGAACCTAAGGATACTCCTAAAATCCCTGTGAAATAAGTAATGAACAATACAATTATTTCCTTAACACAGAAGAAATTGAGCATACATTGATGATGCATGGCCATTCCTTGTCATAGGAAATTCAGGCACTGCATTAGTTTTAGGATTCTGACCTTCGATAGCATCCCCACTGATTTATAGCAGAGGGTCTGTTTGCCTGCAGTTCATGTGCTCTCTGAGCTTCCAGAGTTCCTTGAACACCCTGCAACCATGTGCAAGTATTTGTGTTGTACATGCATTTTTCTGGGGAAAGAATCAGATTTTTCATCAACTACCAAAAAGGTATGTGTCAGTCCAAGGGAATTAACTCATGTAGAGAATTAGCAATGAGTATATGTAAGGCAGAGCAGGAGTTGCCTGAATGTGACTATACAAACACCCACGCAGCATGAGCTTTGAAAAGAGGAAGGAAAGGAAGAGAAAAGAAAAGAGAAAAAGGAAAAGAAAAGACAAGACAAGACAAGAAAAGAAGCATTTATAGCCTGGCTACCTTTAAGCAGCAGCAATGTAAGGGTAGCAAAAGGAAAGCAAAAGTGATATCACTCTACTGTGTAGATTTCTAGGTGGTTTTAGTTTTTTAATAGGAAACACATGTAATTTTTAATTTTTTAAAGTAATATTAAAAGAAAAGAATGTTCTCTGCTGCCTCTCAAACTAGTCCATTCTTGCAACGTAGCCACAAAAGTTATCTCTTTAATGTCAGACCTGCAAGATTAGCAAAATTTTTTAAGCCAAGGAATGAATCAAATTTTGCTTGAGTTGTCCATATAATTGCAGAAAAATGTGACTTTTAAGGCCTCGGGCATCTAGATGGGTTATCGTCCGTGCCTAATTAATTATTCAGTCATTTATTTCACTTTGGGCAGTGAGGTTAGGATTGACTTAGAAATGTAGGAATTGGCCCAGTTCCTAGCAGGTTTGAACCAGCCTAGAATTAAAATGGTATAAAACCAATTAGAAAAGTCATCATTTATGAGCTTTTAATGACATCAACACCACATCAGAAAGACCCCAGAAAGCAATTTAAGTAATGACTTTATTATTAAATAACTTCTCTTATTATTTTTCTAGGAGTGTTTCATTAGCTCTTAATTGCTCTTGACAGTTTGGAGTGGATTATAAAGTGCTGATCGGGCCTGTCTCTGAGTTGAATTCAAAGACACCAATTGCTATGATGAAGACAACCTGAGAACGTAAATTCAGATTTTTTTTTTTACTGAGAAGAAGGTAAAGACAAAAACATATGACTTGAATAACTTTTATTACATATATAGCTCCCTCACCCCCCACACCCCCTGACCACCCCACACTTTTTTTCTAATTGTAATCTGATACACAGATTAAAATTATGACTACAACAATAAGTCTTCCCCCCATATCTGTTTTGCAGTCATCTTTCCCACTTAATTATGCTCTGATAGAATAGATTTTGTTATACAACTTTCTTAGTATTATTTCACTGTGATTTATTGACCTGTGTAAGACCAAGCTCATCTTTCCCCTTCCGAACCCACTCCTTCTCCAGTTATCCTTGTGTCCCTTCAACACGGCCTTGTTTAAAAGACCCTCTTCCTCTCCATGTCCATTGCTACTGACTCTCGTTAAAGGACTTATTGTTTCTCACCTGGATGGCTACCCTGGCCTACCCTGCTTCCAGCCAGTCTTCTTGCTAAACCATCCTATGCCCTGGAGGCAGAATAATTTCTCTAATAGTCAGATCATCTCACTACTCTGGCATACACATTCACTGGCTGTCCGTAACCTACAGAATAAAAATCATACTCCTTCACAGGATATACAAGATTCTACATGATCTAGCCTCAATCTCCTTTCCAGCCATTCCTACAAGTACTCCCAGCTTGTCACATAACCTCATAACCTAGATTCCAGCCGAACCATACCACTTGCGATGCTTTACATATACCTTGCCACTTCCCAACTCCATGACCCTGTTGATAGTCTCCTTCTCACTGATATGCTCTTTTCCCTCACCACATCGTCAAGTCAAGCTCAAACACCAACCCAATCATAAAACTGTCACTAACCCCTAATCCTTACCTACTGACTCCTAATGGGAAGAGTCTTCTTCTGCTGTTGGTTAACCCATTCTGCCATCTTACTGTAATTTAGTCCTAAGAAAACTCAAGTCATCACAGGTCATGTTTTCAAGAGGTTATCAGCTAAAAAGATCTAAATTTCACATGGCAAAGTTATTCTGCCTGTAGAAATTTCAGTAAGGAGTTTTATAAAACCTCAGTGAGTAAATGCAGCATTTGATGCTACACAGCTTCAGCTCCAGAATAATGGCTTTCCTTCTCTAATTACCAGAAGTGCCTTCTTTATATTCATTATTACCCACTATTACCACAAGAAGACAACACAGTGACACTCTAAAGAGCATCTAAGTATCACCTGCCTTCAGTTTCCTGCCACAATACATAATGCAAATTATGTTCCTCAACTAATAAATTGCATTACTTAATCAGTGTTATGAAATCTTATCTACCCCATCAAAAGTGCTGCCTCCACCCCTTACACCATGCCTAGAAAATTCTAAAAACATAGCAGCTTATTAATAATTACTGCTTAAGTTAAATTCAAAGGCAAAAGAAAGATTGTTGTTATGATTGTAAGCCATTTATAGTGAACAGACTTGAAACACTTTTTCAATACCTGTTTTAATTGAACAATGGTGAGATATTGTGGATATTCTGTCTGATTATAAGCCCCACAGTTGAAAAGGCTGCATCTGCCTTAATTAATTCAGTGTCCACAGAACCTCTAGCACATGTAAAGTGGCCACAAATGAGTCATTGAATTAATAAATTGGTATATGGCTATGTCCAAACCACGTCTTTGATTTTGGCTTTGAAGTAGAAATAGAATATTTTGCTTAATTGTGTACAGGGCTTAATTAGGTCTATTGTACATAGTATACCTGACCATAGCATAATATGATTAAGATTAAGAGAACTAAATGCTTGATTGGTCAGAGGCATTTTAAAATAATGTATAACCCCAGGACCATATGTCATCACAGGCCTGAAATACAGGCAACATAACTTTTGTTTAATAGATGGCTATATAAGTAAACTTTAAGGATGTGTATATTTGCGTGCAGTCAATACAATGAAAATTCAGTTCATTATGATTTTGCACTAACCACAGAAGCACTTTCTTTGGAACTGCTGGCGTTCTGGTCACTGTAATACCACATAAATTGGAAGTCCTGGGACTGGGGAACATGTGACATCTCAGCTTTGCTTTTAAATTCCAGTGTCAAAATGGTGGGTGGTAAAATAATGCTTATAATAATCTGTAAAAGAAAAAAAAGCAAAACAAAGTAGTAGGGACTACAAAAGCACATACTAGACAAATAACAAAATTAAGAATTTCAGTGTATATAAAATGCCAGACCCATCCCAGTCAATTTTCATCGCGTTTCTATAAATAATTTTTTGACTCAGCAACTTCAGTTCTAGTGTTTCTCTCAGAAATACTCATGAGTACAAGCATTTGCAGATAAGAATCTTCATTGCAGGACTATTTGGAAAAGCAAAACACTGGTGTCAACCTAAATGTCTATCTAGAGAGGGACAGCTGGTCTAGAATAACCTAATAGTGGAATACTGTGCAACCATTAAAAAGACCAAGGCAATGTTGAATATAATGAAAACGTAGCCACGCTATATTGTTAAGTGAAAAGATTAAATTACAGTTACCTCTTGGTGTCCAAAGGGGATTGGAGCCAGGACACCCCTGACCCCCAACCCCAAGGATACCAAAATCTGAGGCTGTTCAAGTCCCTGACATAAAATGGTGTTGTATTTCCATATAACCTATGCACATCCTACCCTATACTTTAAAGCATCTCTAAATTACTTATAATACCTAATACAATGTAAATGCTATATAAATAGTTGTACTGTATTGATTTTTCATTTGTATAACTTTTATTGTATTGTTATTTATTTGGGGGTGTTTTTCCAAATATTTTTTATCTGAAGTTGATTAAATCTGCAGATGTGGAACCCATGGATATGAAGAGCCAACTGTATAGAAGAACATAGAGTGATCCCATTTTCATTAAAAAATAAAATTAAAAATCTTAGCTATTTATATGCATATAAATATGCATTTAAAAGTTTAAAAATATGTATACTACACTGTAATTATTTATCTCTAGGAGTAGCAGGACAGGGCAGTGACAGGTATTATTTTTCAATGAGCACACTGCTTTAATAATATTTTAAAGCCATTAAGTAGCTATGACCACATAAAACACATTAAAATTAGTTGATATTATAAAATCAAGAATCTAAAAGTATACCGTCACCTTCTGTTAGATCCATCTCCCATCCCACACGTATCTTTTCTCTACTAGTAAAACCCAAGGAGGGTATAGATCCAGACATCCACAAGTTTTTTTCATTATATTGCTATTATTCATTAATTACTAACAGTCTTTTCAAAAAAAAATTTTAAGTTCAACTTGTATGGCCTTCCAAGGTAAAGAGTTTAAAAGATTTACTAAATGCTCTGATATCAACTTGATGAACACTACTTCTTTCAAGCTAAAAGTAGGCCTTAGTATTCTAGTATTCAGTGATGAAAAAGAAGATTTAAATTGACTAGTTGGCATTCATTATTAAGTATGGTAAACCGAAGTCATATCCTTGTCAACCTTCTTTTTTTTTTTCATGATGAAATTATCTTTTGTCATCCTGTTTTAAAGCTTGATCTCCTATGAAGATTCTCTGGACTTTCTCCAGTTCTAATAGGATTTTATTTGTGTGTTTGTTTTTTGTCCAGATGTACAACCCAAAATACATGCAATCTTCTAGGTCTGGAAAAATCGCAGTTACCATGCCCAGTGGTAATACTGTACTAATTAATCTCTAGACAACTTCCTGAAGAGGCCCCACATTCTGTTGCCCTTGTGCATTGCAGAACAGCTGGCTTATGAAATAGTATTTGACAACATCAGTATCCCATCTCTAAGGGATTTGATGGAGCATTACAATGAGTTTTCCCATCCACATCTCTCTACATGGTTTTCCTACAGTATTCTTCTACTTGGAATTAGCCTAGCCAGGACATCTCACAATTATTTGCAAATGTGTTTCTAAAACTCACCAACCAAGCACTGATAAAGTAGCATCTAAACACTGGAGAAGAATGTTTACTGCAGCTTAGAGACTTTAAGTAGCTAACTCAGCCTTTTTTATTATTAACTCACTCTATGTTTTGGGGCAAAACATTTAGTCTTACTTCACAAGTCTCCTTTTTGGTATGAAGTATATGAAGAACAAGAATTCATTAAGTTCTCAGAAATAAGGATTTCTAGTAAACTAGAGTATATACAGGACAGAAACATAGGAAAATTATTTCTCAAACTACCAGCTATCTATATCTTATCTCACTCCCTGAACATTGAACTTATGTAGCTAGAGGTGAACCCATTCACATCTCTGATTCCTCAGTTCCAAGGGTGCAATCAAAGCAAATCATTGGAGAACTTCTGAAAACAATTATTGTTTCTGATATTTTCTTTAAAAGGATTTATGTTGAGATCCTTTTTGGTTGACATTTCTCTTATTTCTATAATTTCATCAGTGGAAAAATAGTCATGTTTGGGACACATCATATTTTTAAGAACTCTAGGAAAAATAAAATTAAAATATAAAATACAGACATGTAGTTCTTAATAGTCACTCTTTGTCTCCTTTTATTTATTTGGTTTCATAAGTATATGTACTCCTTAAGCTTGTCCATAACCTAAAGCCTTTAGACTTAGGTTTGATGTCAAAGATTAAATGTCCTTAGCAGTCAACTAAATTATTCTTGATAATTTAAGATAATAGATGAGGCTGAGAAATTTGAGATGGTTAGTCATATGAACAAATGTATTGGAGGGCAGCCTTATGAAACAGTCACTTATTCTCTCAAAGAAAAAAACACACACACACATACACACACACACACACATTGGGTGAGCAGAACAACAGAAGTTATTAATTCTATTTAGTTTATTATCTGTTAGTATTCTTACACTGAGAAAAAAATTCAGTAAAAAGTCTCATTGACTTTTGTTGTAATTATTGGAGGCAATAGCAACTAGTAATAATGAAATCTTGCATGTTTGTCTATGCTTTTAACGTGTAAGCACCCTCACCTTTGTGGTGGACAGGGCAGGTAAAATTATACCCATTTTTCAAAAGGAAACTGTGGCCATGGGAGATAAAAGTCATCTTCACAGATTCCTCTGGGAAGACCCCAGATCTTCTGTGAGAATCAAATACATTAACTGGGATGTGAGGGCGATCTGGCTGTGACATCTGTCACCCCATTGATCGCCAGGGTTGATTCAGCTGATCTGGCTGGCTAGGCAGGTGTCCCCTTCCTCCCTCACCACTCCATGTGCATCCCTCCCAAAGCTGCGTGCTCTGTCGCTCAGTCGCAGAAGACGACCATCCCCGATAGAGGAAGACCAATCTTCCGTCAAGGGTATACGAGTAGCTGCAGTCCCCTGCTAGAACCTCCAAATGAGCTCTCAAATATATTAACTGGTTTTCCTGAAGACACAATTCTGGAACAAAATGTAACTCGAGTACAGAATTTTATACAAGACTAACATTAAACTCCATAAGACAAGTAAAGTAAATTTACCTTTAACCAAGAGTTTTTCCTCATTTTCAGCCTCCCCATCCACATGTCTGTCAGTAGCATCTGGGTACAAGTATGTGAAACAAAGGGTCGTAATCCTCCCGACACGGCCAGTTTCAGGCAGGTCGAATTGCTCCAGTTCCTGAGTTCATACGTCAACAGCGTCATGGCCATGCGCTCATTCTGCTTGAATGCCTTCTCCAACAAGTCCAGAGCCAGCTGGCCAAACTGTCTGCCATGACGGTGGCCAATTAAGAAAACAAAGGCAGGTGAGAGAGCTGCATTATTAGAAACATTTTAGAACATTTAGAAACATTGTAAAAGATTGGATGTGAGGCTCAGAAAATATCAATTCATAAGGCTTCCTTAAAAAAAAAAAAAAAAAAGCCAACAACACCAAACAGCAACTTAATAATCTTAGTTTCCAGAAACTATTTGAAAGGAATTACAGCTCAGGAAAGGGATTTTTCTCCCTTTCCTGAAGGAACAGAACTAGGAGGTTTACACTGTAGCATACAGAATTTAATTTACACCTGAGCTATTCATAGGGAGTAGCCACTCCACACTATTGGACATAGCTTGGTTTGGGACTTATACATAGGCTTATACATAGCTTGGTTTGTATGGGACTCCCTGATAAAACCTAACAAAGTGTTTTTTGTTTTTTGTTTTTTTGACAAAAAAAACTATTCAGAACCCAACTAGCAAGTAAGGAAAGCTGTGGAGTCACTTGTTTTTTTAAGATTTTATAAAATATCTACATGACTTAAGAAAGCTATAGACCTAGACCTAGAGACACCCCCATGTGATTTTCGAGGAGAATGTTTCCTCTGAAAGGTAGACATTGTCATGCTCTGGAATTTGTCTTTTTGGTAGAGACAGGGTCTTGCTGTGTTGCCCAGGCTGGTCTTGAACTCCTGGCCTCAATCAATCCTCCCGCCTTGGTGTCCCAAAGTGCTGAGATTAAAGGTGTGAGCCACTGCACCCAGCCTGGGAATTTTTTTTTTTTTTTTTTTTTTTATTGACGGAGTCTCACTCTGTCGCCAGGCTGGAGTGCAGTGGCACGATCTCAGTTCACTGCAACCTCTGCCTCCAGCCTGGGAATTTTTACATCAAAATTATAAATTAGTTTCCATTGATTCTAGCTTTCATTCTTTCTTCATTACTATAACACTTTAGTAACTTCAAAACTAAAAGCATTTTTAACTTCTATTTTCCACCATTACTCTCTGGCTCTTTAAGACAATGCATTTATTTGTTTTCCCACCTGAGAGACACTTAATGAAAACAATGTCTTAATTTAATTTAGCATCAAAGACTTCTAGAGTTAGGGGGAGCTTTCAAAATCATTAATTGAACATTTCATAGTTAGGAAACTAAAGCCCCGAAATCTGGTCAACTGACTTGTCTAATTAGTCAACAGCTGGACTAGAACCCAAGTCCCCTGACTTGAAGGTCACCTCTCTTTTCTTTACTTCACAAAGCTCCTTAGAATACCTGAAGACCCTTTTAACAGGAGAGTCCATAAAATGCATGGCGGTAAGTCCATTTGTCCTACAAGTTTAAAGATGAGAGAGATAAAAGTGTCTAACCATTCTAAGAAGTGTTGATGTTTAGTATGAAGTGAAGAGAGAACACTTACTTTGAGTAATTCTTCAACTCTTCTGAGGCATCATCCACCATGTGACTCTCCTTAGCTTCATGGGCCATTGCCCGGTAGAGGATACACGCAATCACGGCTTTAACCGTGGCCTCCTCTCCATGCTGCCAGAAGAACATGGCCATCTTCTGCCTTTTCATCAGCACAGCCCAAACCAGCAGGTCATTGTAAGGGTAAAGAAAGCCAGTAGACTCAGGGTCATCTGATACATTTTGTTCTTTTGACTTCTTCCTTGATTTATGAAGGACTATAGACTTTTCCTGTTGGAAAATAAAATAGAAATGAGTTTTCAAATACTCAGATGTATGATGTTTTACCTAATTCAACACAGCAGGTGTCCTAGAGATTTTTTAATCACTACTAAAAAAGAGATGGAAATAATAATAAGATTTTACAAGCCAGCAAGCAAAATTTAGACCATAAAAGGTAATCTACTTCTTGTTGCATTTAACAGATCCAGAGTCCCTGAACTGATACATCTTAAGGTCATTTAGCATAACTTAAAGCAGTGCCTCTTTAGGATATACCCAGAGTGCTTAATTGAATTTGAAAAATGGGTGGGTAGGGGGAGATATAATAATGCCTGAGAAATGGTTCCATCTTCCTCAAAGTAATAACCACAGAGCAGTACGATGAGTGCTGAAATAGAGACTACATGACAACTTTTAGTTTCTCAAGGAAATGGGTCGAAATAGCGTATTGGATACATGGGAGTGATGTATTTTTAAAAAGCTCTAACCTCACTTAGCAAATAGATTCATTATCTTCCCTTTGGGAAAACATCCCTAGTGTAGCCAACATGTATCCAAATAGATTGATTTGAAGTTTCTTTTCCTTTATTCTGATTATATTTATCAGCAAAGGTAATAGGTGATCATGAAATACCATTCTCCACCTGATAAATCCCCATTCATCATGCCATTCTACCTCCTCACATAATCCTGTATCATCACTTTGTGTGTCTTTATCTCTGGGCTCATCATACTGCACTACGGTTATGACTTTGAGGAAGATGAGACCATTTCTCGGACACAATTATATCCTCCCCTCCCCACCCACCTTCCAAGTTCAACCAAGCACTCAGTATAATGCCTGGCAAATACTAAAGATTCAATAATTGCTCCTTTTAATTTGAGAGGTCTTAGCAAAAAATTATAATCCATTTCCTCTATTTCTATAAATAAAAGGAATTCATGTTCATTGATGATGACCAAGAGTAATTTTATAAAATACCTCTTTCATACCAGGAGCTATGGAAAGCAAACCTCTTTCAGCTAACATAATAACCATTTGCATGGAAATTCTTGAGCAAAAGCATTTATTCTCAGAGTAAAGTGGGACTGGAGGAGTATGAGACTAGGAGGAATAACAATGTTGTACACACAAACACACACACACACACTCATCATCATTGTCATACTGTAATATTAGATTCATAATAATTTCAAGAAAGCCTCAAAAAGGAAAAAAATTAAAAAAAAAAGATGCAAAAAGTCAATGCGACAGAGAAGCGAAGGAAAAGAAGGAAACAGACTTCACATCCAACTGGCCTTAGGGAACAGCACATAAGAGTATGGTGTTGGGTTAATGATCACATTTTTTAAGTACCATCCCATAGATCACCTGACTGAGTCACTGCCTAGACACAGCAGGGATAGCAGCAAGGAAGAGAGGCTAAAGTGCAAGTCCAGAGAATCACTGTGCCTTTGCTTACTGTTGTTACCAGACAGCTGTGTTATGCTTTTGACTTGCACCATCTGTTTATGGCACTTATAAATGGTCCCTCTATTTGCACCTCCCTTTCTTTGATGTAAATGAAGAAACAGTCTCGAGCTGCAAAAAACATTTTCCTTTCAAGTCGAAAAACAAGTAAATGGTACCTTGAATTTGTATGGCTGTGCAGTTCTAATGAACTGGGAGTGCAGCGTACTTTCTGCAGACTCATTTCTATTTCCTGAGGAGTGTCTCTGGTGCTGGGAAAGGTTTTGAACAAAGCTGGTCACTCTCTGGCACATGTTATTATTTTATTTTTAAAATAAAACAAAAGGAGGGGAGATTATAGTGGTAACAATATTTTATTTCTAGACAATAATGAAAACCAAATATAATGTTGTGTCCTACCAAATATCCATGCCTCTGTTTCTCATCCATGATTAGCACCCAACAAGAGCCTCTAATGATCTCATTGTGCATTTTGTTATTTCCTAACATCTTAGAGAACACACTCTTTTGTTCCCTATTATATATCTGCATACCTTCACTACGTGGAAATTCCATTAGAATGAATGGATGTTCTCTCCCTGGAATGAGTTCAAAATAGGCAATAAAGATTTACAGTTCTGATAAGAAAAAATTCCCATTCACAAGCAGTTCCAAGGTTAAGGTTAAGTCAGAAAGTTATGGAATTTCTCAGGTATTATATAATATCTCCACTGGAACTCCAGTGGCCAGGCCCAGTAACAACGCAACTCATTGCCATTAGCAGGAAGTTTTCATCAACGAGATACAAAAACAAAAAGAAGCATTCTTAAAGGGACTAACATAAAATATGATAAAAACCATAAGCTTGCCTGATCTCTATTTCTACAGAGATCCTGAAGAGATTGAAAAAGAAGAGCAGGCTGCTGCTGCAAACACGGTGACCAAGGAGGAATTTCAGGGTGAATGGACTGCTTCAGCTCCTGAGTTCACTGCTACTCAGCCTGAGGTTACAAACTGGTCTGAAGGCATGCAGGTGCCCTCTGTGACTATTCAGCAGTTCCCTACTGAAGACTGGAGCGCTCAGCCTGCCATGGAAGACCGGTCTGCAGCTCCCACTGCTCAGGCCACTGAATGGGTAGAAGCAACCACTGAATGGTCTTAAGCTGCCCTTGCACGGGCTCGTAAGCAACATGGAAATAAGCTTAATGTAAAATAAACATCAGTTTCTAAAAAAAGAAAAGTCCGAAGCACAAAAAATCCCAAAATATGCACATAGCAAATGAATGATTATAAATATTTATGGAAAATAAAGTTTAAAGAGGGAGAACTTTTTAATAGAAAAATAATAAAAATTTTGTTTGAAATGTCATCTTAAACAATTAAAGACTAATTAAAATTAGTTTAATTTTACATTAGCTGTAACAAAGGTTAAATGATCATTGCAACTGAGCACAACTCCTTCAAATGAGCAAAGACTGAATCAAGTAATTTTTCTAACATAATTGGATAAAATCTCCAATCCTAATTTGTGGTTAACTTTAGAGGCAAAACCATAAACAGGATGCTTTTGGCATGAATGTTTCCATTTTTCCTAAGGCCTCTCTTAGTTTTTGATACTTAAGTCATTCTCCTAGGAAGAAATACAGATTCATTTTCACCTTGCTATTGATTTGGAAGATCATCCGCAAACCTATGCTCCCTAATGCAATTTCTTAAAAAGGAATGTCTTCACTTGTTGAGGGAGAATGTTTACCACTAGATAATCTGCCCACACTAAGAGCCCACAGGTTCAGTAAAGAGTGGCTCTGGCCGCTAATCCCAGAAATTACTCCCTCATTACTGAGGAAACTTATAAAGAAAATAGAAACAATTTTCAGACAATGCTACTCCAGAACCAAATGAGGAGGCCATAGAACTGAGATGTTGCTTAAGTAATATGTCTCAGAATGTGACAAATACGTGCTATCTGTGAATGTGAATTTTTCACATTTTCACCTGGACGAAAATTTGAAAGTTGAAGTTTAAGATCATTGGTGTCCTTAAAGCAAACTATACCTGGGTGACTGTGGCAGGGATGCCCAGGAGCCCCAGGCAGGCATTAGGGTGGTATAATGACTTGGGGATGAGGAGGAGGTGAGGAGAGCCCTAGTTGGTTTTTCTTAAGTATCGAAAAGACGACTGGAAAAAAAAAAGTGCCTGCCTATTTTGAGGTTGGAAGTCTTAATACAGAAAACACAAAGAGTCAAATGCAAGCAAGCAGCAGTTAGACCAGTTCAGAAAAGCTGGAACTGCTTAAATTGAAACCCTCACAGCTGAATCAGAAAGCATTGTGAATGTTGATTGGATATTTCATTATATTAAGGAATTATTCATTGATTATATTAAGGAATTATTCATTTTTTATGTATGGTAATGGCATCATAATTACATTTTCCTAAGTACATTTCATTTAGAGATATTCACAAGAATTTATGAATGAAATGATATGATGTAAGATTTGATCTTAAATAATCTGGGGGCAGGAGGTTGGCCATTGTTGCTGTTATTGAAACTGAGTGATAGGTACATGTGGATTCATTATACTATTCTCTATTTTTGTATGTTTAAAATTTTCCATTAAAAAATACAACTGAGAAAAAAAAACCATAGGCTTTTTAAAAATTTATTGTATTTATTTATTTATTTATTTAGAGACTGGATCTCACCGTGTTGCCCAGGCTGGTCTCGAATTCCTGGGCTCAAGCAATCCTCCTGCCTTGGCCTCCCAAAGTCTTGGGATTACAGGCGTGAGCCACCATGCCCAGCCCAAACTACAGGCTTTGAACTGCTTTATTTAAGTTTCTGTTTTGTTGATAAAAATTGAACATAGAAATGATGAGGTGAAGACTTTTTAAAGGCAACACCCAAATTATTATTACTATTGTAATATAGAATTAATAGTGTCATTATAGTAATTATCATAATGACCATTATTACTAACGATGACTCTGCACCCTCTGTGTACCAGGAACATGGATTTTTCATATATTATTTAATCCTTCTGACAAATTTATAAAAGGGTCATTACTATTCCCATTTATAGATGAGGAAACATGCACAGAGAAGTTAAGCTTATTGTTCAAGATTACACAGCTACTAAAGAGCAAAATTGGAGGCAGTCCTAGCCAGATGTCTCTTGACTCCAAAATCATGTGCTTGTAACTACTACAGTCTAGTTTAATATGACACACAATAAACTCTGCACTCCACTGGAAGACAATCCAAGAAATGGGTGACTTCGTACTGGCAGGCCATTTAAAGAAAGGGCACTAAGGGAACTTCCCTAGCAAGCTCCACACTGGGCTGCACCAGCGCCACAGTCAGTCCTCCTACTTGTCACTGGGAACCTCACAGCAATGTCTGTTCTGTTTAAATGAAGTAGCTGATACCTCCTTAAGTGTATCCTTATGCCTTTGAAATCTTAATAAAGAACATTTTTCTGTGTCAGATTTGGCTTTCCTGTTTTGCTTTTTCATTTCTGAAAGCCAAGCTGGGCTTTCACGTCACTTGATTCTTTATAAAGGATCCCAAGTAGCTTGATATTCTAGGCTGTTTATGGAATCTTACCCCAAACTGCCTTTCCAGTCTCCTCCCTTAAAACCATATGACACTGATTCTCCAGCAACAAAGGTCTCCTTGTCACAGCAGAAACATACCTGAATATCCAAAGGCTGTGCCCTTTACTGCTCCTTCTCTTCTCTCAACAAAAATACACAAAACTACATTTTCTAATCCTCCCCTCATCTTCTAATAAGAATGAGTCTCCTCAGGTTGCTAATCCATAATGGCAATTTCAAGAAATAGGCAATGTTTCCTCTGCTAACTACTAACCAACAACTCTGATTTTACATTCCTAGATTCTCAAAACTATCATGGAAAATAAAATATGTATCACTTATGTTTTTAAGGATATTCTACACGCATCTTTCAATATAATCACTACATGCTTATACCAAGTTTGTTATCTCCAGACTATGGACTAGGATGAGTTTACATATCTAATCTGATTAAGCTTTTGATATCAGTATTTTCGGAAGAAAAAAAGAAAAGAAAAAAAAGAACTAGTCATCTCTCCCTCTAACCTGCCTCATCACATTACTTCTATGTCACTATAGCATGTATTATATACTGTTTTGTATTATGGCTAGTTACTCATAAATCTGTTTAAGAGTTTCTAAACTTCTGATCCTTACGCATCCCAAGCCAACACTGCAACACTTAGTACAGTATACTTCACATACAGCAGATAACAAATGTCCATAAATAAAATGACCATTTTAGGAGCTATTTTTGTCTGAACTTCCAAGGCCATTTTTCCAAAACAACAATTCCTAATCATTCTCAATTTTACTTGGGCACTTTTCAATTACTCTACCTTGTATTTTCTGTAGAGGTTGTTGTAGAGGGCTCTGAAATGTTTTCTAGTGTAGTTGCTGCGATATGCTCTACCAATGAGGTATTCTACTACTAATCCAATGTCAATCAAGGTTATTCGGTAGCCTGAAAGAAGGGTATGCTGCAACAAAAACATGCAACGACTTTTAACTTTTAGTTATCTTCTTTCATTTCTCTTGCCATGCCATTAGAACATAATCAAATTAATTGCAAGAAGGTAGACATACCTTTTAAATATCTTTACAAACTGATTAATTTAAGTGACCAGCCATTGATACAATCTGCTAGTTCAGAAGGAAAAATATCTTAGCCTTAATGTTTTCTCATTTCATAGACATTAAATGTGTGCTTCCATCTATGCGTGCTCTCTCTCTCTTACTCTTGCTCTCACTCTCCTTATGCACACAAACATATATACACACACGTTTGAGTAAAATACATTTAAATATTTTTTATTCCATATTGAGTTCCTAATTGGAAGAGAAAAATATTAAACAAGTAGAAAAACAAACAAATAAATATGTATATAGAGAGTTTTTTAACTAGAAATAATATAGCTACTCCAACAGAAGTAAAATCTTAAAGTCTACACTGAATGTGTGTGATCCAAAATTAACATTGGGTTAGCTTTTCAGCTATCTTTGTTGAAATGGATATAACACTTTGCACTGCGTTGACTACATCATATGTAAAACAAGAATATGGGAGGAAGTAGAACAAATGAAAACAAGGAATATAGAATGACAAAGTCAAATTCGATACCAAAACATGAGGCTTATGCAGCCATGTTCTTCCTTGAATTGAACTTAATCCAGTATAGACAGTATAGTGTTTTCTATATTTCAGGGCATATTTGGGGGTCTTTGTGTCTATAATCCACTTTCCCTATGGTCCAAAATCCCACAGGATATATTACAAGGGTATTGAAGTTGTCAGCTTGCATGTCTGTCTTCCTTTACAGACTGTGTGAAAGGGTCTGTCTTTGTCTACCCAGAGTTTAGCATATGCACTTGGCCAAGCTGAGTAACTATCTGAAACTCCATACAGGCATACCTTAGAGATATTGCGGGTTCAGTTCGAGACCACCACAATAAAGAGAATATTGCAGTAAAGCAAAACAAACAAACAAACAAACAAAACCATGAGGCTGTGCCAAGACAAGTGTTATGATTGGTTGGCAGGAGGGCTGAGTGGTAGATTTCCAAGTATGCGGGTCTTAGTCTAAATGAAAATTATTTTGACTACTTAAATTGCACCTTACTACCTCTTCATAACTGTTCACTTTTGAACTGCCCATTTATAGTAAATTTTTAAAGGCACACAGAGTGTTGAACAAGGTCTCTGAAATGAAGATTGTGACTAATATTCACAAAGCTTGGAACAAGAAATAAAGTTATATATGAATGAATGTAAATAATTTAATTTTTCTTTTTCACATGCATAATTTACTTTTTTCAAGGAATGCCAAAAGTAATGCTCTTATTGCTGCTAGTTAGAACATATTTAACCTAGTTCATCACTTTTTTTCAGTTTACTGTGGCACAGTTTAAAAAAATAAAATCATTTTTATATTGCATAAATCAATACAAACTAAATTTACATGAGCACGGACACTTTTGCTTACTGCTAATTTGCCAAGGAATAGGTGGAGCACGATGGCCCATGCCTGTAATCCCAGCACTTTGGGAGACCAAGGCGGGTGGATCACCTGAGGTCAGGAGTTCGAGACCAGCCTGGCCAACATGGTGAAACCCCATGTCTACCAAAAATACAGAAAAGTAGCCGGGTGTGGTGGCAGGCATCTGTAGTCCCAGCTATTCAGGAGGCTGAGGCAGGAGAATCGCTTGAACCAAGAGGCGGAGGTTGCAGTGAGTCAAGATCGCATCATTGCACTCCAGCCTGGGCAAGAGCAAAACTCCATCTCAAAAAAAAAAAAAAAAAAAAACAAGGATATGTCTTCCTTTCACTCTGGCTCTCTCTCCACGTCAACATAAACTGAAAGCTCACATTCCTTCTAACAAGATATCAGACTTTGGAAAAACAACAGAATTTTAAAAATGTGCCTTGGATTTTAACCATAGTGACAAATAAATAAAAAGTACTCCCAATTTTCAGGGGATGTGGATAAAAGTCACTGGTAATGGAAAGAGAAGAAACTGAGGTATAAAAGTTTGTTAAAGTTGGAAGGCTTTGGTAACTAATGGGAAATCAAATACTTTAAGTTTGACCTAACTCACAGTTCAGTGAGAACACCATGAGCAAAACATGACCAAGAGTATAGAACAGGGAGGGGAACCACCTGACTGCCTAGAACAATGCAGACTCACAAAAGCAGCAAGAGAGTGCCGGAACTATCACTGATATCAAAAACAATGGAAATCACATATTAGTCCTCCAATAAGGATAACACAACCACAAAGTTCTTTATTTCCAGCTGGTATCATCATCATAGGCACCACCATGGTATCAGGGTAAGCTGAAGTTCTGATTAGAAGCATTGCATGTCTATGATTCATGGCTTTTTATTAGCAAATAACACCTAACTGATGGATCAAGTCTTTTAAAACATAAAGTAAATTAAGGAAAAAAGTGTACAAATGTGGTTTGTTGATGAACTTGTTCAAATCAAGGTAAAGAAGATAGGTAATTAACAAAACAATCCAAATCTGCATTTTACAAAGCAAAATTCAGTGACTCCTCCAACACAAAGCTAAGGCAATACACAAAGACATGTTCACGCCTTCTTAATTAGGTTACCTGTTTCACATCTTGGACGAGATGATGCAGGAGTGTATTAGTAGGTCCTTGTTTCTGAAATAAAGAACAAAAGGAAGAATTATTCTCTTTAATTACCATGTGCTGGGGGATAAAACCTTTACTTCAGAATGCATAAGTAACTCAGAATACTGAAAATTGTGTTCAATATTTTTAGTAACAACGCTTAAGCCAATTAATTCTAAAGAAGGTGTTTTCCAAGAGAAGATGTATTTATATGAAATATTTTTCAAAGCAAGATGCAAATATGTAGATAATAAAGACTTTATGTGATAAGAGATAGAAATGAATCTTAGGTAATTTATTACTATCCTTTATCATACAATTACAAATCCTATCACACGAGCACATTCCAGCAACAAATATTTATTGAAAACTTACTATATTCAATCAGGGATTCAATGACAAATATAAGCACTATTTTCCTGGAGTGTTTATAATAATAGAAAAGAGTGGCTACTTACACTAAAAAATAACCAACAATATGTGTGGGCTCAAAAAGAGTTACAAATAATTGGTACTCTAGGAACAAATCACTGTGAACTAACTTCAGTAATCAAGAAGACAAGACTTGAATAAATCATTGAAGAAAGAATAAGATTTAAAGGACAAGGAAGGCTATTTCAAGAAGTGTCCATGGCTTGAGCAATTGGTGTTTTCACAGTGTGTAAGTCAGGCTAGTTTCAACAAAGGGTTTACATGGGAAAGGTATAGGAACAGTATTTTAATAGTGGCCTTAGGTTGAGATACTTCCAATAACTCAATAAAAGGTAATTTGTTCTTATTCACAATTTAGTCTTTAACTATGTTTTTACTAGGATAAAATAGAATTGGTAAGAATGTTTCTCCTTTGGTTGAAGAGTCTATCTATAAACTATCTTTGTACAAGAATATTCAAGGAGATAAATAAGTCTTAAGCTGATTAATAAATAATTACCAGGCAAGGTGTCAGACCCCGGCAATGGAAAGTGACTGGCTTGCAGGTAGTAAGAATAATTTACTGACAACAGTATAGGTTTTGAAAAAGGAACGTTTTATTAGAAGGAAAGAATGCTGGAGAAGAGTGCAGAAGGGAGCTTCAGCAAGAGAGAACTGAGCTTACAGCAGTGGATTTTCCTCAGGAGTATTTATGGACCTTAAAGTGGGAGCTTAAGGGTAATTTGAACCATGTTAGCCATGTAGGTCATGATAAATGATTGCATTTGTAGCCATTTTGGTGCCTTCATGTCAGGAAGGGTTGCACAATGAGTTTTAACATGTATGCATTTTGAAGATGTACAGAAATTCTAGTTACTTATAAATGTTGGGGAAAGAAGCCTGGAACTAGATCCAGCTTCAGATAATAGGGAAGTCCAGCTACTTCTAATTTCCTCAGATAAGGAGTTTTGCCTCTGCATGGGCTGCTTGATGATCTTTGCTCTTCTCGAATCTGGAGGGAAATGATTGATGAAATGTTCCATACTCACTGTATTGTAGAGCTCTTCCAGTCGAGGGATGGTAAGAAAGCGATGGAGGTTCACTCCATATTCTATTAAGAGCTTCACAAAATCCACCCGATCCATCACTAAAGCATCTGACATTGCTTGTTCCAGGGCATCAGGCTTCAGAAAGCACAAATAAGAAATGTAAAGACAATTAAGAAAGTAGAAATAACTAAAGAATTACATATTTTTGAACTCAAAATTACACAAACACAATAATTTTAAAATAAAATCCTGCCATCAGTGGGTACAGAAAAAAAAAAAAGGAAAAAATTTAAATACAGTCTTACTAGGCCAGGCTCAGTGGCGCACACCTGTCATCCTAGCACCCTTGGAGGCTGAGGCAGGTGGATTGCTTGAGTTTAGGTGTTCCAAACCAGCCTTGGCAACACAGCAAAACCCTGTCTCTACCAAAAATACAAAAATTAGCCAGGCATAGTGGCATGCACCTGTGGTCCCAGCTAATTGGGAGGCTGAGGTGGGAGGACCAATTGAGCCCAAGGGGTCAAGGCTGCAGTAAGCCATGAATGCATCACTACACTCCAGCCTGGGCAACAGGGCAAGACCCTGTCTTGAATGAATGAATGAATGAATAAATAGTCTTACTAAGAAATGTGCAGGACTTAAGTGAAGACATCTGGAATAAATCAAAGAACATTCCATGTACTTGGATGGGAAAACTGATTATTGTAAAGATCTCAAAGCTTCCCAAATGAATGAATGTACAGGCTTAATGCAATTCTGATAGACATTCAAGGTTTCTTCTTCTTCTTTTGTTTTTGTTACTTGTCATGTGTCCATTTAAACTCTACCTGGTTTCTAGGCACAAATGGCAAGTTGAACATGCTCATCTAATTTTTCTCCCACTCAAAACTTCATTAAAACTACAGTAAAGGGATTTTTGTTACAAAATAAATCTACAAGGACAAGGAGGACAAGAGTGGAGACAAGAATGCAACATTTTGGAAGCTGGAAAGCAGATGGTCAAGTCATAATTGACTGAGCAGTCACCAGAAAACCAAATAGTAGAAGTGGAAAATGTCAAGAGACAAACAGATTTATACTACAGAATTCCAACAGCAACAAAACACATGTATACATGCAGAATCCCTAATGTTGGGGTCTTTCCAGTCATCTTTCCCCTTTGAGTCCCATAACACTAGCAACAAGGTTTACACCTTCCAATCAGGGAACTAGAGGATTCTTTTCTGGTAATGTCACCAATACAAGAGAAAAGACATGAATATGTTGGTATCTGGGGGCCCCTGAACTAATGGCAGTCAGATCACCCTACTGTGAAACTCAAACCTATAGGCAACCTCCAACTACAGGCTCGGAATTTCCAAAGAGTTTTTTATCCCCTACACTTAAACAAAAAGACCAAAACAAACAGATCAAAAAACATCAACTAGCAGGAAGCAGACAATCCAAGAAGAAGAAAACTTCAAAAGAGCTCTCATTCATATCCTCAAAAAGGTAAAAGAAGATATTGTATTCTGGGCCGGGCACAGGGGCTCAAGCCTATAATCCCAGCACTTTGGGAGGCTGAGGCAGGCATATCACCTGCAGTCAGGAGTTCGAAACCAGCCTGGCCAACATGGTGAAACTCCATCTCTACTAAAAATACAAAAATTAGCCAGGTGTGGTGGCAGGAACCTGTAATCCCAGCTACTCGGGAAGCTGAGGCAGGAGAATTGCTTGAATCTGAGAGGTGGACATTGCAATAAGCCAAGATTGCACCACTGCACTCCAGCCTGGGCCACAGAGTGAGACTCCATCTCAAAGAAAAAGAAAATATTGGATTCTGGATGCTAATGAAAAACATAGGGGAGGGTGCAATCAGGGAGCAAGTTTGCTGTCACAAATTAATAGACTGCCAGGCATAGAAAGACAAATTTACATGTGCTCAATAATTCGTAGGAGCTGAAAATGAAAACATTTGAATCCATGGAGATGGAGAGCAGAAGGATGGTTACCAGAAGCTGGGAAGAGTACTGAGGGGGATAAGGGGGATAATTAATAGGTACCAAAAAATAGTTAGAAAGAATGAATAAGATCTAGTATTTGATAGCACAACAGAATGACTATAGTCAATAATAATTTAATTGTACATTTTAAAATAATTAAGGATTATAATTGGATTGTTTGTAACAAAGGATAAATGCTTGAGGGGATGGATACCTCATTTACTTTGATGTGATTATTATACATTGTACGCCTGTATCAAAATATCCCAGACACCCCATAAATATATACACCCACTGTGAGCACACAAAAATTAAAAACTAAAAAAAGAAGAAATTAATAGATTCATAGTATGCTACCAGAAAAGAAAAGCTTCATAGAAGGCTTGAAAATTAAAGTTGAGGCTCAGCCTATAATCCCAGCACTTTGGGAGGCTGAGGCAGGTGGATTGCTTGAGCCTAGGAGTTCGACCAGCTTAGCCAACATGGCAAACCCCTGTCTCTACTAAAAATACAAAAATTAGCCTGGCGTAGTGGCACACACCTGTGGTCCCAGCTACTCAGGAGGCTGAGGTGGGAGGATTGCTTGGTGTGGGAGATGGAGGTTGAAGTGAGCCGAGATCATGCAACTGCACTCCAGTATAGGTGACAGAGTGAGACCCTATCTCAAAAATAAATAAATTAGTTAATTGATTATTAAAATTAAAATAAAAAAATAAAGTCCAGCAAAGCTACCAAAGGAAAGATAGGGAACATGGGAGGAAAGAGATAAGAATATTAGAGGAGCAGTCCATAAGGTCCAATATTCAAATAATAGGAATTACAAAAGAGAACAAAGGTTGGGGGTGTTACGGAAGAGAACAGAATGGAATGCAATGAAAACATATGATTGCCAAGTTGAAATCATGTGCCCAACAAAATGGATACAGAGACTCACAACAACACACAGCATAACACTGGAAAAGAAAGATTTTTTTAACTTCCAGATAGGAAAAAAAAATGGTGACAAAGAATCTGAAAACAAAAAAGAAGTGTTTACTTCTCAATAGAAATTCTGGGTGCTGGAAACTAGGCATTCAAATTTCTGTAGGAAAAAATAGTTTAAATCATGAATTAAAATACACCCAAACATGTAAGTCCTCAAAATATGTATCTCTCATACTCCCTTTCTCAGGAACTTATTGAAACATGTATACCATCAAAATAAATGAGTAAACAAAGAGGAAGACAAGGGACATAGAAGACATGCCCTCTAACATGGGAAAGAGGCAAGGGAATCCCCAAGATGATGAGGGTGCATCCCGGGATAACAGCTGTGCACCAGGAGGAGAAGGAAACTGGTCCACATTGCAGCCGTGAGGCCCACAAGACAGAAGTGTTGAAAAATTTCTGAAACTAAATGAACCAAAATATAGCAATATGACATTATTTAGAAATATGGAGATTTATAAGTGTTAGAAAAATCAAAAACATCTTAAGTACTAGCTCTTGTGATTAGCGGGGCAGAGAACTACCATCTTTTAAAATTGCCTTTTAATATCATTTGATATTTTAAACAATGTGCATGTATTAGCTTGGCCCAAAAATAATATACCTGTAATACAGCCACAACTATAATCTTTTAAAATGAATGTTAATAGTGATTATCATTAGCATTATGGGTAATCTTTCTTCTTTTTTAAGTTTTCACTAATTTCTAATGTGAGCACTTACTACATTTTAAAGCAAAAAGTAAACTTTGAGTTTTAAATAACAAGATAGAAATCTACCCAAAAATAAATTAAAAATTGTATGCCAGGCACAGTGGCTCATGCCTGTAATTCTGGCACTTTGGGAGACCAAGGTAGCAAGATCATTTGAGGCCAGGAGTTCAAGACCAGCCTGGGCAATATAACAAGTCGTTGTCTCAAATAATAAAATAAAATACAATTTCCAAAGAAATTAGTTGGGCATGGTGGCATGCGCCTGTGGTCCCAGCTACTCAGGAGGCTAATGGGGGAGGATTACCTGACCCCAGGAGTTAAAGGTTACAGTGAGCTATGATCATACCATTGCATGACATCCTGGGCAACAGAGTGAGAACTTGTGTCTAAAAATAAAATAACATAAATATATTAAAATAAAAACCTTCCATTCTGTCTTTCACTCAACTTCCCTTTTCAGCTTCAGTTAGATTGCAGAGCCAGGGGGAAAAAAAAAAAAACAGACGGTTTTCAGGAAGGCAAAGTCGATGGGAAAAGTGTCTTAGCTATCCCAGCTACAGAGATGCTACCCCACACTTCTACCAAACCAATCAATATCTCCTCTCATTTTCTCTTTTGCCCCTTCCTAACAGACCATCACACAAAATATTTTTTCCGAATAACTTCATTTTCACTATACCTTCCAGTGTTGTTCATAAATTAGGATATGTTTCTTGGCAATGTCCACCCTGTCCCAAGCCATTGCCAGATTTAATTGCTCTGACGCTGATAAATTTGTGCCTAGGGTAAAAGAAAGGAACAATCATATATTCTTTTCAAGATATCTACGCAAGAAGCACAAAGTACTGTGGAACATGAGAAGCGTAAATGAGGAACAATTGCAACCCCATCCAGATACTCACCCTTCAGCAAAGCTGTTAGGATTGCTAAGTCCAGGTCTTGCTGCTCTTCAGAGTCAGCATCAAATACGGTAATCTACAACAGTGAAAAACAGAGAGCCATACATTTGGGGAACTACCAAATAAATGCTTTCAAAGAGTACCCACAGAATTCAGACTGGAGCTAATGAATTGAGGAAAACATTCTTCTTTAAAACCTTTTTTTACTTATAGGAGAGAAAACTTTTAAATAGGGTAACAAAGAATTATGGGCACTTGGGGGGAAAAAAACTAAAAATTCCACATATCCAGAGGAAACATTTATGAAGGAATGTTATTACATGAATTTACTATGTACATGCTACAACAAAAAGAACCTCAATGTTAATTTCTGATGTAAATAAAATCATGTCTCCTTTCAAAGAGACAACGAATGAAATCCTTCATTCACCTAGCCTTGGAAACTAAGACTTTTGCTTTTTTTTCTCTTTTCTTAATTTTTTGTAGAGACAAGGTCTCACTATATTGCCCAAGCTGGTCTTGAATTTCCTGGGCTCAGGCGATCCTCCGGTCTCAGCCTCCCAAAGTGCTGGGATTACAGGCAAGTCACCACGCCCAGCCAGACTTGCTTTTTTACGAGAAATGAATCCTCAAGGGTTTGTCATAAAATAACTGAGGTAATTACAGTGGACCCAATGAGCAAGTACCCTGGGCAACACAGACGGTCTTTGACTCTTTTAAAGACAAGTAAGTTCGTTACTTATGGTTCCAAAGGGTCACCTATGGGCCCTTGAGGCACTTGCTCACCCGTTCCCACCCTGTGGGGTGTGCTTTCATTTTCAATAAATCTCTGCTTTTGTTGCTTCAAAAAAAGGGGGGGGAGTCACCTGTTATTAATGACCGTATCTCAGTCTTTTTAAATTAAAATACATTTCATATAGTAGAAGGAGCTATTTTAATGAAAAAGCCAAGATTGGCAAGACCTAGTCCCAAGTATGCCACTAACAAGCTAGTCCTAGGTAAATATCTTGAGGCTGCTGCTGAATCTCAGGCTCCTCATCCATAAAATGAGAGGAACCTGTTGAATAATCTCTAAGGTATCATAAAGATAAAAAACTATGCTTCTATAACTTCACACATTGTTTCCTTTCACCTGACACGCCCTCTATGTGCATGAATAAAATCAGTCCTCAATTGTACAACCCAATTCCTATCACCTGCAAGCCCTTTGCTGCCTTCTGTTGACCCTCTTGGTCATTACATTGCTTATTAATTATTCTGCTTGATGGCAAGAAGAGGCAAACATAAGGGCAATCCCTTTACCTGTCCTTTTCTTAACTTACTGATTACTGTGGCAAATAGAAAGTGTAATAGACTAAGAAGATTTCAACTCTTCTGAAACTCACGTTTCAGATCTATCATTTCTTTTTTTTTTTTTTTTTTTTTTTTTTTTTGAGACAGGGTTTTGCTCTTGTTGCCCAGGCTGGAGTGCAATGGTGCGATTTCGGCTCACTGCAACCTCTGCCTCCTGGGTTCAAGCGATTCTCCTGCCTAAGCCTCCCAAGTAGCTGGGATTATAGGCACCCGCCACCATGCCTGGCTAATTTTTGCATTTTTGGTAGAGACAGGGTTTCACCATGTTGGCCAGGCTGGTCTCGAACTCCTGATCTCAGGTGATCCACCCACTTCGGCCTCCCAAAGTGCTGGGATTATAGGCGTGAGCCAACGTGTCTGAGCATATCTGTCATTTCTTAACTGCATGACTGCAGATCCCTTAAATTCTCTAGCCTTCTGCTTCATCATTTCCAAACTGGAAATAATCACTGCCATACTGAACTCACTCACAGGGCTATTTCAAATGAAAAGAATACATTTAGAAGCACGCTGCTAATTAGAAACATGGTTGCTATTATTGTTGTTATTGGGCCAACTAAAACCCCAAAGAGTTTTCCACATAGATTTCGTCATGCTTCCTCTAGCCAGAACATTTCAGTTGGTTTTTTTTTGAGGCCAGGTACTTAAATATTACCAAAATTCTTATACAATTTGGTCCAGCCTTCAGATTCTAGAAAGATCACCTTGAATCATGACATATCTGTATATTTACTGTAATTGTCAGCTTGATATCATCTGAGTCATTGATATGAATTGATAATTCGGCCGGGCACAGTGGCTTATGCCTGCAATCCCAGCACTTTGGGAGGCCGAGACAGGCAGATCGCTTGAGGCCAGGAGTTCGAGACCAGCTTGGCCAACATGGTGAAACCCCATCTCTACCAAAAAATACAAAAATTAGCCAGGCATGGTGGCATGCACCTGTAGTCCAAGCTACTCAGGAGGCTGAAGCATGAGAATCACTTGAGCCTAGGAGGTGGAGGTTGCAGCGAGCCAAGATCTCGCCACTGCACTCCAGCCTAGGTGACAGAGTGAGGCCCTGTCTCAAAAAAAAAAAAAAAAAAGAATTGATAATTCATATCATCCAAGTCATTTTGTTCATAGGCTGGCCATGGTGGCTCATGCCTATAATCCCAGCACTTTAGGAGACCAAGGCAAGAGGATCACTTGAGCCCAGAAATTCAAGGCTGCAGTGAGCTATGACTGCACCACTGCATTCCAGCCTGGGCAAAAGAGCAAGACCTTGTCTTTACCAAATAAATTAATTAAATTAATTAATCTTTTTATCACAGTACCCTAAAATACTAAAAACTTTTCCTGAGTCTACATTATGGTAATAGCCCATAGTTTGTGGGCTCCATTTTTTATCCCAGAGTTTATTCTCACTTTTCCCATTGTCCAGTACATTCCCAATGATTTCCTGCAGGATTTACTCAGGACGCTGTGAGGCAGTCATGTAACTCAGCACCATGAAGCTGTGTTCATTGAAGACATGGAGCTGTTCCTTTACCCTCTGAAAATACTTCCGTGTAATTTTCACTAAATCTGATAACTTTTCTGGAACATTGTTATACTAAGTGCTTTTTCTGTAGTAGAGTCTAGTATTTGAAGCATGGAGAGTGCGGACAGCAGTGACAGTAAGAAGTCAAGTTTACTCAACGAAGAATCAAATTCTGTAGAGCTAGATACACTCAAAATCAAAATGAAAAATCCACATTTTTTATTTTTTATTATTTTAATTTTAAATAATTTTACTTTATTTTAAGTTCTGGGATACATGTGCAGGATGTGCAGGTTTGTTACACAGGTAAATGTGTGCCATGGTGGTTTGCTGCACCTATCAACCCATCACTTAGGTATTAAGATCTCCATGCATTAGCTATTTATCCTGATTTTCTCCCTCCCCCCTCCACCCTGACAGGCCCCTGTATGTTGTTCCCCTTCCTGTGTCCACCATGTTTTTTTTTAATTGTGAAAATAAATATTACAGTGTTTATAAATTAGCAGTTCTTAAGTCAGTCGAATCATCAACTCGTCATACTCACACAATCCCTGTGAACCATACACTCCATTAGAATTTGGAAAAGGTGCTTGGACTGTTTAAGACTAAAGTTGAAAGTGTTCTGAATCATGCAGATGATCTCCTCTTTCACCTGAGGTCGCAGCATCCTGGAAGAGAAATAAATGGTCTTGACACAACCCAGAGAGGGGAATGAGCCGGCAACATCAGTACAAGAAAACACCCCCATCAGCTCCCCAGACTGAAAAGGTGTCTATGGACAGTTCTGCCAGAAGAGCAAATGAGGGGGAGCAAACGGAAGCAGGAGCTCAAGAAGAAAGCTGAATTTGAAAGTGGGAATGGAGCCGGGCATGATGGCTCACACCTGTAATCCCAGCACTTTGGGAGTCCCAGGTGGAGGATCACTTGAGGCCAGGAGTTCGAGGCCAGCCTGGGCAACATAGCAAGACCCTGCCTCTATTTTTACATTTATAAAAGAAGAAAGAAAGTGAGAATGGGTTGATCTGCCACATCCTGAAAAGAATATACTCTGAAGTGGAGTTCTGAAGCTGGTAGATTTCCAGAGGGCTGGGAATCTCCAGAAATTATAGGTATTATATTCTCTAAAGGATCTGAAACCCTAAAAGGTTTAATAACCACACATCCAGGATGATTTTAGAAAAGGGAGAGGAGTGAAAGCAGAGGGAGATGGTAGAGGGCGGAAGTGGAGGCAGGAGAAATGAACAGGGAGAGCAATCATAAGCAAAGGCACTCCAGAGCTGTTACAGCATAAGCAGCAAATAACTGTTTACTAAATAAATTAGTGGGGTCAACATTTTAGTTCTTAGGCACTGTACTTATTTATACAGTAGAAATATCATGCTTTTGAAATTGGAAGAATCACACTGGCTAGAGGGATGGCAAGAGAAAAATTATATTCTTATTTGAGAAGGGGAAAGAATTAAAGCCTGAAATAAGCACGACATATGCTATGAAAATGTCAGGATGTAGACCTTCCCAATTTCTGCTATTTCCATTAAGGGCAAATGAATTTGAAGGTGCTCTGGGCCCAACACTGGCCACCTCCCTTACAAGGTCCTTACGGCTGTAATGGCCAATTGCTCAAGCCACACCTCCCTCACTCCCCCTGCAAACACCTTTTCCCCAAAGTTCAAGCAAGACTCAAGCTTCCCTTTAAAGGCAGGCCATTCTTCAGCTAAGAAAATAGCAACTCTCATCGCTGAAGGGCATTTTGATGTTGAACAACAAACACAGTCACTGAGAAATGAAATCCAGTCTCAACTTCTATAATCCAAGAATATCTGGCTCACATAAATGCACAGCCAAAAGAACTAAAATGGAGGAATAAACAGCCCCTATAGTTTCAGAAAAGAAGAGCCAACAACTCACCCTTCATCTGCCAGGTGTTTGTGTGTGAAGGCCAGGAGGTCAGCCGCCCTACCTGTGCCCTCACACACCACCACTGGGTCCTTGTCCTTGACAGTCTCCCACACTGACAGGATGACGTTGGGACCGCCTTCCACCACCAGCCCCACCACTGGCACGCCTTGTCTTGAGCCTATTCCAGACCACAAACAATACCACACTGTTAGAGAATCCCTAGCTCAGCCAGTCGGCCGTTTTGACTTCCAGACACAAGTCTCTCAATTACCACCTATGTTCATTCCTTGCACTGGCCCCTCTCTCATTTTACCCTGGTTTGCTTAGATCAAGACCAAGCCAGAAACTTGGACTTCAAATAAAATGTGGCATAAATATGGTGACAGCATCTTCAAGCTTTTACCAGGTAAAAAGGCTTTCAATAATTTTTCAAAAAAATAAGTATTGCTTAAGAAATAAGTATTCCATTACGGGAAACTCCCAAAGTATCTAAAAGTAAACAGAACAATGTAATAGATCCCAATGTGTTCATCACTCATCTCCAAAAATGAACAACCTTAACCAGTTCAACAAACATTTTAATTATTACTTATTTATTTATTTTATATAAGACAAGGTCTCACTCTGTCAGCTAGGCTGGAATGCAGTGGTGTGATCACAGCTCACTGCAGCCTCGACTTACCAGGCTCACGCAATCCTCCTGTCTCAGCCTCCTGAGTAGATGGGACCACAGGTATGTACCACCACACCTAGCTTTTTTTTTTTTTCAGTTATTTGTAGAGATGGGGTCTCCCTATGTTGCTCAGGTTGATCTCAAGCTCCTTGTCTCAAGTGATCTTCCTGCCTCAGCCTCCCAAAGTCTTGGAATTACAGGTGTGAGCCACCACACCTAGACTCTATAAACTTTTAATGGTGGTTATTTCTAGGAACAAGGTAGGATGACAACCCTCAAAGACTTTTGCATTGCCATTTATTTCATTTTTTATTGTTTGAATTTTTTATCATGACTATATATTACCTTTTTTTCTTGCAGACTACGTGACCCAAGCCTATATATATATTACTTTCTTAAAGTAAGGGAGAAAGAACAGAAAGGAATAACTGCAGAGTCATTCCTTTAAAAAAGATGTAAGCAAAAAAGCTTACAGAATAATATGCACAGTATTATCCTATGTATATTTTTTAAAAATATACATACATACATATTTTATATGTATATATGCACATACCTGTATGTATAGCATGTTATATAAATGATCAGAAAATTCTGGAAGGATACACATCACACTATGAACAGTGGAAAAGAGAAGGGAAGGTTTAGGAAAATGTTGAAAAGGGACCTTGTCTATTTATTCTGTAGATTTCTTATTTGCTTTATGTTTTCACACCACACATATATTGATATACTACATTTAAATCACTGTATTTTATTTTATTTTCCAAAAGAAGAAAATTTGGCAAGCAATGCCACACTCACCCCTGAGCAAAAGAGGACTTTACTCTGAGCCCCATGTTTTCAGGGGCACACACTGGCCTTCCTCTGGCCACACCCCTGCCCTCATGGTGAGACATCTACAGGGTCAAGGGTCAAGGGAAGCCTGTGCTCCCTCCCCAGCTTACTAGGATGCCCAAAGAACACCACGTTGCTCAGTACTTCCCAAAATCCAAGGTTTCCAAACTCGAGTCTGACCTTCCAGCTATATGTGTCAAGATAAAAGGCTAGGACATATTTTATACAGTTATCTAGATTTAAGGCATTTAAATATCTAGACGTATAGTATGTGGTCTTCCATGTGTATCCTGTGTCAGGCTCTCAAATGTTAGGGATGGGTCAGTTAGCAACCATCCAAAAACTTCACTCCATCGATTTAGTTGCTTTGACATTCTACTCCTTTTCCATACACCTCCACCTCATTATTTTCTCCATATCACTAAAAAGCATATCTATGATGTACCAACTAATAGACATAGGGTTTCTCTAAATAGTCTTATAAAAGCCAAATGAGGCGGCAAAAATAGTATAAGGCACAAAAGTAATAGAAGAAAATTTCGATTAATATTTTATTGATTTTGGAATAAAAACACTTGTAAGTGAATTTTTTGTATCTTGTGCAATAAAACGTTATTCAGCCATTAAAATGTACTAAGTTATACTCATTGACATGGAAATAGGACCGTGTTTAGTGGGGCAGGGGAAAAACTACAAAAGAAGCATTATGAAATCACCCCAGTTTTTGCTTAAAAGATGTTGCTTGTGTGTGTGTGTGTGCGTCTGCATGTGTGTGTAGAAAATTTGTGAAAATATACATATGAAAAGGTTAAGAATGGTTAGTTTTGATAGTGAGATTACAGAAAACTGTCCCTTTCTTCTGTTATATGCTTTCTTTGCATTACCTGAATGTGGAAGTATATAATGCTTTTACCATCCGAAAAAGAAAAAAAAATTAATATGGGCATTTTTGTGGAAGAGGAAGAGAATTCAATTTCTGTTAGGTACACTTTTTTTTTTTTTATGGAGTCTCACTTTGTTGCCCAGGCTGGAGTGCAGTGGCACCATCTTAGCTCATTGCAACCTCTGCCTCCTGGGTTCAAGTGATTCTCCTGCCTCAGCCCCCTGAATAGCTGGGATTACAGGTGCGTGCCATCATGCCCGGCTGCTTTTTTGTATTTTTAGTAGAGACGGGGTTTCACCATGTTGGCCAGGCTGGACTTGAACTCCTGACCTCAGGTGATCCATCCACCTCAGCCTCCCAAAGTGCTGGGACTACAGGGGTGAGCCACCACACCTGGCCCACTTCTCTTGAAATAATAACTTATTCCCACAAAATCAAATATATTTATGGCTTTTTCTGAAAAAAAAATCTTACTGATACACTAATAAAAATTGGTTTAAAAAGAAAAAAATGTAAAATTCTTGCTGAGAAATCTCACTAGAGATCTGCTTCTACTGTAAGGTCCCAGGGTGAGGCAGGAATACAATATTAGACCTCCAAATTAAAAGTTCCTAGAACAGACATTCCAGGAAAGAGCACTCTTCTCCCTTGAGATTTGGATTACGAAAAGATACAGAGGCATCAGAGCCTATGTTTCCTATCTTGAAATCACATCCTTAGAGTCTTACAAAACAGAAGCTGACATTGGCCACATTTCAAATGGCTGAAAGCCAAGGATTCCTACAGCAACTTTATAATGTGAGTCTTTTTTTTTTTTTAAAGTATTCTCTGCCAACAACAAGGGTTTGCCAGAGTCGCCAAGAAGACTGGCTGAAAAGCAATAAAATAAATCAACCACAGGCTGGGCACGGTGGCTCACACCTGTAATTCCAGCACTTTGGGAGGCCAAGGCAGGTGGATTACTTGAGGTCAGGAGTTCGAGACCAGCCTGGCCAACATGGTAAAATCCTGTCACTACCAAAAATAGAAAAAAATTAGCCGGGTGTGGTGGCAGGTGCTTGTAATCCCAGCTACTCAGGAGGCTGGGGCAGGAGAATTGTTTGAACCAGGGAGGCAGAGGTTGCAGTGAACTGATATCACGCCATTGCACTCCAGCCTGGGTGACAAAGTGAGACTCAGTCTCCAGAAAAAACAAAAAAGTCAAATAAATCAACCACTAGTTAAGTATTTTCATGCCATCAAAAATAAATCCCTTTTTGATCAAATCAACAACAAATACAAATATGGTAGCCAACCTCCCTCATAAGTATGTTAGGTATGAAGATCAGCTTGATACATAAGAATTTTGAGTTTCTTGAGGGCATGTCTTCTCTTTCTTCCGTGTGTGTGTGTGTGTGTGTGTGTGTGTGTGTGTGTGTGTGTGTATAGGTGGCTTCTTGTTTTTGCTGTTTTTATATGGGTTCTCCTTAGAATAATAAATGTTACCAGTCCACTGGAATTGACTCCATAGTCAGCAAAAGCCTCCACATAAATCCTAGGTTTCAAGGTCTTTGAAAGTAGAAATGTCATCTGCTACTATAAGCAAGCTCAGGGTTGTTGCATTCTTACTAAAATGGGCAATCAGCAGGGAATAAGAAAGACAAAGACTCTCATACCTCCCGTGGAGCATACATTATAGCGCTGCACAGAACCCCACGCAATATAGGTGGTGGGCAAAGGTCAACAGAGGCAACAGGACATTTCAGGTAATATTTCAGGCCCCTAATGGATCCCTCTCTATACGGATTCTTCTTCAAGGTCCTTCTCTGACCTCTCTTCCTTCCCTCTGCTCTGCTGGTCTCTCTTCTCCCAGCCATTCCTACCCCGCAGAAGACCACGTACCTGATCCTCTCTCCCCTTTTCCTGACCTGCATAAGCCTCAGAATCCTTATTCACACTAAGAGTTAAGTGAACGACCACAATCCCCAGAGTCCCTCCCGTCCTCCTACCCTACAACCATGAGATGATCACTGTACCAAAGGAGGGAAAAAGGAAGGAAAGAAACAGACATTTATTAAAGACACACCGTGCACACAACACAATTCTAGACATCCCTAATATACATCTTCTCAATTAATTGTCACAACAAACGTTAGACGTAGATAGTTCTTTCCATTTTATAATAAGAAAACAGTTGACAGATGTTAATGCCATCTGGCCAAGGTCACAGGCACAAAATGACAGCGCTTCAATCTGTCTGACCTCACTACATTCTGCTGCCTCCAGGGATCAAGGCCAAAAACTAAATGGACTTCCAGTCTTTCATTTTTTCAGCCCAATGCTCAAAGGCTGAAGAGGACTTGAGCCTCCTGAAGGCATTCCCACTCCCTGGCCCTTTGTCCCAAGGAAGTATTTTGTGGAAGATTTAATTTGGCACAAGAGGCAGGGATCGACTTTCTGGTGCCTTGAACCAAAAGTCTACAGTTTTCCAGGCAGCACTCAGCCCTCCTGCTCTCTGTAAAGGATTCACACTTCCCTGCCCAGTGGTGCATGCTGATTCTGGCCCTCCCTTCTCCTTGCCCTCCTCCAGATAAAACTACCAAAATGGCCCTCTTGAAGCACCACTGTGAGCATGACACAAACTTGACACTTTCCAAGGTCCCTATTTCTTTTTCTTTTTCTTTTTTTTTTTTTTTGAGACAGAGTCTTTCTCTGTCACCCGGGCTGAAGTGCAGTGGTGCGATCTCAGCTCACTGTAACCTCTACATCCCAGGTTCAAGTCATTCTCCTGCCTCAGCCTCCTGAGTAGCTGGGATTACAGGCATGCACCACCACACCTGGCTAATTTTTGTATTTTTAGCAGAGACAGGGTTTCACCATGTTGGCCAGGCTGGTCTCGACTCCTGACTTCAGGTGATCCACCCGCCTCGGCCTCCCAAAGTGCTGGGATTACAGGCGTGAGCCACCACACCCAGCCCCAAGGTCCCTATTTCTAAAAATCCTGTCTGGTCTTAACCCCTTCCCTGCCTAGGGCCACCCCACCCACACATGAAATGTCATCTTCCCTGACCATCAAAGCTCACACCCCTAGTCCCCTCAAGCTAGCCTCCTTAATGCTCTTCAGCCACCCCCCTTCCCACATGGGTATCTCCCCTCCTCTCTCCCTCCATCTATCCAACCCAAATGACTCTTTGAGGATCCACTAAAGTCTTCATCCCTCCATCATCCCCCAAACATTTCTTCCTCTCTCTCAACTGTCACCCACAAGTCTGCACGGTCTTATATCCTGCTTTCTTCTGGCTTCGGGTTCACTATGTTAACTTAATCCCTCTGGCTGCTCTAAGGCAGGGGCCAACTTCGGCCTCTACTCTGTGCAGGTGATAAGTGAGCACCTTGACCACGGTGAACCCACAGCCGGAAGAACACAGGATATCAGACGGTGCAGACTTGTGGATGACAGTTGAGAGAGAGGAAGAAATCTTTGGGGGGATCATGGAAGGATGAAGACTTTAGTGGATCCTCGAAGTGTCATTTGGATTGGATACATGGAGGGAGAGAGGAGGGGAGATACCCATGTGGGAAGGGGGGTGGCTGAAGAGTATTAAGGAGGCTAGCTTGAGGGGACTAGGGGTGTGAGCTTTGATGGTCAGGGAAGACCATGAAAGACCTCAGCAGGCCTGCAACCAGACTGGGTGACTGAGCCCCTGTGATACTCACGGCAGTGTATTTTCTGCAGAGAGAGGTACTTCTCCAGGTTCCTTCTGAGCTTCATTTCATTTCCATACTTGCCCACGGTCCCGTCATCAGACAGGATGAAGTGCGAGTGCATGCTGTTGAGTGTTGTGAGCTTGCTGAGGGGGTTATCCAGAGTCTGGTACAGGCACACCACCTGAGAGACAGCAAGGACAAGGGAGGGTCAGAGCTCTAGATCCTTCCCCAGGCTCACCTGCTCCAAAGGCCTATCTTTATGTGCTAACAGAGTTCCTGTCTAGTTTAAAAAGTACTACTTGCGGCCAGGCATGGTGGCTCATGCCTGTAATCCCAGCACTTTGGGAAGCCAAGGTGGGCGGATCACAAGGTCAGGAGATAGAGACCATCCTTACTAACACGGTGAAACCCCATCTCTACTAAAAATACACAAAAAAATTGGCCAGGCATGGTGGCGGGTGCCTGTAGTCCCAGCTACTTGGGAGGCTGAGGCAGGAGAATTGCTTGAACCCGGCAGGCAGAGGTTGCAGTGAGGTGAGATCGCGCCACTGCACTCCAGTGCAACAAAACGAGACTCCATCTCAAAAAGAAAAAAAAAAAGTATTACTTGCAATTTAGAGCAGTGCTTCTCAAACTATCTGTGGTATCAATTTTTAAAATTTCACATGTTTTAATGGACCGATATGTGATCCTACTATGAATAACTAGTAGGCAGCTTGTGGTACATGAGATTCACAACACAAGTTCAACAGTATTGAAACAAACCCTGTTCAGCAAGATTAGCCTGCTTTCCACGTGCTTGAATGACACAGCATGGTCACATTGCTGGCAGTGGTTCTAAATATTTTTTTTTCCTTTCTTTCTTTTTTTTTTTTTTTGAGATGGAGTCTTGCTCTATTGCCCAGGCTGGAGTGCAGTGGCATGATCTCAGCTCACTGCAACCTTAGCCTCCCAAATTCAAGCGATTCTCCTGCTTCAGCCTCCCGAGTAGCTGGGACTACAGGCACACATCTCCATGCTTGGCTAATTTTTGTATTTTTAGTAGAGACGGGGTTTCACGCCCAGCCTTCATTTTCATTTCTGTGCTTACCTTGTTTCAAATCATTAAAAAACAGTTCAAGGACTGGCACCAGTACATAGACCACACCATTATTCAAAAATAGTGTCTTTTTATAGATTTATTCCAGAATAATATTTTGACACTGACTTTTCTCCAGTATTTCAAACAAAATAAAGAGTAACAGCTGGCCAGGAGCGGTTACGCCTGTAATACCAGCACTTTAGGAGGCCGAAGCTAGTGGATCAGTTGAGGTTAGGAGTTCGAAACCAGCCTGGCCAACATGGTAAAACCCTATCTCTACCAAAAATACAAAAATTAGCCAGGCATGGTGGCATGCGCCTGTAGTCCAGCTACTCAGAAGGCTGAAGCACAAGAATCACTTGAACCTGGGAGGTGGAGGTTGCAGTGAGCCAAGATCTCGCCACTGCACTCCAGCCTGGGCGACACAGTGAGACCCCATCTCAAAAATAAATAAATAAATAAAACAGTGGAACAGCCAACCAGCCAAACAGCATTTCATTCATTATAAAACATCAAAATCTTTATTACATTAATGGACATTTTCTTAAGCTGCTCCACTTCGTATTTGCTTTTAGAGGCAAAAGCACAATATTTAGAGTAAGAAAGCCCAAGTTTAAGTCAAGGCTCTTCTACTTACTAACCTTAACTCTGAGTAATTCTTGCTTTCTTTCTCAGGCTTATTTTCCTCAGGTATAAGTAAGGATGATGATACTGATAATTTTTATTCAGAGGGTTGTTGTGAGGCTTCAAAGAAATAATGGATGTAAAAGGCACTATGAACTTTATAAACATTAGGCTTTAAATGTTACCTTTATAATTTCGAAGCATGACACTGAGGCAAGAAACCAAAAGGAAAATAATTGAGAGATTTAATACATATTTTGTATTTATTTTAAAAAGATAAGAAATAATATAAAATAAAAACTATGAGAAATGCAGCATACTTGACAAACAAAATTGTTACTAGGCTGAATTATAGGATCTTTCAAGGCTAGGCACAGAGAGAGGCTCATTCCTATAATCCCAACACTTTGGGAGGCCAAGGCAGGAAGATCACTTGAGGCCAAGGGTTTAAGACCAGTCTGAGCAACACAGCAAGGCCCCATCTCTAAAAGAAAAAAATTTTTAAGAATTAGTTGGGTGTGGCGGTGCATGCATGTAGTACCAACTACTCTGGAGGCTGACATGGGAGGATCACTTGAGCCCAAGAGTTCAAGACTGCAGTGAGCTATGATCATGCCATTGTACTTCAGCCTTGGCAACAGAGCAAATTTTATCTTAAAAAAACAAAACAAAACAAAAAAAACTTGAAGGTTAAGAAGTCTAAAATCCCTGCTTGAAAATGTACAAAAACCAGATGAAGAGATGTTGAACCTCACTAGCAATCAGGGAAATGTAAATAAGAAAAATTAGGTATTATTTTATATCTTAACAGAAGGGTATAGCGTGAAAAAAAAAACAGAATACTCAGAACTCAATGGGCATCCACATACCCCATTGAAAATAATATGAATTGTTTTGTTTTGGGGTTTTTTTGTTTGTTTGTTTGTTTTGTTTTTTTCTTTTAGACAAGGTCTAATTCTGTCACCCAGGCTGGAGTACAGTAGTGCCCATCTGGGATCACTGCAACCTCTGCCTCCTGGGCTCAAGCAATCCTCCCACCTCAGCCTCCTGAGTAGCTAAGATCACAGGCACATGCTGCCATGCTGGCTATTTTTGTTTTTGTTGTTGTTTGGTTTGTTTGTTTGAGACAGGGTCTCACTCTGTTGCCCAGGCTGGAGTGCAGTGGTGCAATCACAGCTCACCACAACCTCAACTTCCCAGGTTCAAGCAATCCTTCCACCTCAGCCCCCCAAGTAGCTGAGACTATAGGCGCGCACCACCATGCCCAGCTAATTTTTGTTTTTTTGTTTTTTTGTTTTTTTTTTGTAGACAAGGGTTTCACCATGTTCCTCAGGCTAGTCTCAAACTCGTGAGCTCAAGCAATCCGCCAGCCTCGGCCTCGGCCTCCCAAAGTACTGGGGTTATAGGCATGAGCCACCATGCCCAGCCAAGAATGTGAATTGTTACCACCCTTCCAGAGGCAATGTGTCACATTTTAAACGGTTATACAGACTGGTCCAAGCATTCCACTTTGAGAATTAATTCTAGGGAAATAAGCAAGCTAGTATCAAAGATTTACATATCTTATCACAATATTATTATTATTATCCTCAAAAGTGAAAAACAGAACATGACCTAAATGGACAATAATAGAGGAATCATTGATTCAATACAGTACAGTATGATACTAGCTGACATGAAAAATCAAAATGTTTCCTTGGCCTCCAGATGTGCTCTGCTAATACTATGTCCCACTGACCAGGCACAGTGGCTCCCGCCTGTAATCCCAGCACTTTGGGAGGCCGAAGTGGGTGGATCACAAGGTCATGAATTCGAGACCAGCCCGGCCAATATGGTGAAACCCCATCTTTACCAACAATAAAAAAATTAGCTGGGTGTGGTAGCGGGTGCCTGTTATCCCAGCTACTTGGGAGGCTGAGGCAGGAGAATCGCTTGAACCCAGGAGGCAGAGGTTGCAGTGAGCTGAGATCGTGCCACCACACTCCAGCCTGGGCAACACAGCAAGACTCCATCTCTGGGAAAAAAATAAAAATAAAAAGCTATGTCCCACTAAAAGCAAACAGCCTTTACTCTGGGAAACAAAAAATATACACAATGAGCCTGGAATATTTTTTCATACTAAAAAGCAAGGAAGTCATGATAGACAATGGAATTGTATGAAAAGAGGAGGAGACATCTTGAAAACACTCCACTGGCCAAAATGGGATAATTTGAACATTATTAAGAATAATAACTGTATTGATTAATGGATTGAAATATGACAAAGATGTTTACATTTATGAGTTAAGAAAACTCATCATTCACCTTTCATTATTTTGAAAACTGGCAAATAAAAAGAAAAGAGTCAAGCATTTATTCAGCCCTTCCTATACAACTGTACCACAAGGTAAACCAAGTGATTGGCGAGAAAACGTTTATCTATATGGAGTATTTAAGTATTAGAGTGTTAAGTACATAGAGCATGTAAACTAATAAACAAAGGACATTATAATTAAATGTCATCATGTTGGAACTCTGTTGAAATAATGAATCTATGCAACGACTGCTAACATTATAAAAAGAGAGACCCCCATATATTACAAGGGAAAGACATACCTCCTCCTATGGCATAAACTTACACAGAAAACCTGAACCTGATCATACCTCTCAATCAAACTACCAATTTACAGAAAAGAAGCAAAGAAACATGCTAAACACCACTACAAAAGATTAAATCTGGAAAATCCAAGCTGGAGGAAACTCTTCAGAACAAATGACCCAGTTTCCTCAATAAATAAATTACACACACATAAAAAAATGAGATGGAGGTAAAATCCATAGATTAAAAGTGACAAAAATAAAAGCAAGTCAAGAGATATAACAACACATCACAATATATGAAACTTTTTTGGATAATGAAATCAAATCACTAAATAATGAAGACTTAAGAAATCCTGTTTTTGAAAAAAACATTATGAGGCAATGAAAAACTTGACTAGACTGGATAGTCAGTGATACTCAGAAATTCCTGGTAATTTTTTAGATATAATAACTTCATTGTGATTATATATTTTCATTGTCCATATATTTTAGAAAGAACTACTAAAATATTTATAGGTGAAATTATTTGATGTCTCAAATTTGCTTCAAAATAACGGAGGGTGTCGGCTGAATGGATAAGGGAAGAGGCGAAACAAAATTGGCTATGAGCTGGTAACTGTTGAAGCTGGAGATAGGTACATAGAAAAGAGTTCATTTTTCTAACTTCTCTACTGCCTAATATGTTGCAAGTTTTCCAAAATCAAAGTTAAAACAGGCTGGGTGCAGTGGCTCACGCCTGTAATCCCAGCACTTTGGGAAGCCGAGGCAGGCAGATCATCTGAGGTCAGGAGTTTGAGACCAGCCTAGCCAACATGGTGAAACCCTGTCTCTACTAAAAATACAAAAATTTGCCGGGCCTGGTGGTGGGTGCCTGTAATCCCAGCTACTTGGGAGGCTAAGGCAAGAGAATTGCTTGAACCCAGGAGGTGGAGATTGCAGTGAGCCGAGACTGCGCCACTACACACCAGCCTGGGCAAGAGAGCGAGACTCCGTCTCAGGAAAAAAAAAAAAATTTAAAACAACCCATAATCATGTCTGTATTAATCGACATGGAGAAATAACTACGGCAAATAGGTAAGCTGAAAAAAAGCACATTTATAGCAATCAGTTCTGTTACTATTTTTAAATACACACTTTTTTTGCTGTACATATACACACATACATAGAAAAAATTCTGAAATGATCCTGACAGAAATATTAACAGTAGTCATCTTTCTTCTTTAGAACATTTTCTTATATCTAATATTTTACCAAAAAATTATATTAGTCTTGCAAAGAGACTGAGACAAGTCCGTTCCCTTTGAAAGAATACATAGGAACAAAGAATCAATACACAAGAAGGAATGAAGCAGAGTAATACAAGATAACAGATGAGAACTAGGAGGGCCAAATTAAGAATGTCCCTTGTTTCACTACGGGCAAACCACTTCAAGAACCTTGGCTACTACCTTAAGTGAGACAGAAGTCCTTGAAGTGTTTTACACAGAGGAATGGCATGATCTGATTTGTATATTTTTAAAGAATCATTCTGGCTACTATGTTGAGACTATGCTGTTAGGAGACAAAGGTAAGAGTAAAGATGGCTATTGCAATCATTCAGGCAACAGATAATGGTGGCTCGGATTCACTCAGTAACAGTAAGGGCAGTGAGAAGAAGAAATCAGATTTTAGATATATTTTTAAAGTGGAACTGATAGATCAAGTTTGAGTGTGAGACAAAGAGATCATTCCAGGATTAGTCCAAGGCTTTTGACTTGAGCAACTGCAAGGGTGGGACTGTCACCTTCTAAGACAGGGTGAGGGAAGCAGCAGAGAGTCAGGAGTTGGTAGTGAATATATTACATCTGTAATGTTCATTCATTAGACATCCAGGTACAGTGTTAAGCTGGCAATTTGCACACGTGTTCATTTGCTTTTGTTATGAAAGGATTGTCTACTTACATCTTTTCCAATAAGGTCTCTCTGGTTCTCAATGACACCCCAAGGAGGGATTCCAACTGTCCAGATTTTTCTCAAGGAATGAGAGGAATGGGATTTCAAGGCATCCCCAACATGCTTGGACACTCCTATGAACAACCAGTTTAGAAGTCAAACTTTAATTCACAAATCGTGCAAAACAAAGAGACTGCCAGAAACAGACAAATAAATAGGCAAGCATATGCAAGGGCTATTCTTAGGGAGAGTTGCTGGCACAGTCAAATTAGTTTCTGATACCTTGGCTTCCTCTATTCTTTCTAGACACATCTTCCTCTTATCATTACCTCTCTCTACCTGAACAATGTTCCTCTGAGCCCTTTGGGCAATTTCTGCCTACAACTTCAGATCCGATCCTACTCTTGCCTAAGCAAAATGCTGTGCACTGTCCTTCCTCAGCAAGCCCAGCCCTAACATTATGAATGCTTATTATTATTATACTTTAAGTTCTAGGGTACATGCGCACAACGAGTGGGTTTGTTACATATGTATACATGTGCCATGTTGGTGTGCTGCACCCATTAACTCCTCCTTTAGGTATTTCTCCTAATGTTAGCCCTCCCCCAGCCCCCCACCCCCTGACAGGCCCTGGTGTGTGATGTTCCCCACCCTATGTCCAAGTGTTCTCATTGTTCAATTCCCACCTATGAGTGAGAACATGTGGTGTCTGGTTTTCTGTCCTTGCGATAGTTTGCTCATCTATGTCCCTACAAGGGACATGAACTCATCCCTTTTATGGCTGCATAGTATTCCATGGTGTATATGTGCCACATTTTCTTAATCCAGTCTATCCCTGATGGACATTTGGGTTGGTTCCAAGTCTTTGCTATTGTGAATAGTGCCGCAATAAACATACGTGTGCATGTGTCTTTATAGTAGCATGATTTATAATCCTTTGGGTATATACCCAGTAATAGGATTGCTGGGTCAAATGGTATTTCCAGTACTAGATCCTTGAGGAATCACCACACTGTCTTCCACAATGGTTGAACTAGTTTACAGTCCCACCAACAGTGTAAAAGTGTTCCTATTTCTCCACGTCCTCTCCAGCACTTGTTTCCTGACTTTTTAATAATCACCATTCTAACTGGTATGAGATGGTATCTCATTGTGGTTTTGATTTGCATTTCTCTGATGGCCAGTGCTGATGAGCATTTTTTCATGTGTCTGTTGGCTGCATAAATGTCTTCTAATGAAAAGTGTCTGTTCATATCCTTTGCCCACTTTTTGATGGGGTTGTTTGATTTCTTCTTGTAAATTTGTTTAAGTTCTTTGTAGAGTTTGGATATTAGCCCTTTGACAGATGGGTAGACTGCAAAAATTTTCTCCTATTATGAATGTTTTTTTTATCCCTAATCTTACCCAATGTCCCAGCACAACATCCTGCAGATATGTCCCTTGCTCATTAAGGCAAACTAATTTAATAGCTTTATATGCACAAATATTTCAAAGCTAATACATTGAGGAGTAATATGTTAATGTTCGCCCTTCTGGAATTAATACTAGTAATTAGTACAGTAGCCAACACTTACTGGCCTACAGTAAGATTTCAGTAAGTGTTGGCTACCTTTGCATGTATTTACACTTTAAGTAGGAATGTTTTTAGTCCACTTTATAGGCAAAAAATTGTGGCACTGGGAGTTTAAATAAATTGTCCAAGGTTTGTAGAGCTTTGGACAATTTATTTAGAGCTTGGATTTTGTAGAGATTGGATTCCAATTTAGGCAATTTGACCTTTTTCAAGAATAGACTTTATTTTTTAGAGTAGTTTTGGGTTCACAGCAAAATTGAATGAAAAGTACAGAAAGTTCCCACGCCATGCCCTGCTCCCACACAAACACAGCCTCCCCGACTATCAGCATCCCCCAGGAGACTGGTACATCTGTTACAATTGATGACCCTACATTATAGGGTCATGACAATAGAATATCACTATTCTCCATAGTCCACAGTTTACATCAGTTTACATTAGGGTTCACTCTTGCTGCTGTACATTCTATGAGTTTTGACAAAGATACAATGATGTATATCCACCATGTTAGTATCACTGCCCTGAAAATATTCTGTGCTCTGCCTACTCATCCCTCTCTCCCCTCAGCTCCTGGCAACTGCTGATCTTTCTACTGTCTCCATAGATTTGCCTTATCCAGAATGTCATATACTGTAGTTGGAATCATACAGTAAGTAGCCTTTGAGATTGGCTTGATCTGACCTTTAAATCACAATACTGCATTGTAAGACTTATTCTTCCTATTCTTCCTATGTGTGGTACTGACCTTATATGTGTCATTAGCACAGAAGGAAAAATAACCTGCATATGGCATGGATCTGAGGCTTAGCAGCTAAATCACTTCCTCGTTCCTGGCATCTTCCCTTCCAACTCATTTTCTGACCCTCTCCCAGAGCCATCTCTAGAACCTGGGATCTGGATCACAGGCACACATCAATATCAAGTGTGGAGCCATCCACCCCAGTAGAGATTCTGATTCCATGGTTTGGCATGGTGTGCCAACACTGTTGTTGTTTTAAGCACCTTACAAGTGATCCTAACACATATCGTTGTTTGAGACTCTCCGTAAAACCCAATTTGACCATGTTATTCCCCTATTCATCCTGCTGTTCAAATTCCTTTCAGGGCTCCTTGCTATGTAGAGAATAAGACTTCAGCATGGCACCCAATCTGGCTCCAGTCTCCTTTGCAGTCCCTGTCCCCTGCCACATGGCACACACTCCAGCCAGGAGCTTTATCACTTCTTTCTACACATGCCTTCACCTCTAGCTGTGTGCCTAACCCTGAGCTGCCACTTCTTACTAATGCCGCTTCCTACCTTTACCACAACACCAATGCCAAGTGCTATATCCTTCCCAAGACTTCCAAGGTGCCCTCAGTTGAAACTAGAATTCATGTCCCTCTTCCTTGTATTCTCAAAACACTTCCTTTGAATCTCAACTATAACCCACTCAGCATCAATTTCTCACTAGTTGCTTTTTGTCTGTCACAGCCCAACCCATCACTAAATTCAGGGTCCGTGTTACTCCTCTTTCATTCCTAACACCTATCCAAATGCTTTTCACATAGTAGATTCTTAAGGCTTGTGGCATTCAATTTAAGTAAATGTCAAAGATTCATGCGAAATTATATTCAACTATGGTTGAGAAGCCTGTCAAGAATAGACGGGAGCTCATAAGCAGAGTTCAAATTTAAATGTGCACGGGAATCATCTGGGGATGTTGTTAAAATGCAGGTTCTGATTCTGCAGGTCTGGGGTGGGGCCTGAAATAGGCACTTTCAGCAAGCTCTCAGCTGATGCTGATGCTGCTGGTCCAGGGACTAATCCTTAAGTAGCCAGGCCATAGAGGAGCTGTGGTTGAATCAGGTTAGCCTGATTGTTTTATGTTGTTGTTGTTTTCTTTTTTTTTTTTTGAGACGGAGTCTCGCTCGTAGCCCAGGCTGGAGTGCAGTGGCACGATCTCGGCTCGCTGCAACCTCCGCCTCCTGGGTTCATGCCATTCTCCTGCCTCAGCCTCCCAAGAAGCTGGGACTACAGGTGCCCGCCACCACACCCAGCTAATTTTTTGTATTTTTAGTAGAGACGGGGTTTCACCGTGTTGGCCAGGTTGGTCTCGATCTCCTGACCTTGTGATCCACCCACCTCGGGCTCCCAAAGTGTTGGGATTACAGGCGTGAGCCACCACGCCCGGCCCTTTTTTTTTTTTTTTTTTAAGACAGGGTCTTGCTTTGCCACCCAGGCTGGGTAGAGTGACATGATCATAGCTCACTGCAGCCTTGACCTCCCAGGCTCAAGTAAACCTCCCACCTCAGCCTCCCCAGTAGCTGGGTCTACAGGTGCACACCACCACATCCAGCTAATTTCTGCAATTTTTTAGAGATAGGGTTTTGCCACATTGCCCAGGGTGGTCTCGAACTCCTGAGCTCAGGCAATTCACCAGCCCTCAGCTTCCCGAAAGCCTGGGATTATAGGCATGAACCACTGCATCTGGCCTGACTGTTGTTTAGTGGAGATCCAAGTATTTCTCATGTCCCATTTCTTTTGTTTATATGAAGTATTTCAATCATCTCCACACTACTCTATTTGTGTTTCTTTAGGTTAACTGGCCATAAACTCAGTGATCTTTTTAAGGCATTAAGTAAAATGAAGCATGACATGCAGTTAGTTATTCAAAGAAAAAGCCTTGCCCAAGCCTGTCTTTTCAATGAATGATGTGAAACTTCCCTACCCACCCACTTCACTGGAAATCAAATAAGAACTATACAATGGACTTAGAACTCTGCCAACTTCAGTTTCTTCCAAGAATGTGAAACAATCTCTATAAAATATGTATGATAAAGTGTGCATTACCTATTTGTGATGGGCCAAATCCCTTGGTTTTATTTTACTTTGTTTTTTCAGTCATTCACTTCCTTCATTCCTTTTCAGTCAAAAGGAACTTTGTTATGTCAGTACAAGGTGCTAAATGCTTAGGCAGATGCTCAGGCCCTTGCCTCTAGTACACAAACAGAAGGAGAGCTAACACACTGACTCATCCTAGCCTGTAAGGCAAAATACCAACATTCTACAAGTGCTACAGGCAGTAAATGCTGTAGAAATTAAAAGACAAAAGTGAGTAGCTCTAGTTGAGATATTCAAGAAGCTGTTTGATGAGTGCGTTGGCATCTCGTGTAGATCTTAAAACATGGGCAAAATTTGATAGGAGACACTGGGCAGGGCATGCCAAATCAAAACAGAGAAAAGTAAAGGGAAGATAGAAAACCACAGGTTAGGCCAGACACGGTGGCTCATGCCTGTAATCCCAGCACTTTGGGAGGCCAAGGTGGGCAGATCGCCTGAGGTCAGGAGTTCGAGGCCAGCCTGGCCAATATGGTGAAACCCGATCTCTACTAAAAATACAAAAATTAGCCAGGTGTGGTGACAGGCACCTGTAATCCCAGCTACTTGGGAGGCTGAGGCAGGAGAATCGCTTGAACCTGGGAGGCGGAGGTCGCAGTGAGCCAAGATTGCACCATTGCACTCCAGCCTGGGTGACAAGAGCGAGACTTCATCTCAAAAAAAAAAAAAGAAAAAGAAAAAGAAAACCACAGGTTAGTAACAAACTGGTAAGAGACAAGAGTTTATGGAATCACTAGTTCTCAATCCTGGCTGACATACTTCAGAAGCTCCGGACTAAAAGCTTCTAATTCATCTGGGGAAGAGCCTGTACATTTGTATTTTAAAAGCTCCCCAGGTTGTCCTTATGTGCAGACAGTTCACAAACACTGAAGCAAAGAAATAAGGTCAGAGCCCACCATATACAATTCTGGAATTTCAGATTTTAAGAAGTGTAGAAGAGTCAGTGATTGAGACGGTGAGTGTTTTGGCAATCATGTAGTTAAAAAAAAAAAGTATCTACTCATGCCCAAAACACGCAATGCAAGTTTTACCCACATCACTGATTTCCCAAATCTGAGAATCTGACAATGATTATATGAGTTTAGTGAAAGTCCAGGCCCACACACACTATGCACTTGCATGGATTCGATGTCCCTTCTAGCCTTGCTGTAGTTGGGAGCTCAGGAAAGACTATTTTCTTTTCCAGAGGTTTATCTGAAGTTACATTAAAATAGTATATTCTGACAATGGTAAAAACACATTCCAGGAAAAACCTATGATTCTTCTGGGTTTATTTTCTAGTCACTAGGATTTTCATCTTTCTTCCTCACAGCACCACATATCCTAGGAATGCTACAGAGCAGAGATTATGTGGCACACTACCTGATTCACAGTTAGAAAGAAAAAAGAAAAAGAGAAGAGAGAGAGGAAGGAAGGAAGGAAGGAAGGAAGGAAGGAGGGAGGGAGGGAGGGAGGGAGGGAGGGAGGGAAAGAAAAGAAAAGAAAGAGAAAGGAAAAAAGAAAAGAGGGAGAGAGGGAGGGAGAGAGGGAGGGTGGAAGAGAGGGTGGGAGAAACGGAGGGAGGGAGCTTTACCTGTATTGATGCCTTCAGTTATTATCCACGCTCCTGTTGTCTCTGCAGCTTTAACCAAACCTTGGCTGAAAATCTCTTTAAATTTAGAGGGCATAGTAAAGTTCTGGATGCCCCCATGGACTGAGATCACAAGCTTGGGCAGTTCCATTTTCCACTCTTTCAACATTAAATGTAACAGATGATCCAGTTTTGTATCATAAGAAGTTCTAATATACTGCAAGAAAAGCACATGTAGGTGAATAGAACATTGTAAAAAAGTTATGCCAGGCACAGAAACAATGAGCACACAGCAGGGCAACTGAAATGGCCAAAATCTAAAAGGAAGTATGTGGGATCTCTTTAAAGTTCATCTTCATGTAATGGAAATATTTACTTTTAAAAGATTCCACACTCCCATTAAGTTCCTTCTGGGAATTACAAGTCACTGTAGGAAAGCTTCCTCTGGTTTTCAAGGCTGGCCCACCAATGCTCTCCAGAGAACCTGGGGTGAGGCAGAAATACTTCAAACAGGCAGGGTGCGGTGGCTCACGCCTGTAATTCCAGCACTTCGGGAGGCCGAGGCGGGAGGAACACCTGAGGTCAGGAGTTCAAGACCAGCCTGGCCAACATGGTGAAACCCCATCTCTACTAAAAATACAAAAAAATTAGCCAGGCATGGTGGCACACGTCTGTAATCCCAGCTACCCAGGTGACTGAGGCAGGAGAATTGCTTGAGCCCAGGAGGCAGAGGTTGCAGTGAGCTGAGATCATTCACTCCACTCACGCCACTGCACTCCAGCCTGGGTGACAGAGCAGGACTCTGTCTCAAAAAAAAAAAAAGAAAAAGAAAGAAAGAAAGAAAAAAAAAAAAGAAAAGAAAAAGAAATATTTCGAACAACTGGCCAAAATCACTATGTCAGCAAACCTTTTCATCAGAAGCTATAACAAATAGGTGAAATGGGATTTTTCATAAATGCTATGGCTTTCTGTTTACTTAATCATTTCACAGATTTGCATAATTTAAATTAAGATTCTAGAGCATGGACATTTAATTTATTGTAAATTTTACCTTCTAATTAAAATTGTAAATTTTACCTTCTAACCATTATCCCTCTGAAAACACTTTTGTTCTGAAACAAATACTTTTCACAAAAACAGTCATCTCTTTAATCGTCAATGTAAGCAAAAGAAAAGATGAGGGAAATCAAAGCCAGCAGGTAGCCCCAGAATCATTTTTTATTTTACCTAATATTGTATTGCACAGCTGGCTGGCTTTTTCCAGCAAATGCAGATCACTCAAAGGATATTGAGATGAATTTGCCTCCCTCAAACTTACGCGAACCAACAGCAAGAATAAGCCGGATTTATAGGAAGAAGTAAGGACAATAAGAAACCATGAATTATGAAACAAAACCACAGGCAAAGATCTCCATACATGCAAATAGGAGTTAACACATGATACTCCAGAACATGACAGTAATTTAAAACAATTTCCAATTCATCTTTGAACTTCTTTTTTTTTTTCTTTTTGAGATGAAGTCTTATGCTGTCGCCCAGGCTGGAGTGCAGTGGTGCAATCTTGGCTCACTGCAACCTCTGCCTCCCAGGTTCAAGTGATTCTCCAGCCTCAGCCTCCCAAGTAGCTGGGATTACAGGCCTGTGCCACCACACCAGCTAAATTTTGTATTTTTTAGTAGAGATGGGGTTTCGCCATGTTGGCCAGGCTGGTCTCAAACTCCTGACCTCAGGTGATCCACCTGCCTTGGCCTCCCAGAGTTCTGGGGTTACAGGTGTGAGCCAACGTGCCCAGCCTGAACTTCTTGATACATAATTCCTTTATTCCAAAATTAAAATATTAAAATTTCTGAACATCAGGAACGGTGCAGCTATTGAAAAATGTGAAGGCACAAATACTTCAAACAGGCAGAAACCTGTTAGTAGAAACCCCGTCTCTACTAAAAATACAAAATTAGCCAGGAGTGGTGGCCCATGCCTGTAGTCCCAGCTACTCAGGAGGTTGAGGCAGGAGAATCACTTGAACCCGGGAGGCAGAGGTTGCAGTGCGCCGAGATTGTGCCATTGCACTCCAGCCTGGGCAACAAGAGCAAAACCCCGTCTCAAAAAAAAAAAAAAAGAAAGAAACCAGCAAAACAATTTGGGTTACTAGCAAACCTTGGCATGATGGGTGTGCTCTCCATCTTGGAAATTAATCGTGCCAAAAGTATCTGTTGGGCTTTTCGTTGTGTGCTTTTCAACAGACCATTGTTCACTTTCTTTACCCTTGGCAGCTGAGATGGTCCAGGAATAATCTATCCCAGCATGGTCTCCAATCAGTCGGCCACAGTAACACCTTAAATTCAAGACCAAAAAAAAACTCAACTTCAAAATAGAAAATAGATGCAATATGTCTACCTTTTTCTAAAGTAATGTATAGATGCCATATACTATTTCTTAAAACTTCACATTAAGGTTTATATTAAATTTCTAACATAGGACTGTCTTCTAAGTTTAGAAACACTATTAGTGGTTCTCTCTCTTGGCTGCACATTAGGATAATTTGGAGAATATTTTTTCTTTAAAGGCAGGAATACCTTGGAGACATTGAAAGTTTGGTTCCAGTCCACTACAATAAAGTGAATACGGCAATAAAGCTAGTCACACAAATAGTTTGGTTTCCTAATGCATATAGTAGTTATGCTGACACTACTAAGTGTATTAAGTGTTCAATAGCATTACATCTAAAAAACAACGTACATAACTTAATTAAAATAATTTATTGCTAAAAAACGCTACCAACCATCTGAGCCTTCAGTGAGTTGTAATCTATGTGCTGGTGAAGGGTCTTCTCTCAATGTTGATGGTTGCTAACTGATCAGAATGGTGGTTGCTGAAGGTTAAGGTGGCTGGGGCTATGTCTTAAAATAAGACAATGATGAAGTTTGCCACATTGATTAACTCTTCGTTTCACAAGAGATTTCTCTGTAGCATGTGATGCTATTTGATAGCATTTTACCCACAGTAGAACTACTTTCAAAACTGGAGTCAATCCTCTCAAACTCTGCCACTGTTTTATCAACTAGGTTTATGTCATATTCTAAATCCTTTGTTGTCATTTCTACAATGGTCTATCTTCACCAGTAGATTCCATTTCAATGAACCATTTTCTTTATTCATCCATAAGAAGCACCTCCTCATCTAATCAAGTTTTTTAATGAGATTCAGTCACACCCTTCAAGCTCCAGTTTTAATCCTAGATGTCTTGCTATTTCCAGCACCTTCTACAGTGACTTCCTCCACTGAAGTCTTGAACCCCTCAAAGTCATCCATGAAAGTTGGGATCAGCGTCTCTAAAACTCTCATTAATGTTGCATTTTGACCTCCTCCCATGAATCACGAATGTTCTTAATGGCATCTAGAATGGTGAATCCTTTCCAGAAAGTTTTCAGTTTACTTTGTCCAGATCCATCAGAGGAATCACTACCTACAGCAGCTAAAGTCATACCAAATGTATTTCTTAAATAATAAGAGTTGAAGGCCAGGTGCGGTGGCTCACGCCTGTAATCCCAGCACTTTGGGAGGCCGAGGTGGGTGGATCATGAGGTCAGGAGATCGAGACCATCCTGGCTAACATGGTGAAACCCCATCTCTACTAAAAAATACAAAAAAAAAAAATTAGCCGGGCATGGTGGCAGGCGCCTGTAATCCCAGCTACTTGGGAGGCTGAGGCGGGAAAATGGCATGAACTCAGGAGGTGGAGCTTGCAGTGAGCCGAGATAGCGCCACTGCACTTCAGCCTGGGCGACAAAGCAAGACTCCGTCTCAAAAAAAAAAAAAAAAAAGAGTTGAAATTTAAAGTTATTTCTTGATCCATGGGCTGGGGCTGCAGAATGGATGTTGTGTTAGCAGGCATGAAAACAACATTCATCTCCTTGTAATATTTCCATAAGAGCTCTTGGGTGACCAGGTGTGTGGTCAATGAGCAGAAATATGTTTAAAGGAATCTTTCTTTTTTAAAGCAGTAGATCTCAACAGTGGGCTTAAAATATTCAGTAAACCATACTAAAGACAAATGTACTGAGATTCAGGCTTTGTTGTTCTATTTATAGAGCACAAGTGGAGTACATTTAGCATAATTATTAAGGGACCTAAAATTTTGGCATGGTAAATGAGGGCTGGCTTTAACACAAAGTCACCAGCACAGATACTGATAGACTTGCTCGATCCAAGGTTCCCACAAACCTCCAACTGTCTCCTAACAAGAGAGTCAGCCTGTCCTTGGAAGTTTTGAAGCCAGACATTGACTTCTCTCTAGCTATGAAAGTCTCAGATGGCATCTTCTTCCAACATAAGGCTGTTGGTCTACATTGAAAATCTTTGTTTAGTGTAGGTACCTCATCAATAATCTTAGCTAGATCTTCTAAATAACTTGCTGCAGCTCCTCTGTTAGCATTTATTGCTTCACCCTGAACTTTTATATTACAGAGACTGCTTCTTTCTTTAAACCTCATGAACCAACATCTGCTAGGTTCAAACTTTTCTTCTGAAGCTTTCTCACCTCTCTCAGACTTCATATAATTGAAAAGAGTTAGGACCTTATTCTGGATTAGTCTTTCATTTAGGGGAATGCTGTGGCTGGTTTGATCTTCTATCCAGACCACTCAAACTTTCTTCATATCAGCAATAAAGCTGTTTCTTTTTTTATCATTTGTGTGTTCACTGGAGTAGCACTTATAATTTCCATCAAGCACCTTTCCTTTGCATTCATAATTTGGCTAACTGTTTGGCACAAGAGGCCTAGCTTTCAACCTATCTCAGCTTTCAACATGCCTTCCTCACTAAGCTTAATTATTTCTAGCTTTTGATTTAAACTGAGATATGCAAGACTCTTTATTTCATTTTGTTTCACTAAGTGGCCATTATAGGATTATTAATTGGCCTAATTTCAACACTGTGGCATCTCAAGGTAGAGGGAGGCACAAGGAGAGGGAGAGAGACAGGATCGGTCAGTGGAATAGTCAGAACATATATAACATTTATCTAATTGGTTTGCCCCATCTTATATGGGTGCAGTTCATGACACTCCAAAACAATTACAATAGTGACATCAAAGATCGCCGATTAAAGATTGTCATAACAGATACAATAATGATAAAATAAAAAAGTTTGAAATATTGCGAGAATTATTAAAATGTGATGCAGAGACAAGAAATGAACATGTGCCACTGGAAAAATGGCACTGACAGACTTGCTTAATGCAAGGTTCCCACAAACCTCCACATTATAAAAAATGCAGTATCAGTAAAGCACAATAAAGTAACACACATGAGGTATGCCTGTACTAAAAATCTCTTGCATACTCATGTTCATAGCAGCATTATTCTGAATATCCACAAAGTGGAAGCAACCCAAATGTGCATCAGTGGAGAAGTGGACAAACAAAATGTGGTATATAAATACCATGGTATATGATTCAGCCTTAAAAAGGAAGAAAATTCTGACATATGCTATAACATGGAAAAACATTGAAGACATTATGCTAATTAAAAGAAGCCAATCACAAAAAGATAAACAGGCCAAGGGTAGTGGCTCACGCCCGTAATTCCAGCACATTGGGAGGGTGAGGTGGGAGAATCGCTTGAGGCCAAGAGTTCATGACCAGCCTGGGCAACATAGCAAAACCCTGTCTCTACAAAAAAATATAAAAATTAGCCCCGTGTGGTGGAGCAAGTCTGTAATCTCAGCTACTAGGGAGGCAGGAAAATCACTTGAGCCTGGGAGGCAGAGGCTGCAGTGAGCCGAAATTACATCACTGCACTCCAGCCTGGGCAACAAAGCAAAACTCTGTCTCAAAACAAAACAAAAAGTAAGAATAATTTATCATTTTATGCATTATCTACAACATGTTGAATAAAATTAACAAAAATACAAATGTAGAGGGAAAGAGTTATAATTTAGATGAGTAATAAGAGCCTCTCTGACATTTTGGGATGGATGATTTAAAAAAAATTTACGTAAAAAATAAACAAAAAGATCCTCCCTAGGAAATCAATTTGACATCAAGAGAGTTCTTATCTCTTCAAAATGAATATCAAGAAGCAGAGAAAATTTGTCATTTATTATAAATAATTGAGTACAGTTCCTACTGTGACTTTCACCTAACCTTGATTAATCAACAGATAAGTTGATCAGGTAAGTTGATTCTGCTTAGCTGCCTAGATATTAAATTTCTGTTTTCTTTAGATTTCTTGTCAATACAAACAAGTCAATTTATGGCCCAGTACATGAACAGACATTTAAGGCGCAAATTGTTTGCTTCTTTTTTTCCCCTATAATTAAAGCTTATTCTCTTCTTAAAGGGAAATTCATATTTCTACATTTATGTACCTCCTTTGCAAGAAGGGCCCTATCATATTATTTTAAAGTTCTTGCTATACCTAATTCTCATTTAAAACAATTATATTGTTTTCTGGTATGAACTTCAGTGACACATTTTATATGAGAATTAGATAGGTATAGCAGGAACTTTAAAAACTGAAAACATTTTTCTTATCGATATTTTAGAATTTTTTTTTTTTTTTTTTTTTTTGAAACAGAGTCTCTCTCTCTGTTGCCCAGGCTGGAATGCAGTGTGACACGATCTCTGCTCACTGCCACCTCCACCTCCTGGATTCAAGCAATTCTCCTGCCTCAGCCTCCCAAGTAGCTGGGATTACAGGGGTGTGTCACCACGCCTGGATAACTTGTTTGTATTTTTAGTAGAGACAGGGTTTCACCATGTTGCCCAGGCTGGCCTTGAACTGCTGACCTCAGGTGATCCACCCACTTCGGCCTTCCAACGTGCTGGGATTACAGTCGTGAGCCACTGCTCCCGGCTATTTTACAATATTTTTCTAAAATGCACACTTTTTAAGAAATTATCTTCATCTATTAAAATCTTCAGACTTGGGTTTGTTTACACGTTCCAAAAAGCCTAGTCATCAGTCCTATGAGTCTACAAACCACACATGGCTCCATGCACTAATCCACCATGACATTATTCCTTTGCTACCTTGAGTACACAGACGAGGTGTTCTGCAAGCCAACAATGGTCTTTTCACAATTAGGTGCTGCTATTCACACACCATCAAGTTTTAACTGAAAATGGCTGACAATGTCAAGTACTAGCAAGGACACATTTCCTTTGTAAAAAAATTTTTTAAAATTATTATAACATTCTCACTTTTTTCACTGTTTAGTTTGAGATAAGGTCTTACTCTGTCACCCAGGCTGGAGTGCAGTGGTGTGACCATGGCTCACTGCAGCCTCAACTTCCCGTGCTCAATCAATTCTCCCACCTCAGCCTCCCATGCAGCTGGAATTACAGGCAACGACTATCACGTCCGGCTAATTTGGGGTTTTGCCATGTTGCCCAAGCTGGTCTTGAACTCCTGGGCTCCAGCAATCCTTCTCCCTCAGTCTCCCAAAGTGCTGGGATTTTTAATCATTATTTTAAGATGTTAATTTGCATTCAATATTGTCAAAGGCAGGCTGCTCTGATGGTAGTAGGTTATCACAACTTACTAACATTAGTGTCACTAAAGTTGGTATACAACCCCCCACTGCTAAATTTGACTGGCTTTAATATATATATAGTCATATATATAGTCATATGTATAGTCATATGCAGTCATATATAGTCATATATAGTCATATATATAGTCATATATATAGTCATATATAGTCAAAGTCATATATATATAGTCATATATAGTCAAAGACAAAGTATACTCTAAACCATTGTCATTCTTGATTTTAAGACCCATAAGTAACTTTGTGTCTCTGATTAAAGTTATGAAGCCTACACTCAGGAATTCTGAAAAATAGATAAATAATGAAGTTATGAAGCCCGTCTCAAGAAAAAATATATATGTAGCAGTAGTTCTCCCTTACCTTCAGGGCATATGTTCCAAGACCTCCAGCGGGTGCCCAAAACCGCAGATAGTACCAAACCTAATTGCTGTCAATCAGAACAGGTTTCTGTTCATGTCTTCCACCCACGAATGCAACGACTGTTTCATTTTAACTAAGCATTTATCAAAATTATGGCCCTGTGGCCATAATTTTGCAACTGAAGGTACAGCAGTAAAACTGGCATGAATTTCTTTTTCTTTCTTCACAATTTCATGGATAGAAGATGGATTTGTACCACAGATCTTAGCAACCTCAGCTAACTTTTATTCTTAGCTTATTAAGCTGAGAACTTTCACCTTTTCACTTAAAGAAAGCACTTTATGGCTCTTTGGCATGTCCAAATTGCCTGCATCACTACTCTTGCACTTTGGAGCCATTATGAAGGGTTACTTGGATTCAAGTACTGCAATACCAAGACAGTCAATCAGATAACCCTGACAGCTACTAAGCCACTAACGGGTGGGGAGCGTCTGTAGCATGGCTAGGCTGGACAAAGGAATGATTCATGTCCTAGGTTGGACAAAGCAAATGGCAAGAGATTTTATCATGCCACTCTGAATGGCACGCAATTTTAAACCCATAAATTGCTTTTTTTCTGGGATTTTCTATTTAATCTTTTTGGCCCATGAGAAACTGAAACAATGGAAGGTAAAATGGCAGAAAAGGGGGGACTACTCCTTCCAAATTTCTAAACCTTCTTTAATTAAAAATTGCATCCTGGTCCACAGTTTTCCTCAACTGCCCTGCCTCCAGCTAGATAGTAATGCCTGCAATGCCCTGCCTGAAAGAGTCAATATTCTTCTTGACAGCTTTTCATTCTAAATTTCTGTGTCTATATTCTGATGCACAATTAATTCCATGGACTACGTAAGGTGCAGTATACATTAGTAAATGTTATATTTAACTTCTATATATCTGCTTATCTGATGACAAATACATACAGTGAGAAGAAAAAAACGTAAAGAAATCTAGACAGGGCCAGAGCTCAATTTCCAAAATGTTCCAAAGAGACAATAGAGACAAATACATTTGAGTACATGGTGGAGAAATGTGGCTAGCTGTTATGGACTGAATTGTTTTCTGACAAAATTCATATGCTGAAGCTCTGACCCCTAATGTGACTGCATTAATTACCTCCTTAAAGTTTAGTTAAATTCAGCAGGGCACAGTGTCTCACGCCTTTCATCCCAGCACTTCGGGAGGCCGAGGTGGGCAGATCACCTGAGGTCAGGAGTTCGAGACCAGCCTGGCCAACATGGTGAAACCTCATCTCTACTAAAAATACAAAAAATTAGCCAGGTGTGGTGGCAGGTGCCTGTAATCCCAGCTACTCGGGAGGCTAACACAGGAGAATCGCTTGAACCCAGGAGGCGGAGGTTGCAGTGAACTGAGATTGCACCATTGCACTCCAGCCTGGGAAATAAGAGTGAAACTTCATCTCAAAAAAAAAAAAAAAAAAAAAGTTAAATTAAGTCATAAGGATGAAGGATTAATTTGATAGAAATGATGTCCTTAGAAGAAGGAGAGATCCCCAGGATGTGTGCACACAGAGAAAAACCATCTGAAGACACAATAAGAAGGTGGCCATCTGCAAGCCAAGGAGAGATCACAAGAGAAACCAACCCTGCAAACAATTTGGTCTTGGATTTCTGACCTCCAGAACTGTGAAAAGTTCATTTCTGTTGTTTAAGCCACCTAGTTTGCGGTATTTTGTTATGGTAGCTCTAGATGACTAAAATCCTGGCTATAGAACAGTGGATTGTACCTGACAAGCAGGGGAACCAAAAACAAGAGCTGAAGTGCAGGCAGCCTAGGCCATAAACAGGAAGCATCTAGGAAGCGATGTGTCCTGGAGCAAAAGCACTGGACCAGGAGATGGCCAACGCCATGCAAATCTCTACTCTCCCAAAGCCTCTATTTCTTCAACTGCAGTAATGTAAGGATTGGTTGGACAAGGTGGTCTCTAATGCCTTCCATTTCCTTTCATTGTGTAACTGAGAACCTGTAGCAATGCTCAGTGTTGCAGGACCCTGCTCTGAAAGAGGTTATCAGTGGGCTAAGGATACTTATTGTGCATCTACTGTATTGAGCAGCATGTCAGGTAGCACATGGTGAGAAGTTACAGGGGAAACAGAAGTGTCTACAACTTACAATCTCTTCAGAGAACTAGAACAGGGCTGGGCGCGGTGGCTCACGCCTGTAATGCCAGCACTTTGGGAGGCCAAGGCGGGCGGATCACTTGAGGTCAGGCATTCAAGACCAGCCTGGCCAACATGGTGAAACCCCATCTCTACTAAAAATACAAAAATCAGCTGAGCGTGGTGGCACGTGCCTGTAATCTCAGTTACTCAGGAGGCTGAAGCACGAGAATCGCTTGAACCCGGGAAGCGGAAGTTATAGTGAGGCGAGATTGAGCCATTGCGCTCCAGCCTGGGCGACAGAGGGAGACTCTGTCTCAAAAAAAAAGATAACCAGAACAAGCGCAGGTGATGAAAACTTCTGTGTATGTAAAAACCAACGTAAGGCCGGGCGCGGTGGCTGACGCCTGTATTCCCACCACTTTGGGAGGCTGAGGTGGGTGGATCACATGAGGTCGGGAGTTCAAGACCAGCCTGGCCAACATGGTGAAACCCTGTCTCCACTAAAAATACAAAAATTATCCAGGTGTGGTGGCAAGTGCCTGTAATCCCAGCTTCTCGGGAGGCTGAGGAAGGAGAATTGCTTGAACCTAGAAGGCAGAGGTTACTGTGAGCCGAGATCACACCATTGCACTTCACCCTGGGTAACAAGAGCAAAACTTCGTCTCAAAAAAAACCAAAAAAACAAACAAAAAAAAGACAAAGTAAGAATATTGGGGTTCCATATGGAAAGGTTCTTAATGTAAAGGGAGGCACAGTAATCCCAAATGTACCAAATATACATAATCAGGATCTACTAGTTAGAATGGTGTCATCTGATCATCTTTTGGAACAAGGGTCACCCTTTAAAATGAAGCAGCATCTATTCAAACACAAGACAAATAATGATTCATCTGCCTGGCTTTTTCTACACAGAACATAAATTGAGGTAACCTCATCTGGAGAGATAACTCATTATGCTTTTATAAGGCAGTTCTTTAGTGCAAACCAACGTTCAGCTTAAGTATATTTCTATTCTGATTATCTATTTGATTTGAGTTGACATTTTATTCTTTTTTTTTCTAGTTCATTAAATTGTAGCAAGGTCCCATAGAAGAAACAGACCTCCAAAATTAAAAAATATATATTCATGTTTGTCCCTTTAATTACAACTTTTGAAGTCTCAAAGAACATATCACTAACAAGTACTAAAAGCTCACTTTATATAAATGTCAATTCCAGCAGGGGGGTTAAAAAAAATGTCAATTCCCTCTCAAATTGTTTTATAAATTCAGTAAAATACCCATCACTCAGAGCATTTCACAGCCATGTTAGAAACAAAGAATAAAATAAATTTAAAAAGAAAAAAAAATCAAAATCTCAAAATATATTTCAGGGAACATGACAATGTGATTCTAAAATTTATATTAAATCGGCCGGGCACGGTGGTTCACGCCTGTAATCCCAGCACTTTGGGAGGCCGAGGAGGGCGGAACATTTAAGGTCGGGAGTTCAAAATCACACTGACCAACATGGTGAAACCCCATCTCTGCTAAAAATACAACAAATTAGCCAGGCGTGGTGGTGGGCGCCTGTAATCCCAGCTACTCGGGAGGCTGAGGCACGAGAATCGCTTGAACCTGGGAGGTGGAGGTTGTGGTGAGCCAAGATTGCGCCACTGCGCTCCAGCTTGGGTGACAGAGCTAGACTCTGTCTCAAAAATATATATATATGTATTATATATATAATACATATATATTATATATATATTACAGTCACTTATTGACAAGGAGATTTAGGATTATTTTTAAGTATTGCAATACAGTCCAGGTGCGGTGGCTCCCAGCACTTTGGGAGGCCGAGGCAGGAGGATCACTCAAGGCCAGGAGTTCTAGAACAGCCTGGGCAACATAGCAAGAACCCATCTCTATAAAAAATAAAAAACAAAAAAAATCAGCCAGACACAGTGGTACATGCCAGGAGGGGGGTAGCTACTCAGGAGGCTGAAGAGTGGGGATCACTTGAATCCAAGAGTTTGAGGTTGCAATGAGCTATGACTGTACCACCGCACTTCAGCCTGGGAGAAGGAGCAAGACCTTGCCTTTAAAAATTAGAATTTTTTTTTTAATGATAGCATTGCAATGTAGCGGAACTACTTTTTAAAACATACTATTTTAAAGAAAATGTTTACTTTTTCTTTTTCTTTTTGAGACAGGATCTTGCTGCGTTGCCCAGGCTGAATGTGAACTCCTTGGCTCAAGCTATCCCCCATCCTCAATCTCCTGAGTAGCTAGGACTACAAGCATGTGCCCACCACACTTGGCTAAAATTTTCTTTCAATTAAAAAAAAAAAAAACTTGTATAAATGCATAAAAGTGTCCCGCTCCCGCTCCCCCTCCTCCCTCTCCCACTCCCTCTCCGTCTCCACGGTCTCCCTCTCCCCCTCTCTCCACGGTCTCCCTCTGATGCCTAGCCAAGGCTGGACTGTGCCGCCGCCATCTCGGCTCACTGCAACCTCCCTGCCTGATTCTCCTGCCTCAGCCTGCCGAGTGCCTGGGATTGCAGGTGCGCGCCGCCACGCCTGACTGGTTTTTGTATTTTTTGGTGGAGACGGGGTTTCGCAGTGTTGGCCGGACTTGTCTCCAGCTCCTGACCGTGAGTGATCTGCCCGCCTCGGCCTCCCGAGGTGCCGGGATTGCAGACGGAGTCTCGCTCACTCAGTGCTCAACGTTGCCCAGGCTGGAGTGCAGTGGCGTGATCTCGGCTCGCTACAACCTCCACCTCCCAGCCGCCTGCCTTGGCCTCCCAAAGTGCCGAGATTGCAGCCTCTGCCCAGCCGCCACCCCATCTGGGAAGTGAGGAGCGTCTCTGCCTGGCCGCCCATCATCTGGGATGTGAGGAGCCCCTCTGCCCGGCGGCCCAGTCTGGGAAGTGAGGAGCGTCTCTGCCTGGCCACCCGTCGTCTGAGATGTGGGGAGCGCCTCTGCCCCGCCACCCCGTCTGGGATGTGAGGAGCGCCTCTGCCTGGCCGCGACCCCGTCTGGGAACTGAGGAGTGTCTCTGCTCGACCGCCACCCCATCTGGGATGTGAGCAGCGTCTCTGCCCGGCCGCCCTGTCGGGGAAGTGAGGAGCCCCTCCGCCCGGCAGCCGCACCGTCCGGGAAGTGAGGAGCATCTCCGCCTGGCAGCCGCCCCGTCCGGGAGGTGGGGGGCGCCTCTGCCCAGCCGCCACCCCGTCTGGGAGGCGTACCCAACAGCTCATTGAGGGCGGGCCATGATGACGATGGCGGTTTTGTCAAATAGAAAAAGGGGGAAATGTGGGGAAAAGGAAGACAAATCAGATTGTTACCGTGTCTGTGCGGAAATAAGTAGACATAGGAGACTCCATTTTGTTCTGTACTAAGAAAAATTCTTCTGCCTTGGGATGCTGTTAATCTATAACCTTACCCCCAACCCCGTGCTCTCTGAAACATGTGCTGTGTCCACTCAGGGTTAAATGGATTAAGGGCGGTGCAAGATGTGCTTTGTTAAACAGATGCTTGAAGGCAGTATGCTCGTTAAGAGTCATCACCACTCCCTAATCTCAAGTACCCAGGGACACAAACACTGCGGAAGGCCGCAGGGTCCTCTGCCTAGGAAAACCAGAGACCCTTGTTCACATGTTTATCTGCTGAGATTCCCTCCACTATTGTCCTATGACCCTGCCAAATCCCCCTCTCCGAGAAACACCCAAGAATGATCAATAAATACTAAAAAAAATAAAATAAATAAAATAAAATAAATGCATAAAAGTGTTTTGAAAAGTAAAAACAATTTTTAAAAGATAAATAAAGTATAGGAAACTTACCCTATCAGATATCAAGACATATATTACAAAACTATAATAATGAAACAGAGTGGCATTTGACAAGCATAGAAGTAGATCAAAATACTGAAAAGAAAGCTCAGAAACAAAGCCATAGATGGATGGAAATGTGGTATATAACAGCATCAGAAATGAGTGAGACTAGGAGAGACTGCTCTGTAACTCGTATTAGGACATTTGGCTCTCCCTATCAAAAAAATAAAACTAGTCTCATCTATGTGCAAAAATGACTAGTTTTTAACCATTTTTAATTTCTGAGAGGTATAAAAGTAGATGCTTTTCCAATATGTTCACGTTAGTTGTCTCTGAAGGTTGTGGGGTTGAGATTTTGGAGGACATTGAGAAGGAGAGTTTCTAAAGAATATAGTAGAAACTAGGTAGAATATATGAGGTCTTTTCATTATATTCTTATTTTGCTTTGCATTTTATTAGGTTTATGCAAAATTAATTGTGGTCTTCACCATTACTTTCAGTAGCAAACACCGCAATTACGTTTGCACCAAGCTAAGAGCAAAATTTTAAATAATTACTAAAAGGAAAGAAAAAAATTGAGGAAAAAGTGAGAGGTCAGCCAAGTAGAAATTCTTCCTCCAGCAACCTCCTCCTTCTTCTCGTTCCATATCTGTGGATGCTGGTTTCCTCTCCCCATGATTTGCTAAACTGAGGGTTCCAATTTTTTATTTTATTTTATTTTTTATTTGAGACAGGGTCTCACTCTGCCACCCAGGTGGGAGTGCAGTGGCGTAATCACAGCTCACTGAAGCCTTGACCTCCCAAGTTCAAGCAATCCTCTCACCTCAGCTTTCCGAGTAGCTGAGTATACAGGCACACACCAACAAGTCCCGCTACAATTTTTGGGGTTTTGTTTTTGCTTTTGTACGTCGAGACAGGGTTTTACCATGTTGTCCAAACTGGTCTCAAATCAGAGCTCAAGCAGTCCATCCGCCTTGGCCTCCCAGAATCCTGGGATAACAGGTGTGAGTGACCGTGCCTAGTCCCAAATGTTTTTTTCCAAGAATAAATTTAACTTTGGTTCAATCCATTATATAAACTTCAGGCTATGATCAGAATTAAGAAAATTTCATTTCCTTCTACTTACAAAAGAGAAAGGTAAAAACGGTCACATAGTTTAAAATGCAAATCACTGTTAAAATTTGTATTGCACTAAACAGCTTTTTGCCCATAAGCTTAGTATGCATACAAGGCACCTGCAAGTCATACATCAATTACAGTCCCGTATGCACATGCAGCGTCTTCATTATCCAAATGTGATCATAAAACTAAAATGTAATGCTTTACAAGTGTTTCCCTTGGTAGAAATTCTTGTCGAAGGCCCTTAGCCAATTTACATGTCTCAGTAATTCAAGTAGTCTATTACGTTCGAATACTCACTCTCCATCAAAAACATCTTTTTAAAACTTCCCTTGGAAAGGTAAATGGCATGCACCATTTACTGAGTACATTCAAGATATGAGGAAACTGTCCCAGTGAATTTTAAATAGGGTGCCTAAAAGCTAAAAGGAATCTTGCTTATCTAAGTCTTACCTGATTAAATTCTGGCAGACTTGGCATACTGGAGTACATCTAAATTAAAGAAATAAAACCTCTGTTAGTTTGTTGGTGTATCTGAAAATACATTTAATGCTTGTACAGTAAATATCTATTATTTTCCGTGATCTAGAAATCAAGGTTTGCTGAAATTCATATATCATGTTCCAAATATTCCATTATGGCATTTACCACATATAATTACTGCAGCAACTGTGATCTAATTAATACAACATTCAGTTTAGAACCAAAATACCTCAATTTAAATCTCATTGATTTAACAATTACTCTAAGCCCCAGTTTTTATATCTGAAAATAATATCTGCTTCATAAGGTTATTAAAATAATTATCAGAGATAATAATATGTAATGTGTCTTATGGTACCTGGTAAAGACAGTGTGTACAATAATGGTAGCTACTATTATTATTAAACTATGAAGATAACACAGATTTCTTGAGAATCAAGAAAATAGATATATGTAAACCACTTTAAAACCATAAAGCACTATCAAATAAGGGACATTTGGTATAATTACAAATTATCCTTTATTAATCTTTCTTTTTTATTATTCAGAAGAACCTTATAGATTTAGGGGTTAGCACTGTTGTCATCAATTATATTTTTGGGCCAGGCACAGTGGCTTATGCCTGTAATCCCAGCACTTTGTGAGGCTGAGGTGAGAGGATTGCTTGAGTTCAGGAGTCCAAGACTAGCCTGGGCAACATAATGAGACCTTGACTCTTATAAAAATTCAAAAAATTAGCCCTGTGTGCTGATATGTGCCTGTGGTCCCAGCTACTTGGGAGGCTAAGATGGGAGGGTTGTTTGAGTCCAGGAGGTCGAGGCTTCAGTAAGCCAAGATCATGCCACTGTACTGCAACGTGGGGGACACAGCAAGATCCTGTCTCAAAATATGTGTGTGTATGTGTGTCTGTGTGTGTGTGTGTGTGTGTGAAGAAGTATTAACAGGGAAGTCTGGTTAAAATAATGGAAGAAAAGGTAATGTTCCTAAAATAAGGGCCGCTCTAAGTTATTCAGAAACTAATATTCAGGACTTTTATTTCTTCCTGTCCCAGCCTTTTGGGAATGCCTTTTCTCAGAAGCTTTCCTTCAACAGTAAATTGAAAATGAGAAGGAAAAAGATGTTATAATCAAGTGTATCAGATTTGTTTCTTATTGGGAGCTACAAAAATAATAAAACAAACTTTTATCGATATTTTAAAAAGTGAATTATCACCCACTTCCTGTGCACCAATAATGAAGAAAACTGCAAAAAAGCCTCAATTCTGAGAATTTTACTAGGATCTAAAAAAAAGGCTGGCTAGAAGAAATAGCCATAATCATACATTAACTTTTATCTACAATCCCACAATATAGAGACAGTTTTTTCACTTGCTAAAAGTACATCATGCCTTGGAACATTCATGGAATTACAATCGTTGATACTCTTCTTGAGTCTATGGGCTAGTAAAAGACTCAGTAATTTCATCACTTTTTTTTGAGATTCAAGATTATTGTAAAAATGATTTTTTTATTCACAGACACAAAATGAGCCACCTGAATCAACTTGCATTCCATTGCAGTCACCACCACATGATGTCATAAAAAATGAAGGGGAAAAACAAGGTTATCTTGGCATACTATAAACCTTTCTTAAGCAGGTAAAAAGAGAATTTCCAATCACAAGACTTACAAATCATAGGTAATTCAATAAGGGTGGGACTAGTAAATATTTAACAAAGGCAAGGAACACTATTTCAGTCATCTCCAAAGAACTAGAATTTCAAAAACCTTACCATGCTACCCTTCATAACACATAGTTATGAGTTCTAAACCTTAAAGGCATATAAGGACAAATGCCCAAAAAAATCTAAAAATAGGTTGGTTCCTTTACTTAAAATATTACTCTTCTATTTTCCTTTTAATTTATTTTTCCAAGGGCAATGTCAATCTTAATTTCACAGACCTGATTACCCAGAGGAATTTTCCGTAGCCCTTTCTTCCCCTATCTTTCACTAGTTGCTTTTTTGACCTTTGTTTTACAAGTAGAGCTTTCAAAGCATTGTCAAGAACTCAGTAGTCAAACTCAAATTATTCCATTCTGCTACCGATTATCTGCTCAATCCAAAAGCCTATGGGCGCTCACTTCGGCAGCACACATACTAAAATTGGAATGATACAGAGAAGATTAGCATGGCCCCTGCTCAAGGATGACATGCAAATTCATAAAGCATTCCATAAAAATAAAGTCTATGGAAGGAAAACGGAACTGAAATTACCTGTTCATCTAATCTGGGCACAGTGTACTGAAATATACCAGTCACTATTTTCCACAGATACTTTAGTTGGGGATGAGAAACATTCACAATATTTTGAATATTCAGTATTCAGAAAATGTAATTTATTGATTCCAACCCAGTGAAATGGATGTAACACTAGATATTTCTGTAACGTCTATCCCCCCATCAAGAGGAACAGAAGAATCAAGTAGAATGAAATCCACGACAATATTAACAGTGACGGCATTAACAATAACTTCTTTATACTTCATTAAATTCCTTAAACAGATGTTTATCGCTCGGTGGCTCACGCCTGTAATCCCAGCACTTTGGGAGGCCGAGGTGGGTGGATCACGAGGTCAGGAGATTGAGACCATCCTGGCTAACACGGTGAAACCCTGTCTCTACTAAAAATACTAAAATTAGAAGGACGTGGTGGCAGGTGCCTGTAATCCCAGCTACTCGGGAGGCTGAGGCAGGAGAATCGCTTGAACCCAGGAGGTGGAGGTTGCAGTGAGCTGAGATTGCGCCATTGCACTCCAGCCTGGAGGACAAGAGCGAGACTTCGTCTCAAAAAAACAAAAAAAACAAAAACAAAAACACAGATATTTATCAAGAGCCTACTATGTGGCAGGCACTGTCACAGACACTGGAGTAAGAGTAAGGTAAAAATTGACAAGGTCCCTGTTCTTCCCAGATTTTCTACAATAATCATGCATTATTTTTATAAAGTGAAAGAAATAAACATTGAAAATTCTAACTTTATAGATATGATCAAAACTTCTAAACAAGTCATATTTCTAAGTTTCTATAAATAGTCCATCAGGTAGTGTTGCTTTTAAAAGAAGAATGTAATTGCAAATTTTACCTGTGAGGATTTTTTGAGCTGGGTATGATTGTGCTACATTCTCTCTTGTCAAATACTCCTTTAATCCAGGATTTCTGGGACTAAAAAGAAAGTGTCATTATTTTATACTCTAATTATGTGACAAAACGATGTAACCATAGTAGTTCCCGCAGGTAGGAAATACTCAAGTATCATGAATGCTAATTAAAATGCCAAGACCAACCCCACACAGGCTAAGCATTTACCAGTTTCTATTACAGATAACATAGGCACAAATAAGCCAAATGTGAACATTAAACAACACGCAAAGTGAATATGCCCATAATCTCACTTTGAGTAACAAAAGCCCTACATGAACAAACCCCTAGCAAGGAAGTAAAGATGTAACTGATATATCCTCTTAAATCTGCCAAAAGTCACTTTTATATCTTGTACCATAATCCTATGGAATAAATACCAAGCTACCAAAACTTCAAAATTTTTACCCATCAAGTCC